>NC_089855.1:21769003-22104718 GCF_036373705.1 Amia ocellicauda
TCACATTTTGTGAGGAAAAATATATGCTTTCCTTCACATCATACCATGGAGCTTAGTTATAACGTGTGCTCAGCAAAGACATCAGTTGCTTTCATTAGATTGTAGATTGTTAAAATACTTATAAATTATGTCCTGATTTACTAGTTTTGTTTATGCAAAGCAAGGGACTCATAGGAGATGAGAAAGGAAGATCAAATGAGAAATAAAACAAATCCAATGTCCCCTTTCTCCACAAATTGAGAACACAGTACTAAAACCATCAAATCTATATTGTATCTATGATTTTCTTAAAATAGGCAAATAAATAATATAATAAAATAAAAACTCCTAGGAGATCTTAAATGGTGTCAAGGTGATATTTGAGTTTTGTAGGTTAGACTTGAAAACCAGAATACTGACCTTATTTTTGATGATATTTAGCTTTTCAGACCAGTATGACCTAAGAGGGTGTTTTCAAAGTATACCTTCTAGGCTGAGCTGTTAATTTATAACCTTTATTTACATCAAAGACCTCACAATCCCAGCTGCAGCACTCGCTGTCCATAAGGCACTCCATCACTCTGCCCTGCAACCTTGATAACTCCAGATGTGCAATGGCCTTCAGCTCTAAATCAGACTGTGCACTTCTGACATGACCTTCCCCCAAGCAAAAAAATAGTGTCTCCTGTTTTGGATTCTCCCACACTAATAATGTCCCTGTAGTTCAGTTGTTTGTTTGTTTGTTTTGTTGTTGTTTTTCTGAGTGTCAACCTATATACTCATGAAACAAATTAGATTAAATTCTATTAAATGAAATACACATTACCAGGGATAAGGAAAACTGAAGAAATTTGATTAATATCACCATTTTATGCCTATTGATGTTTTATTTATTTCTTCTTCTTTCCTTCTGTGATGCTGTTCTGTGTAAAAATCTTTAATGGCAAAATTGTCCTCAGCTTTCCTCAATATCAAATCCTTTCTTCAGCATTCAACTGGCAGCATGTTGCACTGTTTGTTCATTTTGTGCTATAATAAAGGGTATTACTATTAAGTAATAATTCGACCTCAAAGCAGATTAACTCAAAAAATACCTCAAAAATTGTAGACCTCCCATAAGAAACCCCTTCCTCCAAAAGAGAATGCTTCACTCAATGAAACAATAATGTTTGAGTGTATTTTAATACAATACGATTGCATAGTTGTATTACAAATAATAGTCCACCAGAGTAGACACAAAGCTCCAGGCAGGGTAAACCCTGGATGGCAGGCTACTGTAGCTCAGGTCAGATCATTGTAACACATTCTTATAAAAAAGGTATTTCTCTAATGGTGAAGTGTGCAATATTCTGATGGTTTTTGCAATTTGTTGGCATATAACAATGATTTAGATCTTTATTTCCTAAATAATAATAATTATGGACAGAAGATTTGTTATAACATCGATAGATTATATCAGAAATATGTTCCCAATGTTTCAATCTATAAATCTGTTAATATATGCTACTCTTCATAATTTGCATTTCCTGGAATATATAGCCAAAACATCATGAGAGAAACAGTCATGTTAAAGCACCATAGTCCAATAAAAGATAACAGATACTTCAGTCTATCTGTGGTTAAGATAGGTGTTTCAGTATAATTTCTTCAGGATGTCCAGGTGTTCCCATAATATGTGCTCTCAATGTTAAAAGTAAAAAAAGAAAAGTGAGTTTCGACATTGCAACCCAGTTTGAGCACTGAACACAAATTGTCATACTGTATAGCAAACTCTGTCGGAAGTCCATTTAATGTGACATTGTGACATCTGATTGTAATAGTGACATTCATGTAGTTGAAAGTGAATCTTCTTATACAAAAATAAATGAACATGACCTGCATTCATGTCTATTACAAACACTATCTGTGGCGAATCAGCAAAACTTTCATTAGACCTTAAGATTACTTTCATAAATGGTATCAGAGCAACATTCAATCATGACAGATTTATTAAAGACAATTGATGTATTCAAATCTCTGATGTTATATTTTATTTTAAGTGTAAATTAAAGCCATAATTTTCATGCCGGCACAGATGAGCCCAGTCTTAGGAAAACAATAATCACTCACGCTTTAATTTCCCCTGGTTGGATTGCTTCATCATGACCTGCGTGACATTCCAGCTATCTTTCCTCCACCCGTCTGCTTGACACTTTCTTCATTAGGAACTGGCTTTCCTGATTGTCACAAAACAAGATATACTGTTTTATTAAGAGGAAATGATGGCGTTGGACCTTCCATAATTGAATGTGGAAGATGTATCTGCTGTTTTCTTAGAGTGACAGATTCAAAAAGTCAAATAATCAACCTCTGGGGAATAGCTCTTTGTCCCTCATACATTTTGTTCCTTTAATACTTCACTGGTGTTTTCATAGGAAATAAGCCAACCCTTGCCACTATTAGCTACGTCCCTGATAAATAACTGTGTCATACAAAAATGGATGTTTCAAGTAAAAGGGCTCAGAGAATAAAGTTTAGAATACTAGTTCAGATGAAATAGGCTGTAAAATGGACAATCCATCATATTGTCTAACGAAAGCAGACATTGGGGACAAGGTTTTAGACACTTTTTGTTAAGTCTTTGATGTGCATTAGAAGTGGCTATTGAAGAAACAGCCTTAAATAATGACTAGCACACTAAAACTATGTTCTGATGTTTCAGCTGAATCAGACAAACATTTTTTACTTCTGTCCCTGCAATGATGTAGCTGCATAGGAGGAACTGAATTTAATAATTGCTCCAGCCAAATTCTGGGACCAAGATTGCTAATCACACAGTATGTCTTTTGAAAATGTACTATTAGAATTTCCCATGGGATTTCAGAATTTATTCATATAGCAATAACATATTTTTGAGGATATTATTGTCCTTCACAGTAAAAGAGACATTACTCCAGAGAGGAGTAAATGAGGAAATAGCACCTCTGGGATATTTACACCAACAATTGTTGAACAATATAGTATAAGAATTATAATTTCATCCATCTCTCTATATAGCATACAGAATCACCATTCACTTTGCACCCACAAATGCAATTATAAGATTAGTGAAATGCAAGAGCTGTTAGCTATGCATATTACATTTTGCCTATAGCTTTTTATTCTCCTAACAAAATTGAGTGGTAGCTGTCATCATCCTCATATTAATAATAATGTACAGTGAGGGAAAAAAGTATTTGATCCCCTGCTGATTTTGCCCACTGACAAAGAAATGATCAGTCTATAATTTTAATGGTAGGTGTATTTTAACAGTGAGAGACAGAATAACAACAAAAAAATCCAGAAAAACGCATTTGTTGGCCACCAGTTTTGCACACATCTCAGGAGGGATTTTGTCCCACTCCTCTTTGCAGATCCTCTCCAAGTCATTAAGGTTTCGAGGCTGACGTTTGACAACTCGAACCTTCAGCTCCCTCCACAGATTTTCTATGGGATTAAGGTCTGAAGACTGGCTAGGCCACTCCAGGACCTTAATGTACTTCTTCTTGAGCCACTCCTTTTGTTGCCTTGGCTGTGTGTTTTGGGTCATTGTCATGCTGGAATACCCATCCACGACCCATTTTCAATGCCCTGGCTGAGGGAAGGAGGTTCTCACCCAAGATTTGACGGTACATGGCCCCGTCCATCGTCCCTTTGATGCGGTGCAGTTGTCCTGTCCCCTTAGCAGAAAAACACCCCCAAAGCATAATGTTTCCACCTCCATGTTTGACGGTGGGGATGGTGTTCTTGGGGTCATTCCTCCTCCTCCAAACAAGGCGAGTTGAGTTGATGCCAAGGAGCTCGATTTTGGTCTCATCTGACCACAACACTTTCACCCAGTTCTCCTCTGAATCATTCAGATGTTCATTGGCAAACTTCAGACGGGCCTGTACATGTGCTTTCTTGAGCAGGGGGACCTTGCGGGCACTGCAGGATTTCAGTCCTTCACGGCGTAGTGTGTTACCAATTGTTTTCTTGGTGACTATGGTCCCAGCTGCCTTGAGATCATTAACAAGATCCTCCCGTGTAGTTGTGGGCTGATTCCTCACCGTTCTCATGATCATTGAAATTCCACGAGGTGAGATCTTGCATGGAGCCCCAGACCGAGGGAGACTGACAGTTATTTTGTGTTTCTTCCATTTGTGAATAATCGCACCAACTGTTGTCACCTTCTCACCAAGCTGCTTGGCGATGGTCTTGTAGCCCATTCCAGTCTTGTGTAGGTCTACAATCTTGTCCCTGACATCCTTGGACAGCTCTTTGGTCTTGGCCATGGTGGAGAGTTTGGAATCTGATTGATTGATTTATACAGGTAATGAGCTGAGATTAGGAGCCCTCCCTTTAAGAGAGTGCTCCTAATCTCAGCTCGTTACCTGTATAAAAGACACCTGGGAGCCAGAAATCTTGCTGATTGATAGGGGATCAAATACTTATTTCCCTCATTAACATGCAAATCAATTTATACGTTTTTTTAAATGCATTTTTCTGGATTTTTTTGTTGTTATTCTGTCTCTCACTGTTAAAATACACCTACCATTAAAATTATAGATTGATCATTTATTTGTCAGTGGGCAAACGTACAAGATCAGCAGGGGATCAAATTCTTTTTTCCCTCACTATATTTATTAGCAGATTCCCTTATCCAGGGCGATATTTATAAAAATATCATAATGGTACCATGCACTGTACACTACATATAATACACTGATCAACCATTTACTCCACGCCAAGTTTAAATTGTATTTAATTCATTTAATTTCATATTTTTAATAACTTTTTCTAATTTCCTTTTTTGTGTGTGTTTTTGTCTCCACACTGGACGCTGCAGTATTAAACTGCTTTGATTAAACTATTTTAAATGGAGATGCACTGGATGCATTACAGCTACATTAAAATTAATTTTAGCCTTTGGATAGATTCCCAGTTAAATCACTAAGTGTATTAAGCTGTGTTTTATCATTCATTAAACGATGTTAACTGCTTTTCATTACTTTCAAGTTTAGAATGTTCTTTGCTATACCTTTGAAAACTTAACCCACCCTTTTTTTATATATAATATACACAAATAGTACAGTTATAGTGCCTGTGATTTTGCCTATGAGTGAATCAGTTCCTGTCCCCTACTTTTGGTGTCGTGCCAGCTCTGTGCCCCCTGGGAATCCACTTGACAGAATCTGGTAGTAAGGTATACAAGCCTTCTTAGTTTTGCACTGATGGCATTGACTGGGAACTGAACCGTGATTTTCAGGTTCCAAATCAGACATGCTATGAACTGAACCAAAAGAGATGGAAAAAGTTCTGGGAGACATGCTGACAAATTATATATATATATATATATATATATATATATATATATATATATATATATAAACTGAAGTCAAGGAGATAATCACAGCATCATTGCTTACCTCATATATAAGTCAAAGCATGTATACTATTTGAATGTATAAACCAAAACTCAGTGAACACTGGTGACTTATTTTGCATATTATTTCAATATATTTGAATAGTGCATTGTATGTTAGAAATGCAACCAGATTTATTTGTTTATTAAATACAGAATAGCATTTTTCACATAGAAACATGTAATTCTTAAATCTAGTCCAATGTAGTATACATGTTTATATTTTTACCTTTTACAGCCACAGATAATTATGTTAATAATAAACACAATTAATAATTATGTTTCAATTATTAAGCAATATAAATATTCACAATAAATACTTTCAACATATTTATCTGCTAATTGTATATTCATAATCCTAATCAGCCCAAGACACAATTGATTAAATGTAGAAAGGGATTGTGGCTAAAGAGGGAAATACAACAATGAAATAGAAATTAACCCCCTAATTATATTGTACCATTCTTGTTATTTTCTTTTAAGAAGGAATAGCTGGGGTCATATTAAGATTATTAAAAGTATGCTAGGAGGAAGGAGTACAAGACGAGCACTGCACCCTAAAGTCCAAATCTAGGCTGTGCCACTCCGGCTGGAGCACCCTGTGGCAGTGCTAAAACGGGCTGAGCACTTGCAGAATTGGGCTGGTTGAATTCAGCCTCTTTATGGCTGGCTGAGGGCCTATAGTACAATGTGGACAATGTGCCAGGCATGCCTGTTCTCAAGTTCATATTGTACTGTTTCCATCCCAGATTTCATACCCATCTTCTTTAACTATCTCAAAGGACACCTTTTGTGGCTCTGCAGACACAATAGCAGTTGGACAACAGTTGGATGTCCAAATTATACATAGAAAATAAAATTGTCTTAATTAAAATACACCCAATTGTGTATAGTATAACGAAATGCAAACACCATCTGTGTTCATTTATGTTGCCAAACCCCCAAGTGTTATTTATTGTGCCTAATGTATCTTACTTGTAAATGTGATATGCAGGTGCCAAAGAAAGGCTGAATTCCCCAGAAAAAAAACGTAAAGAATACATCAAATAAGGTCTTCAGATAATCTAGACATGACATCATACTCTTGAGCTCCTGTCTCGTCAATACCAACTGAACAATGTCATGGATGGAGATTTACTGTTATAGCCCCTATCTCTGACCCATTGTGCATTTTCAATCTATTAAGAGGTTATGGTCTTCTTCCACAGGCTTTCTTTTCATCACTCTGTAACTGAGGGAGTCTGTCATTAATGAGCAGAAATGCATTATCTTGCTTCCACTTCCTTTTCATTTGGCAGTAAAGAAAGAAAATATGTTTAATGTGTCCTGTTAACAGTTTCAAAAATATCTGTATTTGAACTTGAGTCCTCTGGAACACAAAATAAAACAAGTTAAATTAAAGTGTACTGTGTTGAAGAAAAGGTTATCCCAGTTTACCCCAGCACAGCTTTGAAGATAAATAGATAAAACATGGTAAATAGAAAAACATCACAGAAAATGCACCTGCTTATTATTATTGCATCTAAAAAACAAATACAAAACGCAAAGTGATGCTGATTATTTCTGACATTATTAGGAACAACAACCTAATAGCAAAATGCTCCCACTTTTGCCCTCAGAACAGCCTGCATTAATTGGGGCATGGATTAACAAGGTGTCAAGGTGTCCCTTGCTTCCCACTGCTGTTGCAAATCTACTCCGAAAAGCTCGTCCCATCTCATCCCACAAGATCTCGACTGGATTGAGTTCTGGTGACTGGGCAGGCCACTGCAGTGAGCTGAATTAACTGTCATGTTCCCGGAACATTTCCTGGACAATCCTAGCCTTGTGGCATTATCCTGCTGAAAGAATTCATACGCACATGAAAACACTGCTGCAATAAAGGGATGCAGCTGATTGGTGAATATGTTCAGATATCCTTTGGCGTTCAAACATTGCTCCACTCATATCAAAGGACCCAATGTGTGCCACAAAAAACTCTTCTCCTGGTCCTCCCATCAGCGTGAAACAGCAAGAACTGGTATTCATCAGACCAGGGATGTTCCTAGAACCCTCCATTGTCCAGTGTTTGTGTTCCTTAGCCCACTGCAACCAGAGATTCCTGTTTTTCAAGACAAAGTATGATCAGTTGTGTGTTCTGATATACCTCTTTCAGCACCACTATTGTACTCAGCTGTTATTTTATAGACTGGAGCCCATCTGTTACTCTGCACAAGTTGTGTCAGTCTCAGTTGGCCTATTTCATCAACGAGCTGTTTCTGACCACAGGACCGCTGTTGGCAGGTGTTTTTTGGGTGATGGACCATTCTTGATACATCCATGACACTGTCATGGATGTGAAAATCTCAGCAGGGTTGCTGTTTCAGACATATGCATATTGAATTGTGAAAGATATATGTGACATAAATTAATGCACAAACATACACCGATCAGCCATAACATTATGACCACCTGCCTAATATTGTGTAGGTCCCCCTTTTGCCGCCAAAACAGCCCTGACCCGTCGAGGCATGGACTCCACTAGACCTCTGAAGGTGTGCTGTGGTATCTGGCACCAAGACGTTAGCAGCAGATCCTTTAAGTCCTGTAAGTTGCGAGGTGGGGTCTCCATGGATCGGACTTGTTTGTCCAGCACATCCCACAGATGCTCGATTGGATGGAGATCTGGGGAATTTGGAGGCCAAGTCAACACCTTGAACTCGTGATTCATCAGACCAGGCCACCTTCTTCCATTGCTCCGTGGTCCAGTTCTGACGCTCACGTGCCCATTGTAGGTGCTTTCAGCAGTGGACAGGGGTCAGCATGGGCACCCTGACTGGTCTGCGGCTACGCAGCCCCATACGCAACAAACTGCGATGCACTGTGTGTTCTGACACCTTTCTATCAGAACCAGCATTCACGTTTTCAGCAATTTGAGCTACAGTAGCTCATCTGTTGGATCGGAACCACACGTGCCAGCCTTCAATCCCCACTTACATCAATAAGCCTTGGCCACCCATGACCTTGTCACAAGTTCACCGCTTTTCCTTCCTTGGACCACTTTTGATAGGTACTGACCACTGCAGACCGGGAACACCCCACAAGAGCTGCAGTTTTGGAGATGCTCTGACCCAGTCGTCCAGCCATCACAATTTGGCCCTTGTCAAAGTCGCTCAGATCCTTACGCTTGCCCATTTTTCCTTATTCTAACACATCAACTTTGAGGACAAAATGTTCACTTGCTACGTAATATATCCCACCCACTGACAGGTGCCATGATTACAAGATTATCAGTGTTATTCACTTCACCTGTCACTTCACCATAATATTATGGCTGGTCGGTGTATATACTGTTGTGATCCTGGGAGGCATAGCCATTGGGCGATGGGGCAGGTCCTGGCCTGCTGGCCCCGAGTCTGGTCCACAGGGCCATCCACCAGGGTGACACTGGTGGAGAAAGGGAGCTCCAGCAGGAAGAATGGACAGGTTCAACACCGGACAGCTCCTAGCTCCTGCCTGGTGAAGGCTCCCCTATACCAATAGTTTCAGCATCATGGAGAAATGCTAAAGGCCAAAAAGGGACTAACAAGGAGCAGCTGAAAGCACTTGTAATGATGAGGAAATCTAATATAAGCAGCCCCTGCACTCTGCCAGTCAGTTGGGCTTCAGTGTGGCTACTGAATAGAGTGAGTGTAGGTATGTGACAATATTTTTGAATGTCACCAGTTACTCCTGAAAAACTGAAATGTGATACCAAATTCATGCCTGTACCTTCATTATTAAGGAAGTTATCACCAAATAAGACTCAGATACTCTTTTCTTCCAGTGATTTACAACAAAAACTGTGATCAAAAACATTAAAAAAGCTTGTATCTCCATTTAAATTAAAGATAATTGAATGAAACTTTCAGCAAAACCAGGCTACAGCATCTTAAAAAGAAAAGCCAGTAACTCCTTTGGTAGACACATACAAATGAAACCACGTACAAATGCTCTAAAATCTAAATCAATGTAGGATCTATCATAGAAATTACAAATGGATGATATTACTAGTATATTGTTCTTAATATAGGTCAGTAATAGACTTCATTAAGGTTAATTATTTGATTATATTATTATTATTATTATTATTATTATTATTATTATTATTATTATTATTATTATTATTATTATTATTATCAATACATTTAATAAAGTGTTATGAAGGCATTACTAATAGTGCATATAAAAAAAAACACAGTCTAAAATAAATCCAAGCCATAAATGTCAGAGAAGAGTAAGAAATACATAATTTGACTTCCAGCAACTGAGCACATTACATTTATTTTATAAACACAGCTTCTAAGTCAGTCAGATCGCACAATGTATTGACAATGCAAAAGCAGAAGTTAAAAATAACTGACAAAATCAATCATTATTCATTACATAAAAATGAATATTGCAATGAAATCACAAATTTAAACGTCTATAAACATTTTAAATATTATCTGAGGTGAAAGAATTGCACTTCAACTGTACGTGGGATAGTTTAATTAGGCCAGAATGAATTGCCATTTTCACAGATTTTTCAGCTTGCAGGTTTGACCACAGGACATTCCAGGCATTAAAGAACTACTTTCGAATCATTAAATCATCATGAAACATCATCAGCATTTAGATATTAAACATCTATTTACATTTTGATAGTGTCCAAAACTTCAGTTTGTGACACTCTGCACAAAATGCAAAAAATGCAAGTAGTAACTGCTGGAGAACACGACAGCCGCAGATCACATAGATTTAGTCATACCTAGCGAGTGCTGTCTGATCTCATTACTGTTGCCTTTTCACAGTGTCAGAGGAGTCCACCTGGGAGGAGATCTACCCTTTGACCTGGACCACCAGTCCTCTGGGAGATGGTACCACAGAAGGGAACACTACTCCAACCAGGACACCTCCTTCACCCTTCTAGAGGCCGTGATGGAAGTGGGCGTATTATCCACTTTAAATAAAACAGGCAACCATCACAACTTAACCCAGTCTCTGGTATTTCCTTCATTACATGGTCCACCCACCTGGCCCACAGTGTATATGTGTACAGTTCTCATTCTGCTGTCACAGAATAATGTTGGGAAGTGTAGTTTACCTGTACAGAGAACAGTGACACAAGATAATTCCATCATAATATCTATAGTTGTCATGAAGCTTTGAATTATTTGTAAGCCTTACTGGTTAATGACCCTCTTTTTAAACCAACACCAAAATCTCAAGCTAGGCCCATACAAATGTACAACCAATTGAGATAAGTCAGTAGAAAAGCAACCCTAACCTTAATGAAAGCCTGTGTTCTCTATTGGGAACTTTAACCTAACACTTGTAAAGTTGAACAATTGCAACAGTACAACAGGATTTTCCACTCTTGGGTTGAAAAAGCAAGTTTATTATTGGCGTACATTATAGTTTTGCCCTAATGTTACTATCTGCACTGAGAGCATGAAACAGCTGCTACTCATTTGTTCAAATTTTAAGCAGATATTTACTTTTTCTAGAAAAGACTGCTGAGACTAAAATTGCCTGGAAAAGCTTATCTTATTCAAGAATGCAAAATGAGAATATATTTAAATATAGATACCATACTTAAATGTGTTTTGAATAGTAGAAAATAAGATGAAAAATACTTGTTCATTTTCTTTCAGAAAGTGGAATGTCAATTTCCATTAAAATACACAGCAAAATGTTATATTCAAATGTGCATTTTTGATTGATATGTCTTTATGCATATACTAAAATAATTTGAGTTTTGATGACATGGTGCAAATTACTGCTTCAGTAAAAGCATCATTATGGGGCAACACAGTATCTCTGTAATAAAGAGACGCATCTCCACAGGAACAATGCCTCTATGTCCAGTTTATCCACATTTCTGTTTTTATGATACATAAATGAATAGGCAGTCCCGACTAGGTAAGAGAGCCTCAAAATTAGATCCAGTGTGGATATTGTTTGATTTCATTTGTTTCTGCTTCATGGCATGCTATGTAAATATTATGTTAACAAATATAGTTTATTCTCTTGCATTGTGTCTTGGTAAAAAACACTTTGTGATTTCGTAGTGTGTGTGTGTGTGTGCAATATTTGCTGATAAGACCAAAAGTTTGTTTTATCAAAGGGAAGGTGCTACAATAGTACACTTATTTTTAAGTTGTTCATAAAAATGGACAACACGTGTGGTTACAGAAACAATGCTGGTAGTTGCAAACTGCTCTGGTTTCCCCAAATACAGTGTTTCTTTGATTGTTTTCAATTTAGTGAACTAGCAAATGGAAAAATGGGTCAGACTCCACTTAGTAATAGCAAGATGTTTCTGAGTTATCTGCATCCAAATTGTTTCTCTATTAAAGCTGCTAAAAATCACAGAGTACTACAAGTCCCTGGGGACAGACACCTCTTTGTAGGATACAAGGTTGTTGCTGAAAGCAGTATCCATTTAGATTGAAAGTAAAAATACATTACCCTGGAACTTCCATTATTTCCTTTATTATTATTTTGCTGTTAGTCCATCAACATTCATATTACCCATTTACTTTACTTAAGTCTTAAGGCTGATTAATTGATTGCTGATTAATTAATTTCAGGTTGAAAAGGTGCACAAAAGGATTTTGAAACATATGTGGTACATTTATTTATTTTTGATAAAGAAGACCCTATTTAGACACCCTATGTATTCTCTAAGATATAATGTAGTGGTATAGGTACTCCTGTAGTGACCATTGCACACATTTAGAAAAAAACAACAACATTTGTATCAAATCTGCTGTGGCTGTTTGGGGATGTTGCCATTTCTCTCCCTTTCTGTAGTGAGATTGGAATTTTGCAGCAGGGAGATAACTCTGTCAAAAAGCATTTGTGATGCTCTCTGGTGAGCAGAGGTACAAAGGGGATGGCCAGCTCAGGACCAGAGCTCCCCAGACAGCCTCCCTGGCCCAGCGCCAGGAGGGATTACACTGTCACCTTTGACAGCCAGATTGTCACTATCCAGACCAGGACATTGAATGGTTTCATAAATCACTTGAAAGGTAAGGCTCCATAGCCCAACCAATGTGCTGTGTGATGTCCCAACATCGCGTCTCACCAATAAGACTACCTGGGAGAGATTAGCGCACCAAGAAACCCAATCAGACTCTGTGGGTTAGTCTCCTTAAAACTGGCCATAACATTTGAAAAGAAGGCCCCTGCTGTGAAAATAAATAGATGGTCTGTTTCACACTAAAGAAACAGAAAAGAAGCTTCACTGGCAGAGACCATATGCACCAGTAAACACTTGAGCTTGAGTGCGAACCCCAGGTTCAACTTGTTGGATCGACAGGATCTTTTTTGTTCCCGGGTAGTAAGTGTTATTTTCTAATTGCTTATGCCTCAAAAGTATAGAAAATGGCTATTATTCCCCACAAGCTTTTGTGACCAGGACAGTGATATTTTGAAATTTAGCTATTTCCAATGAGAAAACGGGCCAATTTGTGTCTTTTCGTTCACATAAAGTCAGAAAATAGCAACATATGAATCCAAATTAACATGTATTTATACTAAAGTAATACAAAAATTACTACAAAAGATTTAGAAGTGAGTCGTTTTTCGAGGACTTGTGCTCCACATGCTCATTTTATTTGTCAATGTCAATGTCCTCGCCATTTTCACTAGCAGTGTATAAGCATATGTTTGTTTTGTTTTCTGAGTAAGCACAAACATTACTCTTTTGTATCAGATATCCTAGTATCCAGCATTTGCAGTCAGTTTGATACAAGGCCTGTTACAGTCATGAGCTCTATGGTCTTTAAAATGAAAAATAAACACACAATGGTCCACTTAATCTTAAATAATGTTTTGGGCAATAATACTTATTACAGCTTTGGTATTAGATCATACAAACTAATATTTATGTATTTATTTATTTATTTATTTATTTATTTAACCTATGTAAGAATTGTATACTGAACTGAACAACCTTTCTCTAAAAGTGAATTAGATACAAATGGGATATGTAACAGCAGTCAAAAATAATGCATTGATCTTACTAAAGAAAAGCAGGAGAAACAGTACTCATTATGGTCATATTTAATAGTATCACATTATGGATTCTGTTGA
This sequence comes from Amia ocellicauda, assembly GCF_036373705.1. Lineage (NCBI taxonomy): Eukaryota > Metazoa > Chordata > Actinopteri > Amiiformes > Amiidae > Amia > Amia ocellicauda. Next base: position 21,782,505 of record NC_089855.1, read on the forward strand.
GTTTACTTTTGAAAAATAGTGTCAATTTCAATCATGAAAGAAGTGTGTTTAGTATGTGCTTTGCATCAATTTTTAAATGCATAACTGCTAGGAGTGTTGGATGTATATAGAATGACTTTCTTTGTTAACAAGTGAGCCTAAGACATTTATTCTCGAGCGAACATAGACTCTGAGGTTGGTGCCACAATAAAGTGATTTTCATCAGTTGTCTGTTGTCATTTTTAGGTCACCATAGATGGTCTGTTTGACAGTTGTCCAAATACCATGATCTGAGCAGTTCATAGGAGGTGAGTTTTTAGGTCACTTGTCACATAGGATGACAGTGAAAAAAGGTTTCTGCGAGGCTATATGACTGTGTGCATAGAGGGCAACTTATGTTAAATGACAGCCAGTTTGCCTTTTAGTCATCCAAAACCGTCTTTTGCCATTAGTCTGATGGTATGCACGTATCTATATTTTGTGTGGCCATTTGGCCGTTTTAAATGAGTGTATATTGTTTATTTCTTTTAAGTTTTAATAGTTGTCTCATTTTAATTGTGTACTTAATGCAATTTAAGGTGCAACATTGATTTTTATGCTGCGCAGTATTGCATTATGGCTATAGCATTATCTTTTTTACAAAGTATACTTTAATTTATATTTAATTTACCATGAATGTTGTTCTTTAATAGGCCATAAAAAGGCAAGTTTTCATCTGCCAGTAATGTAGTCCTTCTGCCACAAGGTGACTCTCCACAAAATAACAGCAATTAGCAGTCACTAAACATCACAATTACTTCACAATTCATTATTCAACATTCAATTTATGAATTACCATTGCATTAGTACTATGCATATATATGGGGATTAATAAACTGTCAGGGTGTCAGGGTCTCTCAGGGGAGACCCGCAGGGTAAGGAAGTTAGGACCCAGGTGCAGTTCACGTAGAGTTGGCAGACAAGACAAATGGGCTAGGCAAAGACGTGGTCGAGGTAACAAGCAATGGTCGTGGGATCAGGCAGACAGATTAGCAAAGGCGAGACAGAATCGTAAATGGAAAGACAGGCAATGGTAATCGAGGAGACAAGGCTTGGAATCGTAGACTGGGCTGACGAGACTTCGCCCCCAGTGAGGGCAGTGAGGGGTTTAAGAAAGGGAGCAGGAACTGGGAAGACAGGTGCAGGGCCAATGGAAACAGAGGAAGAGTGAACAAGTGCACATGGGAGACCGGAATGTTAATAGGGTGATTGACAGGTGAGAAAAGAACGGGAAAGAAAAGACAGGGAGATAGCGGCCTCTAGTGGGGAGAGAGGGTGAGGGCTTAGAACCATGACATAAACAGAATAATTGAAATGCCTACTGATATTATACTTTTTATGCTGATCATGTCTCCAGTTAATTGTACAACCACATGATTTTCAGTATTTAATATATTGTGTACTTTGTAGCAAATTATTCTGTAAATATCTGAATTTCTGTCATATTTGAATTTCCATGACCAAAATATGTAATCCAATTCACCAACTGAATGACACAGAATTGATTATTGTTAACATTATACAGTGCTTACTCACCAGTTTCGTCCAATCTACAAACTACATTTGACTCCAAAAAACCTTACTGCCCTCAGAAACTTGTGAGCTGCTTAAAAATGTTAATCATACATTAATTTCTCAGTTTGTCTTGTTGTGCATTTCACAATGACCTACCCCAGTGATTAGCTCACATACTCCCCCACCCAGTGCAAAATTTGCTTCACTTACTCATTTTTCAAAAAATGTTTTTTACTTGTTAACTCGAGATTATCAGTTCAGATGTAAAACAAATATGTTTTCAAAATCTGAAACCAATTATTTAATTATTTATAAACTTTTTAAGGTGTCTTCAGAATAGCACAGTATTACATAACACATGCAGTTGACATAAACTTAAAACTATATCAATGTTATTACTGAATAGAGTAAACATTTTAATACTGAACAGGCTGTCCACTTAGCATGTAAGTAAGTAGGTAATTAAGTAAATACACAAATCACATGCAATCCTTAAGAATATTTTTATAATTAAGTTCCATGATTTGCTTTAAAAACCCCTGCCATGTAATGGGCATACTTGTGAATTTATGTTATATGCATAATCCTCTTTTAAATAAGCAAAAGTTTAATTAAAGTTCATGAGCTGTTAAATGTTTGTAAGGAATTGTACAAAATTAATTTGCTTGATTATTTATCATCCCCAGCTGGGACTCAAGACACCAATCCCCTGATTTAAAGGCAGTTCTACTGAAGAGGAAATTCACAGTTAATTGGTTTGTTTTTTTACGCATTAACATATGCCATGTGACTATTCAACCATCAGGAGTCATCCATTACATAACGTCTCCATTTAGGGACACTCATCTTCGAGCACACAGCCTACAAAATCAAGAGTATTCAGGCACACAAATAAACCGAGCGTTTATATAGTCAAACCCAATTGAAACCTCAGCAATTCTTTGCACTGTGGCTAGCTACACTGCATGCTTCAAAGAAATAACCATAAAACACATTTCAGTTTTAACTATATGCATTTCAAAAGTATATAACTGGTTGGAATAGAATTCAAAAAATCTTTCAGCTGTATCCTGTATTTCATTCTGTGTCCGAAGGTATTACTATATTGCATTTATACTCCATTTAGTGGAATACACCTGCTCTCATTATGTAAACACTGACAGAGCTCACAGTAACACCTGGAATGGGTGAAACCAATGAGAAAATCATCCAGTCAACATGTATTGTAGAACAACACGCACATTTTTTTCCGAAACACATTTTTGTGTCTGTAAAACAATGTAATTACATTTTTGATTAAAAACTAATTATATATGAAAACTTTTTTTTTTCTATGTTGATGAACAATTAATTGAAAGTTCATTATGATGGGATTACTGAACTGTTCTTCGCTTATTCATGAAAAGTTGTTATATCTGCTATAAGCTAAAGAGCATTCAAATAAGTTGCTATGCTTTAAACTATAAACTAAAGAACACCATCTCTGTGTGTGAACTTAATCAAGATTTCGCTTATCTACTGTTGTGTGTGGATGATGTCACAAAATACAATTTAGATGGGTGATTTAGTAACCATATGACTTAAATATATTTGTAATCACTGGGAAAAAAATGAAATGTTGGTAGCACAATAACTTACAATTACCTCCGTGTAGTGAAAGGTGTGTATTGATTCTGCAATATGGTATCATCGGTGTAGTTTGATAGAAACAATGTCATGGAAATTAGGATGAAAGTGGTGATTACTATACACTGGAACCCTGTCTAGCAATCTGTTGTTTCTGCATTGTACAGAATATGGTTTGGAAGCACTATCTGGCTTGTCGGTCAGGAAGTGGAAGGTCATCAAGATTAGCAGAAAAGATCCAGGATTCTCTGCAAACGGGGTGGGGGGGGAATGGCCCAGCAACAGCTGCTCTGAATGCCACAGCACACTCCAGCGTAGAGATTGAATTCCATAATCACAGGGGTTTTTTCCTGCAGGCCAATAATGTTTATGATTCAGTCTTGCTCATCTGAAAAATGGCCTAATCTGAGAAGATGATGTTATCGGCCACAATGGTGGTCTGTTCCCTTCCCAATTCACTGATTCGCTTTCAACAAATTGTATCTGCATAATGTTAGCACAGACAGATTACAAAATATTAAAGACGCTATGATGAAAACTCCTTCAAGCAGGCAGGCAAGTATAAGCATTCTGTTTGTTATTTCTTATTAACCATCTCAGGCAAACAGCTGACAAATTATAGCTGCTTGTTCCTTAGGATTGACAGATGTTGGATTTCTTGTGATTTTTTGTTCCAAAAGCATGGAGTGTGGTAATGTCTGTATTTGAAACTTATGGAAGAAAACAAAAACAATCTATTCATGTGGACCTCCAAAGAACCAACCCAGTAAATAATGTGGAACAGAAGGACTCTTGTGAAGTGAAAAATATATACATATATATGTATTTTTTCTGGTTAATGAATAAATGATAAATACATTACTTGCACGTTTTCCAAAATAAAGCCTCCTACTCTACCTTCTTTCTGTACTTCATGAGAATACAAAGATTGCCACTTCACTAGCATCCTGAATTGCTTAGAAGTATTTTGGATCTAGTCTATTGTGGATTGCTTTTGTATAATATTCATATTTTATTGTAATACCTGATCATGGCAGATGTTTTATATAATGAGACTGTATGTGTTTTATGTTGTCACTGAGTGACTGAATGAGGGCAAGATGTGCCTCAACAAAATTCACTATGAATATCAAGAAATCTTCCAATCCAGAAAAGAGGTGAAATGGGTCCAAGTTCATTACCTGTCAAAGTCTCATCATAAAAAGGAGGAGGCACTAACACAACTAATAAAAATCATAGATGCCATGTCCTTCTGACTTCTATTTATCCATTCATTAGATTCATTAGAATCTAATGTTCTTCATGGGTCTTACAGAAAGTGTATCCTGTACTTCATATTCAAAACCAAGGTATGCATTATTTACTCAAGGTAACAGAATCCCATCTACATTGCTTTTACTTGCAACAGTATTTGATATTTCTGTCTTGATAAGTAAAATAAGAAAGGATACCCTCACCCAGGCATTTTAAACTGGCTAATTATGTCATATTTGTAATGTTTTACTTTTAGTGTATGTATTTAATGCAAACTAAGGCATTACATTTGTATTAATATACATCTACACATTTTGAAGTTATCAATATTTTAATTATAAGTTAATATCAAAGCTAAAGTACATGACAGCTGAAAGATACATATCCCTAAGTAGTTAAGATCACCATTGCATTATTTCCAAATTGATTTGATTTATACTAGATTTACTTTGAATTTATATATGCACATACATACTATATATATATATATATATATATATATATATATATATATATATATATATACACACACACACAGTACTGTGCTGTACTGTAAGTTTTAGGCAGGTGTGAAAAAATGCTGTAAAGTAAGAATGCTTTCAAAAATGGACATGTTAATAGATCATATTTATCAATTAACAAATTGCAAAGTGAGTGAACAGAAGACAAATCTACATCAAATCAATATTTGGTGGGACCACCCTTTGCCTTCAAAACAGCATCACTTCTTCTAGGTACACTTGCACACAGTTTTTGAAGGAACTCGGCAGGTAGGTTGGCCCAAACATCTTGGAGAACTAACCACAGTTCTTCTGTGGATTTAGGCAGCCTCAGTTGCTTCTCTCTCTTCATGTAATCCCAGACAGACTCGATGATGTTGAGATCAGGGCTCTGTGGAGGCCATACCATCACTTCCAGGACTCCTTGTTCTTATTTACGCTGAAAATAGTTCTCAATGACTTTCACTGTATGTTTGGGGTCGTTGTCATGCTGCAGAATAACTTTGGGGCCAATCAGATGCCTCCCTGATGGTATTGCATGATGGATAAGTATCTGCCTGTACTTCTCAGCATTGAGGAGACCAAATCCCCAACTCCATTTGCAGAAATGCAGCACCAAACTTGCATGGAACCTCCACCATGCTTCACTGTTGCTTGCAGGCACTCATCCGTGTACCGCTCTCCAGTCCTTCGGCAAACAAACTGCCTTCTGCTACAGCCCAATATTTCAAATTTGACTCATCAGTCCAGAGCACCTGCTGCCATTTTTCTGAACCCCAGTTTAGGGCCTTGTTTCCACGTTGGAGGTATGGCTTTTTGGCCGCAAGTCTTCCAAGAAGGCCACTTTGGAACAGACTTCTCTGGACAGTAGATGGGTGTACCAGGGTCCCACTGTTTTCTGCCAGTTCTGAGCTGATGGCACTGCTGGACATCTTCCGATTGTGAAGGGAATGTGGAGGAAAATAGAAATCATTTTGTGCTTCTGTGCTTTGTGCTGTGACCCTGGAGGTTTCTAGCAAGTAACTATTAATTTGCTTGCATTCTTTACAACAAATTAGGAGAACCTGTTCTTTTCTAACTTCTCAGTTACTCTTTTTAGTTCATCAGCAACTTACAATTCTCTACTTGTTTCTCATTAAAGTTTAAGTGTTTCAAACCTATCTTTGTTATCGGCAAATGACCTCCCAAATGTAGCTGGCAATTTAGAGGATAATAATTATTATTCATGAGTAATAATTGTAATAATATTGATGAGATGGGTAGGCTTATTTTAGAATGCCAATTAAATTACTGTCATAGTTATTTCGATGACCAATCAGACACTGTTTGTAAAATGTCAAATCCCTTGAGGGTATGTCACAGAATGGATATACACTCACCTGAAGGATTATTAGGAACACCTGTTCAATTTCTCATTAATGCAATTATCTAACCAACCAATCACATGGCAGTTGCTTCAATGCATTTAGGGGTGTGGTCCTGGTCAAGACAATCTCCTGAACTCCATACTGAATGTCTGAATGGGAAAGAAAGGTGATTTAAGCAATTTTGAGCGTGGCATGGTTGTTGGTGCCAGACGGGCCGGTCTGAGTATTTTACAATGTCCTCAGTTACTGGGATTTTCACGCACAACCATTTCTAGGGTTTACAAAGAATGGTGTGAAAAGGGAAAAACATCCAGTATGCGGCAATCCTGTGGGCGAAAATGCCTTGTTGATGCTAGAGGTCAGAGGGTAATGGGCCGACTGATTCAAGCTAATAGAAGAGCAACTTTGACTGAAATAACCACTCGTTACAACCGAGGTATGCAGCAAAGCATTTGTGAAGCCACAACATGTACAACCTTGAGGCGGATGGGCTACAACAGCAGAAGACCCCACCGGGTACCACTCATCTCCACTACAAATAGGAAAAAGAGGCTACAATTTGCACAAGCTCACCAAAATTGGACAGTTGAAGACTGGAAAAATGTTGCCTGGTCTGATGAGTCTCGATTTCTGTTGAGACATTCAGATGGTAGAGTCAGAATTTGGCGTAAACAGAATGAGAACATGGATCCATCATGCCTTGTTACCACTGTGCAGGCTGGTGGTGGTGGTGTAATGTTGTGAGGGATGTTTTCTTGGCACACTTTAGGCCCCTTAGTGCCAATTGGGCATCGTTTAAATGCCACGGCCTACCTGAGCATTGTTTCTGACCATGTCCATCCCTTTATGACAACCATGTACCCATCCTCTGATGGCTACTTCCAGCAGGATAATGCACCATGTCACAAAGGTCGAATCATTTCAAATTGGTTTCTTGAACATGACAATGAGTTCACTGTACTAAACTGGCCCCCACAGTCACCAGATCTCAACCCAATAGAGCATCTTTGGGATGTGGTGGAACGGGAGCTTCGTGCCCTGGATGTGCATCCCACAAATCTCCATCAACTGCAAGATGCTATCCTATCAATATGGGCCAACATTTCTAAAGAATGCTTTCAGCACCTTGTTGAATCAATGCCACGTAGAATTAAGGCAGTTCTGAAGGCGAAAGGGGGTCAAACAGAGTATTAGTATGGTGTTCCTAATAATCCTTTAGGTGAGTGTATAAGCTTTGTACTTCCTTGACATTTTTGGAAAAACAGCATTATACTTGTTTAATACTTTCTGTTGCTGTGTTCTGCTGTTTTTTCCCACGCACTTAATAAATTCTGATTAGAGCTGCCGACTAGAAATCTTTCTTCCAGCACAGGAAGTAAGTATGATGTGTCTTTCATCTGTTGCAGTAAGTTTTCTTGGCCAACCACTGTGTCTACAGTCCTCAGCGTTGCCCATTTCTTTGTGCTTCTTCAAATTAACTTGGACAGCACATCTGCCTTCAAATGCAGTATAACTACCTTGTGTCTTGTTGCTGTGCTCAGTCTTGCCATGGTGTATGACTTTTGACAGTAAATTGTCTTCAGCAACCTCACCTTGTTAGCTGAGTTTGGCTTTTCCTCACCCAGTTTTATTCCTCCTACACAGCTGTTTCTGTTTCAGTTAATGATTGTGTTTCAACCTACATATTGAATTGATGATCATTAGCACCTGTTTGGTATAATTGTTTAATCATACACCTGACTATATGCCTACAAAATCCCTAACTGTGTGCAAGTGTACCTAGAAGAATTGATGCAAATGGTGGTCACACCAAATATGGATTTGATTTAGATTTATCTTCTGTTCACTCACTTTGCATTTAGTTAATTGATACATATAATCTATTAACATGTCTATTTTTGAAAGCATTCTTACTATACAGTGTTTTTTCACACCTGCCTAAAACTTTTACACAGTACTGTATATATATATAATCAAATGTAACATGCACATGTACACACACGTTGTAAATAAAACATTATTATAATTACAGTAATATTCTATGTATATATGCACTGCACTATTGCTTTGCACACAGACTGATGGATGAGACACAGGGTCTATGAGTCACTTAATTTGATGACTCATTCTTGATTGCATAGCCAAAACATGTAAGACAAAGCTGTGTATATGAATATCAAATACAGTTTCCTTTGAATGTTTTATTGAATTTTAATGTAAAATTATTTATTTATAAAGATACCAAACCACCGAGGCACACTGTACATGTGATAGTGATTGGGTTCTGGTTAGACACTAAAGAGTATGACATGGACATAACTCATACCTAATGAATGATGTAGACATCAATAAATAATGTTAAATAAAAACTGCAGAAGGACAGTAAACAATGATAAAATATTCACTATACAACCCAACAATATGATAAGATGCATCTTGCCACCACAGCAGGTGCTATCCCTAAATGAAAGGTAATTTCCCCCCTCACATTTACACATAGCCTCCTAGATTCAATTATCAAAGTTTCTGTGGCCTTTGGTCAAATATTTTCTACACAATGTAGACTGTAGATAAATACATGCATTCATATAGATTTACACTATGTATATATATATACACTCACCTAAAGGATTATTAGGAACACCTGTTCAATTTCTCATTAATGCAATTATCTAACCAACCAATCACATGGCAGTTGCTTCAATGCATTTAGGGTTGTGGTCCTGGTCAAGACAATCTCCTGAACTCCAAACTGAATGTCTGAATGGGAAAGAAAGGTGATTTAAGCAATTTTGAGCGTGGCATGGTTGTTGGTGCCAGACGGGCCGGTCTGAGTATTTCACAATCTGCTCAGTTACTGGGATTTTCACGCACAACCATTTCTAGGGTTTACAAAGAATGGTGTGAAAAGGGAAAAACATCCAGTATGCGGCAGTCCTGTGGGCGAAAATGCCTTGTTGATGCTAGAGGTCAGAGGAGAATGAGCCGACTGATTCAAGCTGATAGAAGAGCAACTTTGACTGAAATAACCACTCGTTACAACCGAGGTATGCAGCAAAGCATTTGTGAAGCCACAACACGTACAACCTTGAGGCGGATGGGCTACAACAGCAGAAGACCCCACTGGTACCACTCATCTCCACTACAAATAGGAAAAAGAGGCTACAGTTTGCACAAGCTCACCAAAATTGGACAGTTGAAGACTGGAAAAATGTTGCCTGGTCTGATGAGTCTCGATTTCTGTTGAGACATTCAGATGGTAGAGTCAGAATTTGGCGTAAACAGAATGAGAACATGGATCCATCATGCCTTGTTACCACTGTGCAGGCTGGTGGTGGTGGTGTAATGGTGTGGGGGATGTTTTCTTGGCACACTTTTGGCCCCTTAGTGCCAACTGGGCATCGTTTAAATGCCACGGCCTACCTGAGCATTGTTTCTGACCATGTCCATCCCTTTATGACCACCATGTACCCATCCTCTGATGGCTACTTCCAGCAGGATAATGCACCATGTCACAAAGGTCGAATCATTTCAAATTGGTTTCTTGAACATGACAATGAGTTCACTGTACTAAACTGGCCCCCACAGTCACCAGATCTCAACCCAATAGAGCATCTTTGGGATGTGGTGGAACGGGAGCTTCGTGCCCTGGATGTGCATCCCACAAATCCCCATCAACTGCAAGATGCTATCCTATCAATATGGGCCAACATTTCTAAAGAATGCTTTCAGCACCATGTTGAATCAACGCCACGTAGAATTAAGGCAGTTCTGAAGGCGAAAGGGGGTCAAACACAGTATTAGTATGGTGTTCCTAATAATCCTTTAGGTGAGTGTATATATATATATATATATATATATATATATATATATATATATATATATACAGTGAGGGAAAAAAGTATTTGATCCCCTGCTGATTTTGTACATTTGCCCACTGACAAAGAAATTATCAGTCTATAATTTTAATGGTAGGTGTATTTTAACAGTGAGAGACAGAATAAAAACAAAAAAATCAAGAAAAATGCATTTCAAAAAAGTTATAAATTGATTTGCATGTTAATGAGGGAAATAAGTATTTGATCCCCTATCAATCAGCAAGATTTCTGGCTCCCAGATGTCTTTTATACAGGTAACGAGCTGAGATTAGGAGCACTCTCTTAAAGGAAGTGCTCCTAATCTCAGCTCGTTACCTGTATAAAAGACACCTGTCCACAGAAGCAAATCAATCAATCAGATTCCAAACTCTCCACCATGGCCAAGACCAAAGAGCTGTCCAAGGATGTCAGGGACAAGATTGTAGACCTACACAAGGCTGGAATGGGCTACAAGACCATCGCCAAGCAGCTTGGTGAGAAGGTGACAACAGCTGGTGCGATTATTCGCAAATGGAAGAAACACAAAATAACTGTCAGGCTCCCTTGGTCTGGGGCTCCATGCAAGATCTCACCTCGTGGAGTTTCAATGATCATGAGAACGGTGAGGAATCAGCCCAGAACTACACGGGAGGATCTTGTTAATGATCTCAAGGCAGCTGGGACCATAGTCACCAAGAAAACAATTGGTAACACACTACGCCGTGAAGGACTGAAATCCTGCAGCGCCCGCAAGGTCCCCCTGCTCAAGAAAGCACATGTACAGGCCCGTCTGAAGTTTGCCAATGAACATCTGAATGATTCAGAGGAGAACTGGGTGAAAGTGTTGTGGTCAGATGAGACCAAAATCGAGCTCTGTGGCATTAACTCAACTCGCCGTGTTTGGAGGAGGAGGAATGACCCCAAGAACACCATCCCCACCGTCAAACATGGAGGTGGAAACATTATGCTTTGGGGGTGTTTTTCTGCTAAGGGGACAGGACAACTGCACCGCATCAAAGGGACGATGGACGGGGCCATGTATCATCAAATCTTGGGTGAAAACCTCTTTCCCTCAGCCAGGGCATTGAAAATGGGTCGTGGATGGGGATTTCAGCATGACAATAACCCAAAACACACAGCCATGGCAACAAAGGAGTGGCTCAAGAAGAAGCACATTAAGGTCCTGGAGTGGCCTAGCCAGTCTCCAGACCTTAATCCCATAGAAAATCTGTGGAGGGAGCTGAAGGTTCGAGTTGCCAAACGTCAGCCTCGAAACCTTAATGACTTGGAGAGGATCTGCAAAGAGGAGTGGGACAAAATCCCTCCTGAGATGTGTGCAAACCTGGTGGCCAACTACAAGAAACGTCTGACCTCTGTGATTGCCAACAAGGGTTTTGCCACCAAGTACTAAGTCGAAGGGGTCAAATACTTATTTCCCTCATTAACATGCAAATCAATTTATAACTTTTTTGAAATGCGTTTTTCTGGATTTTTTTGTTGTTATTCTTTCTCTCACTGTTAAAATACACCTACCATTAAAATTATAGACTGATCATTTCTTTGTCAGTGGGCAAACGTACAAAATCAGCAGGGGATCAAATACTTTTTTCCCCCACTGTATATATGTGTGTATTTTTTTTATCATAATCATTAACGTAGTTGGATGATGGAAAACAATGTGTGTGTGTGTGTGTGTGTGTGTGTGTGTGTGTAATTTAACCTTTGATTTTAACACCCCTCTTACTAGATTATTCAGGGTCATGTACATTAGAATGAAATTCGCTTTAATTATATATTAAGTCTGCTATCAAGCGTGACTAAATTAATCCCAGTGTTTGTAACAGATTATATCCTTAAGGCCAAGCAAAGCCATTATGCAGGGACATTTTACATGTGTGACTTTTAACCTTGGAAAAGATAAGTGTCAAATCCAAGTGAAGTAGGCAGGGATTTGAAATTATGACTAGTAACAAATGTATGATTACTGAAATTAGAATACACACTTCATAGCTGGGGCAGTTCACTGATACAACCATTAGATTTCTGAACTATCATTGTTACATGGCTGGCACATAATTATTTTAAAATGCCAGAGGCACTGTCTTGGTTCATACTTAATATGACATGAAGAAATTATATTAATTATTTACCACATCAAAAAGATGGAAGTTATTAGATGATGCATTAAATTCCCTGTACTTGACACCAGCTAGACTTCAAATTTATGTTAAGAACAATGATATACAGCAAATGGCATGTCCCGGCATGTAATTCAATTTTTTTACAGAAAAAGATGTACATGTCACTTTCTTTATCTTCATTTTGAAATGAATTTAGTAATCTGAGATTTAAATATCTGGGTTCACAAAACAATACAGCCATTATCCACTGCCATGCATTGTTTCTAATATTTAATTAGTCTGTGATTTTTATTTTTCAAAACCACGGTATTGAACATACCTTCAGTCCCGTAAGGAAGCAGTGCAACTGATCAGAAATGTATAATGATGTTGAAGAATGGTGTAGTAAGAGGTGTATTCAGGGCCGGCCCTAGTCTTTTGGGGGCCAAAGGCAAGATTTGATTGGGGGGCCCCCACCTTGCCGCAAAACATTTTATTGGTGCCCATCTTCATTGACGGAAAGAAAATGTTTAGGTAAAACTAAGAGAGACACAAACATTTGAATAGTGCACATCACAGAACATGTATTGCATTTTAACATACACTGAAATAGATTTAGTAATACATACACATTTAAATAGTACACTGGGCACATTGAAATAACAGCAATAACTAATTAAGAGTTTAGGTAAAATAATAATATATTACACATTAAAACACTATATGTATTTATGAAAAATACAATACTATTAAAAAATCATTAGCTGACAACTGGCAAACTACTGTAGTAGTTAACTACTAATCATTAGCTATCTATCAAAGTGATCACATCACCAACATTTTCAAAAATTAGATTATTACTTAATTTGATTGATCAGGATTATTGATTTATATATAATAGTTAATTGCTCACAAAGTTATGACATTTTATAGTCCCACTACGTGGAATATACAAAACGGTTGTTGAAGTTCCGGTGACATTCTCTTCATAAACTCCTCAGCAATATACACTTACATGCATCATATTTACATGAAATGTAGCACACATATCCCTGACGTGTGTTTTGACCTCACTGGAGACAGTGTGCTCAGTCACAGATGAAATGCCCCTCTCTCTCCCTCTCAGGTTTACATGGTCAGTTTATTGCACTAGAGAGGATCTGCTGTTTACCTGTAGCAATGAAAAGGGCAAAGGGGTGTCTTATGCATTACGACTTGTTTTTTAATACTTTGTTATCTTTCAAGTCGGAAGCACTGCCCAAGGGGGAGAGGTTTCTGCGCACTTCCGTAGGAACCCGATCGAAACGTCACTCTATCAAAGCTGCCATTGGCCCCTGTGCTCGTCACTCAGAACAGGTCCCTCCCACTCCCTGTTCTATAAAACGTGACGTCAGTGCAGGTTTGTCCTCTTTTGCCTCTTCGCTGGACTCAGGAAGGTAAGCTCTCTGTGTCTGTGTTTGTAATAAACATTCAAACTGCGTATTTCAGCTGGCTGGCTCACTTCGTTCACCACCGTTTTCGCTACACATCGTCTCTGTTTTGTGTGTGTTTAGTTATTATTGATAGCTAATCCCGATTCTGTCCCGTCTGCGCACCGGAGGTCTGGTTGCACTTTCGGTTTCAGTTCCGTTCACTAGAAGAGCCTTTTTAAAATAATAGTCGTGTTTATATAGTGCTATATACACTCACCTAAAGGATTATTAGGAACACCTGTTCAATTTCTCATTAATGCAATTATCTAACCAACCAATCACATGGCAGTTGCTTCAATGCATTTAGGGGTGTGGTCCTGGTCAAGACAATCTCCTGAACTCCAAACTGAATGTCTGAATGGGAAAGAAAGGTGATTTAAGCAATTTTGAGCGTGGCATGGTTGTTGGTGCCAGACGGGCCGGTCTGAGTATTTCACAATCTGCTCAGTTACTGGGATTTTCACGCACAACCATTTCTAGGGTTTACAAAGAATGGTGTGAAAAGGGAAAAACATCCAGTATGCGGCAGTCCTGTGGGCGAAAATGCCTTGTTGATGCTAGAGGTCAGAGGAGAATGGGCCGACTGATTCAAGCTGATAGAAGAGCAACTTTGACTGAAATAACCACTCGTTACAACCAAGGTATGCAGCAAAGCATTTGTGAAGCCACAACACGTACAACCTTGAGGCGGATGGGCTACAACAGCAGAAGACCCCACTGGTACCACTCATCTCCACTACAAATAGGAAAAAGAGGCTACAATTTGCACAAGCCAACCAAAATTGGACAGTTGAAGACTGGAAAAATGTTGCCTGGTCTGATGAGTCTCGATTTCTGTTGAGACATTCAGATGGTAGAGTCAGAATTTGGCGTAAACAGAATGAGAACATGGATCCATCATGCCTTGTTACCACTGTGCAGGCTGCTGGTGGTGGTGTAATGGTGTGGGGGATGTTTTCTTGGCACACTTTAGGCCCCTTAGTGCCAATTGGGCATTGTTTAAATGCCACGGCCTACCTGAGCATTGTTTCTGACCATGTCCATCCCTTTATGACAACCATGTACCCATCCTCTGATGGCTACTTCCAGCAGGATAATGCACCATGTCACAAAGGTCAAATCATTTCAAATTGGTTTCTTGAACATGACAATGAGTTCACTGTACTAAACTGGCCCCCACAGTCACCAGATCTCAACCCAATAGAGCATCTTTGGGATGTGGTGGAACGGGAGCTTCGTGCCCTGGATGTGCATCCCACAAATCTCCATCAACTGCAAGATGCTATCCTATCAATATGGGCCAACATTTCTAAAGAATGCTTTCAGCACCTTGTTGAATCAATGCCACGTAGAATTAAGGCAGTTCTGAAGGCGAAAGGGGATCAAACACAGTATTAGTATGGTGTTCCTAATAATCCTTTAGGTGAGTGTATATTCTGACTGCTTGCTGTGTTGTTTTTTTGTCCACAGGACCTTTTCCTCCACAGTAGGAGCGCTAGCAGCGGCAGTAAAATCCGAGGCCCGGCTGCCTGGCTGGAGCCGCGGTGTGTCATAAGAGATCTCATCCACGTGAGGTGCTCCTCCACCGGCTTGCACCCACACTACAGCCTGCGACTGCGGCTGTAGGAGATCTCGCTCTCTCAGTTCGCTGAGAACGAGCACTGCTAGTCCTCCTGGTCCACACGTGCAGGCCTTGGTCCCGGGCTGCAGAGACAGTCACGCCCCCCATGCTTGTGTCTCCTCCTGCTTCCGCTGCTGAGCCGGCTGCCGCTACCGCACCTGCCAAGGCAGCCACGCCCCCCGTGGCAACCGCGCCCCTCCTGGCTGTAGTGCCCCTGCGCAAGAACATTAAAGACAGGGAAGAGTCATCATTAGCCCCCTCCCTGCCACGCCATCGGCGACGGAGAACCGGCTTCACAGATAGAGGCAGAGATGAGGCCATCCTTGCCCTGAATAGGAGGATGAACCACATCTGCGCCTTTCTGTCTGCACAGGCAGCGCAAACAGCAGCCCCCCCCCCCGAGTCTCGAGTCTCCACTGCCGGCCCATGTACCATGGGAGTCTGAGGGGAGCCTCTCTTCCCTGTCTATGGACAAGGACAGCAGACAGGTAATCTGGGAGGAGGACCATCTATTACTCAGCCCGCACGCGGTTTTCAATTCGGAGGCAGAGCTCATAGAGGGGGATCCGGCCTCTTCCCCCCCACTCCATCAAGCAACAACACTCCCCCTGTTCCTGTAAGTCAGGACCGGGATTTTTGGGACGGTGATCCAGAGGGCCGTGGACTGCTAGTTTGTTTGTCACAACACAGTCAGGCAGGTGTGGCCTTGCTTCTAGCTGTGCTAGTGGAGAAAGTGGCCACAGCTATGACGTCCCATGTGTGGCGCTCTACCGAGGACTGTCTGCAATCAGCATATACAAAGCGGGGCTACAGAGGTCAACTCTTACGCCCTCCGCTTACAATAGCAAGGCCGGCTGCTCTACTAGTCCCAGCTAGGAGCGAGGCCACACCAGCTCTACAATGTTGTACAAATGATCAACAATATATATCGTGTAGCAGCAGGAACATTCATGCCGCCAGCGCACAGCACAGGAGCATCCAAATCAACTGAATAGTACAGAGTGGAAGAGCTCTATTGTGCTGACAATTAGATTTCGTACAAATGAACTATATACACCATGGGGCACAGTAGTAATACACTGATGAATCAAACCTTCCCAACAATTGTCGGGGAGGTTTAAATTATGCGGATGACCACCCATTCCTGCTCAGGCCTGTAATGAGACTGGAAAGGAGCGGTAGTCGGATGAGATTTCTCATTTCATCTTTCAGCAGTGCCACCTGAGAAAATGCTCTTTCCACATACGTCTTGGATATGGGCAGAGTCAGCAATTTTATGGCACCCAATTCCTCAAAACACTCTTTTCCTCCAGCATCTTTGAACGCTTCAACTTCCATCCAGAAAGCATCAATGGTCTGATCACTCGAAAAGCCTGCTGATGCTACCAGCCTCCACTGAGTCTCTAGGCTGTCGATCGAGTTTGAAAAAAATTCCATGACAAATCTGTTACGCTTGGCTTGTTGATGGTACACATCACTGACTTCGGGCCTAAGAGCTCCAGTTTACGCAGCATTTCCATTGATTCAGGTAAGCACATGTGATACTGTAAGAGAACTTATTTCATGAAATCCAAACAGCTTGTTTTAATGATGTTTTTGCTTCAGGCGTCATATTGCTAACTTCCAGTTGTTTTTGGAATGTGGTCCCCAGATCCACATCCTGGCTGACAGGTAAATGCTGGAGGATTTGAGGTCCAGCGCCTTTTGTTGACTGTTACTGTTCATGCGCAAAACGCTTGGCTTAACTAATCTTCTTAATGCCGACATGTACAATCTCTCAAGATCCTTAAACACACCCAGCGAGTCACCTGTTTCTAGCTGAAAGTAATTGTTCACAGTTTTTATCTCCATTAAGATGGGTTTGAGAAAGTGCTTGTAGATGATATTGGCTTTGTCATTGTACATCTCACTCAAAATCCATGCAGAATAGCAATGTTCTGAATTTGACGCTAAATTGAAGTGGAGTTTAAGTGCGTCTTCTTGTTCCAGAATTTGATCAATGCAGTCTGCCATCACTAGCCAACAAGTAGAGCTGGGTGAAATCAATTTAAGTGGACATCCTCTATTGTATAAGGTCTCGTAAATATTCCTGTACTCACTGGCGCTTGGCTGAATGGGCAAACCAGTTTTAAGTCTCTCTGATCATATACTCAATGTTGCTAGGGAGAAGTTGCATTACCTTATTTGCAGCTATGTTGAGTGAGTGGCAAACACACTGAATAAGATGGAGATTAGGCTGCTTTTGTTTCAGTAAGGTGAAAACTGAATGGTGTTTTCCAACCATGACACAATAAGTTTGTCAGCAATCCCTACCAGGTTTTTAATCTGTAAGCCATTTTCTCCCAAGAAGGCAACAATAGCATCAACTATGCTATTAGCATTAGCATCCAAAAGCTCCACAAGGCCAAGATAAGTGCTGACAAACTTATTGTGTTTCTTTGACCAGTACTTAACACATATGCACAGCAGTTTGTTCACAGATATGTCAGTGGTTTCATCGAGATAAAGGGAATAAGGAGACTCACCCATGTCTTCCAGTAAGTCTTCTCTGAAATGTGGCACTAGCACAGACTTTATAATTGCGGTGCACTTGGTTCTGTGCATTTTAAATGCTCCAAACTTATCCTCTAATATTCTCGATAAGTCTTCCACGGCATTAATGGAAGTGTGGCATGCAACATAGGTTGCAATTCTGAGTTCACAACATTTTTGGTCATCTTTAATAGCACCCACTTCACTTGTTTTCACTGGTACAGTGAATGTCTTGACACATGGCACTGTACTTCTAGATTTGTGTTTGTTGGTTTTTGCATGGTCTTTTAGATCATTGAAATGGGCTCTGATCTGTGCATTGCAATATTTGCAACGGGCTTTTGACTCATCGCCTGGGACAGACGCAATCCACGGTTTTAGCTCAGAGTCGGTCTCCTATTCATTTTGATACGTCTTCTTATATTTTCCCCACTTTGACATGTTTGCTAATGTGTTACATTGCCATCTGGCAGGTGCCAACCAAAATTACGATCCTGAAGTGGCTGTGTTCTGGTAGCGCTGACTTTGTAACGGCTGATATAACGTTTGGGCGCCAGGTGGGCAAATAGCAATACTCCCACCACAAGAAATGTTATACCAGGTTACCAGGATGCAGAAATCATAGCTACACCCTGAGCCGAGTAGCGAATCAACAGACTAGGGTCTAGCATGTAGTGGTGTAGTAGAAGATAACAGAGAAGAAAGTAAACACAACGGTAGAGTAAACACTCATTGTATTATTGTTCTTGAATTTATGAATGATCATGGGAGGCTTGCATAACCCTTAACATGCTACCCCAGATACCACATACATACAAAACAATGCATAAACACAAACAACAAAAACTAAACCATAATATTCTCAAACAATAAACATTACATAAACAATGCAATGACAGTCCAATGATAATCAAAAAACATGTGATACTATTAGAGTGATGACCAATCAATATCAGGGAGAAATAACAAAATAAATTAATCACAGTCTCTGCATAATCCGTGTCCAGTTCACCAAGGAAAATGAAGTTCACTTCAAACCCATTCCAATGACTTCCTGTTTGTAGTGCTGCAATCTTTGGGCTCCCGTTGTAATGATCCCAATCCTGCACTTACTGGTGCCTTGATTAGTATACCAGTTGGTGAATGTCCAAGCAGAGTAGAAAATATCATTCCTTTGATTGTAACGATAGTAAGATGGTAAAGAACTGAACCGTTCTCCAACCTTCATTTAATCACTCTCAGTGTTTGTTCATAATTGGCAAGTATGCACATTATATTTATATTTTTATAGGGTTAAGTTAGTTTTGAAAAATATAAAGAACAAACAAAACAAACAAAGACAACTGCTGCTACAGAAACAAGTAGCATGTCTTCCTGTCTCACACACTAAACCTTTCCCATCTGCATGGTATCTTTATGCATGGTGGGTAAAAAAAAAACACTCCCCTTCTCCACACTTTTTCAAACTTTAAAGTGACAGACAATTAAATTTCCACCGTCACAACTTTTCGGTGTCTGTGTCAACTTCGCTTCAAATGATGTGGGTCTGCGCGCAAAACCTTTCCTAGTAAGCCAAACTGCTCGGACGCAGCCAGAGGTCAAGCAGACTCTGGGCGGGAGTTGGGAGTTGACACAGACATTGCAGACTTTAAAAAGTGCTGCACTGAAGCAGGCCCATACTATAAACAATAGGAGCATGGCTAGTGCAAGAGGTGCGTGGAGAGCTACACACAGAGTTAGTGAACACAACACCGCCCCTGCGGTGGAGGTGTGAATAATACTGAAAATACCTTGCTGAGAAACCGTCATGAATGACCAAAACCCATTTAATATGACTGCGTATGCATTACTGCCTAATAGGAAGTGCGATCGTTTGTAATGTAATTTGTTGTAAAACATCAATAATAAATTCGGAGCTTGAGGTTACTGAAATAAGTGTATGCAAATTAATTTGTCAGTATAGTTCTCTAATGCAATAAAGTATAGTTAATATAAATAATATTGTATTATACTCACTGCACTGCTCTGTATTTGCACTGGAACCCCTTGTTCCCTTGGTAAAACGAGTGTAACCATGTGAAGAACCCAGTCTGGATGCATAGATTATAAATGTATTTATTTAACATGCCAGGCCTGGAAGGGGCCCGACATGGAAGCACTCTACCTCAGCAGAGACTTATTGAACAGCAGAAGTGGACAGCCTTATATACTGTTCATTGCAGGGCATGTGGGTCTGTCATGGTAGTCTTCCTCAGAACAGGTGTGGGATCCAAAGAACAGATGTCTTCCTTTGATATACTAGGAAAGGTCCGATCCCACGGATCTTATTTAACAACTGTCAATCGCTCATTAACAAAAACAGTTCCTGCCTATCTGGAGAAAAGATAGACAAATCTCTATCCAATGCGTGCTAAAAACCCCTCCCCCTTGGGCAGTGGTTCTAACTCGAAAGATAACAGGACAATGTAAACAGGAGTGATTAATCTAGTCCTTTTGGTGCCTTCTGACCACAGGGAAACTTATCCCAAATAAGGCCCAATACAGGTAAATTAAATCCCAGCATTCACCTCATTTGCATGATAATGAGAGAAAAATGGGAGATCTCATCTTTCTGTGGAAAAACGCAATTAAGTCTACGAATATGTTTTGTCTGAACTATATGTCAAACATGGAAACTTAATCAGTGTTACTTGAAGTAAAGAAGCCAGTAAACTCAAAAAGGCATGTCAGATCCAGAACAAGTGCACATATGTGATCCTTAAGAACTTTGATTTCAAGAGATATACTATATTCCCACACAAATGAACTAAAGCAATACACAGTTGTTCAAAGGAAAACATTTTAAAAGTGCTGAATAATTGCATGGTATCGCACAATGAATGATATATGTACTAACAAACTCTGTGTCCTTGGCTCATTTGTGTATTTTTATAAAGAACACACAACTCCAGTTACCTTTATATAATAGTTAGAAGCATGATCAAAATTAGAGCATAATAAATACATACCTACATTAAACAAAACCTTTATTTCTCCTCTAACATTTTGCCTGCCTTTGACCTACAAAATCAAATGTCACTACCAGTCTAATAAGTAGAACACTTGTACTCATTGTATAAAGCTATAAGGTTGCTTAGCAATACCTAGCCTGCACTCTTGCTTAAAAAAAAAAAAAAAAAATGAAAAAGAAAACATTCTGAATGTTCTGGCTTTTATGTGCCAGCACTTTTATGGCACCTATTTCTTACCATCAATACAAAGAAATTTCCTCATGAGGCTCCTTACAAAGCTACACAATAAGAAGTGCTAATAACATAACACAGCTGGAGGCAGTTGCTCAAGAAAACAGGACACCCTAAATAAACCAGATATTCACATAGACTTTAGGTTTCTGAAAATAATATAGTGTGCCAGAGGACAACACAGTCTAAAAAAGGAAAAAGTGAACTATTTAAAATAACTAAAACTCGTCATGACATGTAAACTATGCACTTTTTAAATTCATGACTTTAAACACTGATTGGAAGCAGTGTTGGCTATCATGTACTTATATCTGACAGCTGAAATAGGCAGATGAACTCTGCAGTAAAAGCAAACAAGGATTTTTGTATTCACGAATTAAAAAAAAAAAAAAAAACTGGCTTGGCAGCATAACATGAAATATAAATATTAGCTGTAGCAATATTCAGCAGCAATATTGTTGCTTCTATGAACTGTTGTCTTCACAGTTCATCATTTAATTAAATTCCAATCCCAACAACACCAATCTGTACACAGGGCTGCATCTCTAATTATAGACCCTGCCTGAAGAACCTCACCTTAACTAAGTGTAACAGGGCTCTTTGTGTTCATGGGTTTATCACTCTACTGTAGTAGAGCTGTAAAGTGCGGGGCACTCAGAGGAGGGCCTGTGGTGCGTGATTCAGATCCTGACCGGGGAGCTCTGGCCTGCACATGCTATATAAGTCGTACATATATGTCCATATCAAGAGAATTCTAGCTTTTTCTATTTACAAGTCAATGGTGCTCAAGCCAAATCTACCAGCTGAATGTGTATGAGTTCTGGAAGCTTCTATTATATAAGTTAATATGTGGTGTATGGGGTGTTTCTTATTGTATAAGAGATTATATCTTTGAGTTTCAGCGAGAGGCCCACTAAACAATGCTGTTCTGGCTGCACAAACTGTGCAAAATAGGTGAAAGAGAAAAAACAAAACATTTTGTATTTTTTTGTGTGTTCAAAATAATAAAGAGATACATTTTATCATGGGTTTATGGTCCTCCACATTTAGGTAATACATGGCTTATCCTGACTGTAGAAGAATTTATAATGCCATTCACAGTATGGCTTTAGGCCAATCCACCTCCACAGGCCATTACCTGCTAGTTAATGTCTTAAATTAGTTTTTAATTCAATATACTACATCTTGCTGTTCCAGATATATCTGCTACTGGGAAACATGAATTATTAAAAAAAAAAAAAATAGGCTTTATTTTTGCTAAAGAAAGGTTCATTACATTTCCTGTGCTCTCCTCTCTTCTGACAATGTGTTTTTCATAGCCATCTGCTATTGTTTCCACTTAGATTATTTTCTGTCAAGCTGACTTACTCTTCCAGCAAAAATTATTTCTGAAAAGACATCTCAATGTTGAAGAAAGGAAATGGCATGTAAGGATACATGAATAGTGGCCAGGGTTTAAATGTGTAAGGCTTCACTAATGGGCTTTAGATTTATTTGCAATGCTAATTTACTTCCTTACAATCAGCTTTGAAAAGTTTTTTCAGGACACTTTTTTGTCTGAATCATTTAGTTAACATGCCAAAAAAGCAAATCTGAGTAGAATCAACAAGACCATCTTACAGAGTATAATATGATACAAACAAGAAAATATACAACAAAATGCATATGATACACATGTTATAATTATTATATTATAATGTTATAATTGTATTTGGACAGTTTCGATATTTTAAATATATTTGTTTCAAATTAACCTGAGCAAGCAATGATTCTTTTTTAGTTCAAGAGCAAGTTGGTACATATATTCTAGATGCAAAGAAGATTTTTTGGCTTAATGTCTTGTACTGTATTAAAGAAACAAATAACAAGAGGCTACCACATTATTATGAGTATATATCATGATTAAAGGAGGTTGCTTTTTCTAGCATGATCAAAGAAATTATCCAAGAGATGAAGAAACTCAGATA
Source organism: Amia ocellicauda (assembly GCF_036373705.1). NCBI lineage: Eukaryota > Metazoa > Chordata > Actinopteri > Amiiformes > Amiidae > Amia > Amia ocellicauda. The sequence goes on from NC_089855.1 coordinate 21,805,596, forward strand.
CAATTAACTACTACAACTGTGAGTTGAAATTAAAAACAGGCCCCAAGTTTATCACATAATATTATTAAGAATAAACTTGCTAGACGCTTTGTAATGGTAATTTACCGTATGGTATAAACAGATGGCTGATAAAGGTCTGTGTAACTGTCACAAGGGTTCCTGCTCTCAAGCACTGTTTATTTATATATTGAGCACCTTAACACTTTATATTTTCCATCACTTTGGAATATGTTCTTTCACTTTTTATTTAAAAATATTAACTTACTTTAATTTATTTTTCTTCTGGAGTGTTTTGGGAGCACGGAGAGGAAATCAGGAAGTGACAGGCTTGTGAAAGAGTACATCTCAGCCCTTGTTAGGAATTGATTATACAGCTGAAGGAATACGAGTGTGTGGGCTTTGGATAGGGCAGGAGAGCTGGCAAGGAGGAGCTACTGCCTTTATATACCTACTGAGCAGTGGATGCAAGAGAGTTGCAGCAGATCATAGACAGGGTCTGTTTACTGGTAACTAAGAAAATGTCGCCTATGCTATGCCCAGCATAGAAACAATGTTGTTTTTTCAGTTGTCTTATTTCAATCAGCTTAGCGATATTTTAGTATGATAAATTATCATTCATTTTGTGCTTATAGTTCACTAATTTCTATTGATATTGTATCTGAGAATATAATATTTTGGAATGTGGAAGCATCATCTTCAGCTTGCTATGCTTGGACACTTCTGCGTATTGCTGTGTGTGAATGGACTGTAGGGGCTGGGGAGGCGGGGTGCATAGAAGAGGGGGCTAGAAAAATGTCATAGCCCCAAGGCCCATTGTGGTTTAATGTGGGCCTGATTACAACGACAGTGTACCCGACTCATTTTAGGCCCAAATAGCAGCCTGAACCCCAGCCCTAGCCAATGCCAAAATATTTGTTCAGCCTACAAGTATTCTATAAAGGTATAATGCAGAGAGCAGTGACCTAATATACTCTCAATGTGCATTAAATAAAAACAAATATCTTATTTATTTATTTTTTAAATGTGGATTCAATGTGAAATATTAATAAAAGGTCATGCAAGGTCAGCAGTTGTTTTAAACAATTTTAAATTGCCAACAGGTCGTGCTCAAGCTGCCCAGAAATGTCTTGTCATTAAAGATCTGCTCTCATTATATACAGGAAGTATTTTGCAGATATCTCAAAATGATTAATGTCATAACCACAACCACATGTGATGTGATGGTAATGGCACCAACATGCTGGTGACGACAATAATACAATGAATCAGTGTTGTGATTGTGAATTAAGTTTATTGTTAAATTATCTCCATCTCCTCCTCCTCCTCCATGAAGCCCTCCGGCTGAGCCTCCAGCTGCACAGCCTCGGGGACGGAGGAGGGAGGGCAGCAGATGGGCCTGGCCCTTGAAGAATAGGATCATGGGGAGAAGGAGGCTGTTTGCCTCACAGTGAGTTCCAGATCTCCATCTCCTCCTCCTCCTCCATGAAGCCCTCCGGCTGAGCCTCCAGCTGCACAGCCTCGGGGACGGAGGAGGGAGGCCAGCAGATGGGCCTGGCCCTTGAAGAATAGGATCATGGGCAGGAGGCCGCTGTCTGCCTCACGATGAGGTCCAGATCTCCATCTCCTCTTTTCCATGAAGCCCTCCGGCTGAGCCTCCAGCAGCACAGCCTCGGGGACAGAGGACGGAGGGGAGCAGATGGTCCTGGACTTTGAAGAATAAGAGCATGGGGAGAAGGAGGCTGTTTGCCTCACAGTGAGTTCCAGATCTCCATCTCCTCCTCCTCCTCCATGATGCCCTCCGGCTGAGCCTCCAGCAGCACAGCCTCGGGGACGGAGGAGGGAGCAGAGCAGATGGTCCTGGACTTTGAAGAATAGGAACATGGGCAGGAGGTGGCTGTCTGCCTCACAGTCAGGTCCAGATCTCCATCTCCTCTTTTCCATGAAGCCCTCCAGATGAGCCTCCAGCAGCACAGCCTCTGGGATGGAGGAGGGAGGCCAGCAGATGGGCCTGGCCTTTGAAGAATAGGAGCATGGGGAGAAGGAGGCTGTTTGCCTCACAGTGAGGTTCAGATCTCCATCTCCTCCTCCTCCTCCATGATGCCCTCTGGCTGAGCCTCCAGCAGCACAGCCTCTGGGACAGAGGAGGGAGGGGAGCAGATGGTCCTGGACTTTGAAGAATAGGAGCATAGGGAGAAGGAGGCTGTTTGCCTCACAGTGAGGTTCAGATCTTCACCTCCACTTTTCTGTGAAGCCCTCCGGCTGAGCCTCCAGCTGTAGAGCCTTGGGGCCTGTGCACTTAATGGTGTTGGTATGGGCACATTCTGTGACTCCATCTTCTCCTGGACTTATATTTGTGTGGAATCGTCAGGGGAGCCATAGTTATCATTTCCACATCTTTAGTAACCAAACAATTGACCTCCATTGGTTCATCCTCCACCGCTTCATGAACCTCCATGGGTTCTTCTTTCTGGACCTGGGTTATTTTGAATTGGCCAAAAAAGTTCTTTATTTTTGGGCTTACAAAAACTCCATTCATGTTGGCGCTCTCTGTATGTTCTCTATAGATTTGGTTGAGAATGAGAAGTTGTGTCTCTCTCTGTAAGTTCACTGTACAAACTGGTTGACCATGAGAAGAAATTGGAAGCGTATTAAGCTGTTGCCATGGATACTACATGTGCAACAATGCGCCATGTCACAATAAGGAAGTGATGTCAGTTTCGCTCTGGACAATCTAAATGCAGGATTTTGACCATTCCTACCTTCATCTGTATGGCATAATAAAACTAAACTGGTTTTAACTGTTTGAGCACATTTTCTCATTTTCAATGTTCCCTTGTTTTGGTGGGAATGTTTTTCTTAAACATCCACATTTTCAGTTGATGCAGATATGGCAATGAATCAGCTTAACTCCCAAGTCATGCTCAATCCTTATCCTCCATTGCAGTGCAGACAGGAGAGACTCTGCTTTATAACCCACTGTATTACAACCAGGCCCTACTTAATGCAAGGGCTTACCGGGGCTCGAGCCCCGGGGCCCGAGACAGCAAAGGACCCATGTGGCTTATGGAAAATGTGGTACAAAGTATTATGCATCCATGTCGTCTTTCCTCGTGGTCGCGTTTGCTCTTGTGTGAGCTTGCAGTGTGTTTTTTTCTCCTCGAATTTCCTTGTATAGCGCCTAGCCCGGTCATCGTGCCCCGCTTCCGTGGTCCATGCATCAATCACAATCAAAGAATATATATTTTTATTGTATCTGTTTTTTTAACCCTGGCAAGAAGGAAAGCAACCTGTGTCTCTGCAGCTATTGATAATCTTGGAAGTCTGCTCTTCTATTTTGAGTATATTTCTGTGGCCAAGCGGTACATTGGTCATATTATCAGGATGACATCATATCGAATCCAGGTTTTTTCTTATCAATATTTTGCCAAAACTGTGCTTCATTGAATGATTTAGGATCTGCGTGAGACAATAAACAGAATGTAGAAATGAACACATTATACACTACCGGTCAAACGTTTTAGAACACCCCCGTTTCCATTTTGTATTGAAATTTGAACAGTTCAAGTCCAGTGAATAACCTGAAATGGTATAAAGGTAAATCGGTAAACTGCCAGAGGTTAAAATAATGTACATTTCAGAGTTATACACTTTGATACTACACCCTCTTAAGCATTATTTGGCAGTGTTATGCGCAGCTCCTGTGCATTGAAGTTACACTGTATTCCTACAATATACAAGATCGTTTGAAACCTAATTCTCTTGGCTACCAGCGTGTTTCATTCTCAAACATGTCTGATTTACCCCGCCTTCATTCAGAGCTCAGTGCACAGTCTGTTTGGTGGAGGGTGGGTCTCATTCAGACAGTCACAGATCACTCAGTTTCGGTTGGATTTATTTGTGAATAGGCTGTTGTTGTTCAGAACAACCTAACGATTAATTCAGTGTTCTATCAGACACAGAGAAGTTCAGATCCAATTATCTAAAAACTGGAATTGAGGTGTTCTAAAACCTTTTACCGGTAGTGTAGTTTCATGCAAGGATGGAGATTTGGAGTGGTTTAAAAGTAAGCAGAATTTTGTTGATTTGACGAGGCTAATTGTAAACACACACACAGCTAACTCTCACAACCTCACAGTGATCTCCCAAATTTCTTTTGCAACAAAGTGACACCATGCATTAAAAGTTTTTGGTTTTGCCACCTTGTTTTTATGACCCGAGTCAGCTGTTTATGACATTTGTGGAACAGGTTTTCCTTCAAATCCCAGCATCACATGACCAGAAGTGTTTTGGGAGCACGTCTCACAATGTCATTCCGATTCAGTGAATGTCGAAAAGATCGGGACAGTATCGAGCCAAGCAGCCCATCATTAGTTCAAAGACACAGCCAGCCAGACGGAAGAATTGATCGGGCTTTGATGGTAGATGAAATAGATGCAACCTGTGAGAAAGCAGGATCACATCTCAACACAAGGGTAATTGAAAAGTGAACTTTTCTATGGTGTAAATTTATATGGCAAGCTTTTAAATGTTATCCTTTGAATTAAACTAATAATTATAACTAAGGAGCTTGTCTGCCTTCCTACTGTCACTCTAAGGTCACAAAACTTGAGAACCTGTGCAAATTATATTGAACTGTCTTAAGGTCCTGATGCCTGCTCAGTAGGTGGCATTGTCGACATACAATAGACCCACTGGTGACATCACACGTACAATTCACCTAATCATTAATCTTCATTTTTGCCCAAGCAGTACAGATTAGTTGACATAATACTATGGAGACTAGCTGGAGAAAAGCCCAAAATATGTCCGAGGTACCCTGTCCTTCTTGTACCGTATAATGAGTGCTCATTATTCTAAATTCTTACAGGGGTTTGCTGTTTACACTACATGGATTGTGGAGAGTAATTAATAAACTCCCCAAAAGTGCAGATATAAGAACAGAAGACTAATAAACAATTTTTCAGGACTGTGTATGGCTGCTAAGCAATGCTGCTGATCACATTGTCTAGAAAATTACCCACATTTAACAAAGCTCAGGAGCTATAACATGTCTACTAATTATGATCATTACATCCAATAAACAAAGGCAGGAGAGTCTCACTCATGCTTATGTCTCCTTTGTTTCAAAGAATAAAACAATATTTTTCATAGACGCGAGATGAGAGAACATTTGCTTCGTAATGTACAATATATGCATGGCGTAGCCCTTTGAGATACATTGTTCAACATCAGCTTGCAACAATTAGAAAAACACCAAAATATGCATAACATACAAGTCATTATTCAATAATTTATGATGAAGAAAACAGCACAGTAGCATGTGGCTTAAGAAAATGTCATACTTTTAAAGGTGATAACATTACCAGTGGGGTTTGGGACCTGTGGTACTGAGAAGGCAATGAACATTATGCAATAATTAGATATATATCCTAGTACACATAAGGCCATTAAGATCATATCCCATAGAGCTAATGCATCACTTTAGGTCAATTATAGTCAAGATAAGTAGAGGGTTGTTAACCTCTTTATAGTTCTGAATTCTATTTTTAGTCATTACAATTATCATTACCTAGGTAATGATAGCCATTTAAAAGTAATCAGCATTACAACATTCCTCAAATGCACTACACAATTTGATCAAATTTCGAAATGTGATTATTTGTGTTTGTGTTTGGCTTAAATCTGGCAAAATACTTCAAGTTCGAGATTGTTCAGCTGTTTTAGTTTGTATTCCTCCTCCTATATTTATGGCACACTTGTGTTTTACTTAGCATTAAAATACTTTGTTTTTACTGTTTAACTATCAAAGGACACATTGCTTGCCTTTGGATGAGACAAATTCTGCATGGCATAGCCATAAAAGCGAATGCAAACAGATATATGTTTAAATATGTTTTCATGTAATTATTATTATTTTGCATAAGAAATAGACTATGGCCAAACCCATACCTTATGTTGCAATGTGTATAAGATACAGTGAGGGAAAAAAGTATTTGATCCCCTGCTGATTTTGTACGTTTGCACACTGACAAAGAAATTATCAGTCTATAATTTTAATGGTAGGTGTATTTTAACAGTGAGAGACAGAATAACAAAAAAAAAAATCCAGAAAAACGCATTTCAAAAAAGTTATGAATTGATTTGCATGTTGATGAGGGAAATAAGTATTTGACCGCTTCGACTTAGTACTTGGTGGCAAAACCCTTGTTGGCAATCACAGAGGTCAGACGTTTCTTGTAGTTGGCCACCAGGTTTGCACACATCTCAGGAGGGATTTTGTCCCACTCCTCTTTGCAGATCCTCTCCAAGTCATTAAGGTTTCGAGGCTGACGTTTGGCAACTCGAACCTTCAGCTCCCTCCACAGATTTTCTATGGGATGAAGGTCTGGAGACTGGCTAGGCCACTCCAGGACCTTAATGTGCTTCTTCTTGAGCCACTCCTTTGTTGCCTTGGCTGTGTGTTTTGGGTCATTGTCATGCTGGAATACCCATCCACGACCCATTTTCAATGCCCTGGCTGAGGGAAGGAGGTTCTCACCCACGATTTGACGGTACATGGCCCCGTCCATCGTACCTTTGATGCGGTGCAGTTGTCCTGTCCCCTTAGCAGAAAAACACCCCCAAAGCATAATGTTTCCACCTTCATGTTTGACGGTGGGGATGGTGTTCTTGGGGTCATTCCTCCTCCTCCAAACACGGCGAGTTGAGTTGATGCCAAAGAGCTCGATTTTGGTCTCATCTGACCACAACACTCTCACCCAGTTCTCCTCTGAATCATTCAGATGTTCATTGGCAAACTTCAGACGGGCCTGTACATGTGCTTTCTTGAGCAGGGGTGGCTTGCGGGCGCTGCAGGATTTCAGTCCTTCACGGCGTAGTGTGTTACCAATTGTTTTCTTGGTGACTATGGTCCCAGCTGCCTTGAGATCATTAACAAGATCCTCCCGTGTAGTTCTGGGCTGATTCCTCACCGTTCTCATGATCATTGAAACTCCACGAGGTGAGATCTTGGATGGAGCCCCAGACCGAGGGAGACTGACAGTTATTTTGTGTTTCTTCCATTTGCGAATAATCACACCAACTGTTGTCACCTTCTCACCAAGCTGCTTGGCGATGGTCTTGTAGCCCATTCCAGCCTTGTGTAGGTCTACAATCTTGTCCCTGACATCCTTGGACAGCTCTTTGGTCTTGGCCATGGTGGAGAGTTTGGAATCTGATTGATTGATTGCTTCTGTGGACAGGTGTCTTTTATACAGGTAACGAGGTCCCTTTTAAGAGAGTGCTCCTAATCTCAGCTCGTTACCTGTATAAAAGACACCTGGGAGCCAGAAATCTTGCTGATTGATAGGGGATCAAATACTTATTTCCCTCATTAACATGCAAATCAATTTATAACTTTTTTGAAATGCGTTTTTCTGGATTTTGTTGTTGTTATTCTGTCTCTCACTGTTAAAATACACCTACCATTAAAATTATAGACTGATCATTTCTTTGTCAGTGGGCAAACGTACAAAATCAGCAGGGGATCAAATACTTTTTTCCCTCACTGTATACTTAAGTATTGTATTCTTATGTCTTACAGTGAGTACAATGAGAATGAAGCTCACAACAATTATTTCAGATTTCAATTTCAGATGAACAAGATGAACATACACAGAAAATCTGAAAAGTCAGTAGTTTAATTCAAAACAGTTGATTTAAAAAAACAGAATTAAAAGTAACCAAGGAACCATGCAATTTCAGTGGGATAGTCCTTCCCAAGGATTTTGTTTTTAAAAATGTAATGGAGCTTTTACAAATCAACAAATCTAAGTATTATGAAATAATTATCAAATCAATATTTAGATTTAATTAAATTAAATCGCTCTTCACAAACATAAAACAAAACCCCTCTAAAACAGATTATAACAAAATAATAACAATTCTGATGTTGATGAAAGAAGTATATAACTATACATAGCCATAGGTAATGGCATCTGCTGAGAAATACACTGAAAATTAAATGACAGTGCAAATATAACTTAGCTTCATTCAACATTGCTGACGTCCAGTAAGCTTTCAATACATCTTACTGTGTCATGGTTAATTGCTAGGTATATGTTATTGTCCTCCACTGAGAGGGGCACCAATCGTAATGTTTCATGCTCTACAGGAGACAAGTGGTCCCTGTATATACAGTAGTTTCTTTTTTCCACAGCCATATTCTACCTCCTGCTGCAACTTTTCAGAGTGGGGAAACGGCACAGATTTTCTAATATGGAGGTACGTGACATCACCCACAGCTGCTGAAATAATTCAATTTTCCATCCTTAGATTTTTTACATTCATATTTAAAATGACACCACCCATCTATTATCTTTACACCAGGTATATGTTTTGCTTGTTAAAGTATTCATCTTGAAAAGACCAAACCAGAAAAGTTCAGTTCTGTGTTTTATTCTTTTCATCCTGAACCCACTCACTCTTATTAAAAAATGCTTTAATGTCCATTCTCTACACATGGTTCGCAGCTCAATATGAAAACCAATTTACCTTCTTTACCACATACCAACACAGAGGAGATTATGGTACATTTACCTTTTGAATGGAAATTACTTGCAAATAACATAATTGATCAATTAATTTCCAACAAAAGTATAGCAAAGCCCTAATTCTAACCTTAAAGTTGCACTGAATAGTATTTCTTGAAAAGATAATTATTAACAAAAACAGTATTGAAATGGCTGAAAAGGCTTGCCTTTCTGACCTGAAATGTGTTTCTACCCTTCACTATGCACATCCTTACCATCACATCTCAGCCTTGCATAAGTGGACATACAGAAAAAGTTTCAGTTGGGAAGTGAGAGGCTATGTTGTGTTGTGTGTGTGTGTTGTGTCTGTAGAGTTCAGGAAATCAGGCAGGCAACACTTCCCACCACTGATATTTCCTTAATTTGTTAATCATTCAAACCAGAGCTCCAAAGTACAGTAATGCAACAAGCACCACATCATATTAATATTTCTCCAATCCTCAGGTCCACCTTTTATACTCCCAGCAAGTAAGTACACAAATCAATATGTGAATTTACCTGATTATTGCAAATTACAAACAAGAATGTATTTTATTGTAAGAGGCCACATTCTACTTCTTATCAATAAAAAGCAAAAGGGGTACATGTTTGTAAATAGTAATTCTCTGGTTAATACCAATTCTTATCTGGTCTAGGCCTGCAAGTGTGCAAACTTTCCTGTCCTTTAGGGATTTTAAGGAATCCTCAAGTTGTTTGTAGGTTATAAAAATGTGACTATGTTGGGCATGATATTTCAGGATTGGGTACAACATAGTTAAGAATATTTGTTATCGACACCAAAGGGAGTTCTGCAACACTTTAAATGTTCAACAGATTCTCCCAAGACCTGCACTCCGACAATAATGTTACTAAAGTGACTGTGATACATATTTAAATGTTTTTATGTAAATATAAAATAATGCAAAAGGTAACATTTTCTCAACAAATAAACCAATTGTAAAATTCAGCTTCATTTGTTCACACGGTAGTTGAACTTTCTCAAGTTTTTGTGCTGTAAGGAGTAAGGAAAAAAAAGGCACCCAACATCAGCAAAAGATTAAAATAGGTCAACGAATCTGGTTGACCTGACTGCTGTTTTCATCTGCCAAGATCCTATATCATATTGCCCAATTCTTTTGGGAACTTTTAATAATAAAGTAGGAACTCAAGGTAGAAGAGCATTGTTCTTTCCTGTTTTATCTTCTTCTTTTTTTTTATTATCCAGAATGCAATCTTTGAGAGAATTCTTTTTCCAGGTTAGTGAGAATTAAAGAAAATAAAACGTTTGTTGATGTTGGTTTTATCTATTATTAATATTTTCTGAAATGAAGAAATAAAGAGAATATCAGTACTACAAGAAGTTAATTACCATGAAGTCCCTTAAGACAGCTATAGAGGAGAAGGTTAATACAACGGAAAAGCTCAACTGACCTTGTGTCTGTCAAAACCGAAAGAGCCTTTCATTTAGAATAAAAAAGACACAAATTGTAGGAAACATAATTTTAAGCAGTGAACAGAAAAATATTTGGATCCTTGGTCGATTGCACTAATACATTATTCATTTTTTAAATGTTTAAATATCACAGTTGATTGGCCACTGATACAAACATTAAATTATTTGCTCATATACATTATTATTATTATTATTATTATTATTATTATTATTATTATTATTATTATTATTATTATGATGATGGCATAATGTAATACTTTGATGTTTCAAGGCAAAACAATAAACAATAATATTTTCCAAACCTTTGTTAAAATGATTCTCTTAGAATCAGTTAAATTGTAGTTTTCAGAATTAAACCGATATAGTTTTTATATTTCTTCATCTTCTTCTTTCTTGTTTTGTTCTGCTTTACCCAGTGTAGCTGAATTAGAGATCACTGATGTAATTGCAACAACAACACACAAAAATAAAACATATCACAATATAAATAGACCATGCAGCACACCTGTATCCAGTTGTATCTCATGCTTTGATTTCTATTTTGCTTTTAGTAAATGTATAGACTCTTGAAAGCATGTCTCACAGATTTTAGTAATCTCCACACTGTCCATCTGGTTCCCCAAAATTAGGTAAAGTATATTTGATTTTAGTTAGTGAGATATTTCCTCATAAAACTCTCCTGATCTAGTGAACAAACTACTCTTTTATCTTCCCCCAGTATTAACCCCCCACCTCTCCCCATCTCTTTACATATCTTTTAATTTTTTTCCCAAACAGAAAAGAGATAAACATGTTTATAATTTCTGATTTATATTTTAATTATCTGTAATACGTAAAAGGAAAATGCAAAATGCAATGATATGTTTTCCCATGCAGTTGGTAGCATTATTAGAATTTGCTGTGTACCATTTTTGAGTCCCTTATAATTACTAATTAAAATTGCTGCAGCACTGTGATAATACAATACAGGATATTCCAGCTAATTGAACCTCTTGCTATGAGGCAAATATAGATCTGGTTTTAATTTCAGGGCCCAGAGAATATGATTGTAAAGAAAGGTGAAGAAGGGAACAATCCCAGCATGCAAATCTGGTCATGGATGTTCACTGTTCCATTCACTGCAAATATTGGCACTTTTCTATAATCCCGGCAAATTTAATTTAATTTAAGTGGACCACCTGTTCTCTTCCCCTGAAACTACATCCACCTATATTCCAGGTAGGTTCTCTGGTTCTGATTTTAATGCAGAAGCTGCTGAGTTTGAATTACTCTGTGAACCTGCAATAAAATGGCCATTGCTCTCTGTCAGCCCCTGTTGTTAATGTGGCTTCTCTGTTTAACAGAAAACGGTTACTGCTGCGTTCAAGTGCTTGTAGGCAAAAAGGGAACATTTGTCTTGATCTACACAAAAGGAGGACTTAAGGAACATATTGTGTGTAAATGTTCACTTTATGTACTGTGTATTATTGAAGTGATATATCTGACAGGCTCTGTTCCTCCTGAGTTGCTAGATAGGTCGGTTTCTACCCAGCTTTTCTGTGATCTAAGTTCTAGCCTTCTGACCAGTCACCACATTAAATATCTGAGAGTAATATAATCCTCTATTATGTATGGTACTCAATAAAACATTTTTAGAAGTTTGTTATATATTGTAAGACTCACAGGGTTTAAATAATGAGACTGCATACCGTGTTTCTCACAGTCACGCTGTTGTTTTTTCATCAGTGCCCAATGAGCACGTGTGGTACACAAAGCAAGAAACAAGGCGCAGATTCTAGGGACGCAACTCCACACCGAGGCAGTGACTGTGCATATGCGTTTGTTGAAATGCCTAATTAATGTATTTCTTTAGATTATTTTTAAAAGGTAGTATTAAATGCACCTGCCCTCCTTTCTTATCACTGAAATGCATTAACTGTCATTCTGCTGTTCAATTAACAATAAGCTGTCAATCAGAGAGTTAACTCACGTTCACTCCAGAGTGTTGTACACATATTATGAACAGTGGAAAATGCTAACATTATCATAAACAAGTTTAAGTATCCTCCATAGGGAAATACATCTGTCTGGACTGAACAATCAGCATGCAGGATGTCGTATGCAATTTTAAAGCAGTACTTTTTCTAGTGGAGACAACAGGACACAATCTGGTGAACAAAACCCATGGTGCAAGAAAACCCATATATGTCCATGTAGCTTAAAGTTCCATGTGTTAAAAGCTGTCAGAATGATAACAATGAAGCAAAACATAGCAGATGCACTTAAAAACATATAGCAACATGGGAATGTATAATGCCATATTTCTAGTAAGCCTTTATAAATTACATAAAAAGCATTATGTGTCTCATTCTGATATACACTCACCTAAAGGATTATTAGGAACACCTGTTCAATTTCTCATTAATGCAATTATCTAACCAACCAATCACATGGCAGTTGCTTCAATACATTTAGGGGTGTGGTCCTGGTCAAGACAATCTCCTGAACTCCAAACTGAATGTCTGAATGGGAAAGAAAGGTGATTTAAGCAATTTTGAGCGTGGCATGGTTGTTGGTGCCAGACGGGCCGGTCTGAGTATTTCACAATCTGCTCAGTTACTGGGATTTTCACGCACAACCATTTCTAGGGTTTACAAAGAATGGTGTGAAAAGGGAAAAACATCCAGTATGCGGCAGTCCTGTGGGCGAAAATGCCTTGTTGATGCTAGAGGTCAGAGGAGAATGGGCCGACTGATTCTAGCTGATAGAAGAGCAACTTTGACTGAAATAACCACTCGTTACAACCGAGGTATGCAGCAAAGCATTTGTGAAGCCACAACACGTACAACCTTGAGGCGGATGGGCTACAACAGCAGAAGACCCCACCGGGTACCACTCATCTCCACTACAAATAGGAAAAAGAGGCTACAATTTGCACAAGCTCACCAAAATTGGACAGTTGAAGACTGGAAAAATGTTGCCTGGTCTGATGAGTCTCGATTTCTGTTGAGACATTCAGATGGTAGAGTCAGAATTTGGCATAAACAGAATGAGAACATGGATCCATCATGCCTTGTTACCACTGTGCAGGCTGGTGGTGGTGGTGTAATGGTGTGGGGGATGTTTTCTTGGCACACTTTAGGCCCCTTAGTGCCAATTGGGCATCGTTTAAATGCCATGGCCTACCTGAGCATTGTTTCTGACCATGTCCATCCCTTTATGACCACCATGTACCCATCCTCTGATGGCTACTTCCAGCAGGATAATGCACCATGTCATAAAAGGTCGAATCATTTCAAATTGGTTTCTTGAACATGACAATGAGTTCCCTGTACTAAACTGGCCCCCACAGTCACCAGATCTCAACCCAATAGAGCATCTTTGGGATGTGGTGGAACGGGAGCTTCGTGCCCTGGATGTGCATCCCACAAATCTCCATCAACTGCAAGATGCTATCCTATCAATATGGGCCAACATTTCTAAAGAATGCTTTCAGCACCTTGTTGAATCAATGCCACGTAGAATTAAGGCAGTTCTGAAGGCGAAAGGGGGTCAAACACAGTATTAGTATGGTGTTCCTAATAATCCTTTAGGTGAGTGTATATGATGTGTATATATATATATATATATATATAGATATATATGAGATGGATAACAAAATTAGCAAATGTTGCATCTATCTAGTATGATTTGGAATTTACCGCCCCTCAAAAAAGGAAAACCTAAAAGGCACTGAAAAAATGTATGACATCATCAAAAAAACATTATAATAAAACCACTGAAAATAATACCATGTGGTTTCTTTATTGCCAGAAAACTGAGATCCCTTTTAATTTGACTGGAAACAAAGAAATAATTTTATCCAGTCAAGTGTGCATTGTGGCACATTAATAAAACATTTTTTTTTTTTTTCTCTTCCCCCATTCAGGATGAATTATAAATGATCATATTAAACGACTGCTCCTTATCTGCTGTCTTTTTAATTTGAATTATAATAAAAAGGGAAAATATCAAGCAGCAGGTTTGTCAGTTAACTTCTTTCTTTCAAGTACATACAATATTTCTAAAATGCAGCATTTCATGATCAATAACTAAATTGCCTGTGTTAATGGGAATTCTATTCTTCAGGTTGCCTAATTATTTTTCCTTAATTATGCAAGAATTGAGCATACTTAATGTGTTGCTAGGTCTGACCTTGCTACCATGGGACCTGAACTAGCAATTTCACAAGTGAGATGGATGCTGACCAGTAGAAGAAGCTACATAAGATTTTAAAGACCTATTTCTTTTTAATCAATAAATGATCTAAGATTTAAATACCATTATCTGTGCTTAAAAAGAGTTCAAACAAAATAAAAGTACATATTGTGGTGCTAAAAGGAGAAAGCTGAAGGTCAGTCAGATTGTGTGCCATATTACACAAAGTATAAAAACTATTTTTTCCCTCATTGACTGAAATACAAGCCCAAATAGTCTTTTATAGGTCTTAGCCCTATGTTTAAGACCAACATCAGTGTGAAGTTTTACGTATCCCTCCTCTTCTGAGAATTGCATACTACCTAAATCCCAATGCCCAATAAATCCCCCCTTCAGATGATTGCTACAGTCCATAGCCACTCTATGTAATTACACTGAATCAACAAAATAGCTCATAGGGGGAAATCATACCAAATAATACACTGAAATTATTATTTTATAGCTTCCCACATCATGTAGTTGACAAAAGATTGAAACAAAAAAAAGATCAGGTGAGTTATTTTAAAAGAGATGTTTTAACATGAAAGAGTCTCTATGAGTGTGTGCGTGTGTGTGTGTGTGTATATATATATATATATTTATATATATAGATAGATAGATAGATAGATAGATAGATAGATACAATTGTAGGGTAGCAATTATTTTTTATAAAGACACATGAGACACACATTTCATTTAACAAGGAATAATGTCAATACATGTTTTTGGACATGATGAAAAAATCACACATTTTGGTTAAAACAAATATTAATTAAGCCACAAATCTGACTACATGCCCATACAGAAAATATTTATTTATGTATGCTGATTAGTGATAATTGTTTCACTAATTAAAAACATTTTCTAATGAGGAAGGTTTATTACTGTAGAAAATGATTTCATACTTTTCATTTTGTCCCCCACCTTTTCCCCTCCAACATTGGAACTTTGAATCAGTTCACCACTATGATCATTTGGGTTGTGTGATTGAAGATTTGCAAAGGTCAAAGGTTCAAATCCAGTCTGTGGCCTGGACTTGGATTAAATAGACTGAGGCCTATTGGTCTCTACATTCTGGTGCAGAGTTTAGAGGAAGAAAGGGTAACAGAGCAGACTGTGTACATGAGCATGTTAGTGACATCACTCCCCTACATTTTCAGAATACAAAAATCCCCCATGCCTGAGAATAGGTATTTTGCCTTAGTCAGTTTGTTTGTCTTCAGGTACTGTATGTTTGCTTGAGAATTGGTTCGTAATCTGGAAGAGATGAAGACAGATGTTTGCCTCCTCGGAAACTTGACCTGTCATGCCACCCTCGTTTTTTAGCACCGTGATTCCACAGCAGAACTGTAGTATCCTACGGAAGACTAATGCAGCACTCCCTGATAACACATACACATGCATCTAGTTTGTCAAATGGGTCATTGTTGTGTAGCAAGCTGATGAAGCCCTGAGCAACGCTTGGGCCTATTCAACAATATTTACAATATATTCAACAATTTATACTCCAGATGGAAGATTTTATTAAGCCAATTTGAAGCTCAATTAGTATAGTTGTTAATTTTACCAGGATATTAAGTGGGTAGTTATGAACTTAAGAAACATTGAGAGCATATTTTCCCCTCCCCTCTCACAAAATAAAAAAAATAATAATCTAAAACTTAAAATAAAATAAAGTGTGTGTTGGGCTTATATAAAAGTAATATAATTAACCTAATTTGTACGATGTACTCCATTGCAGCAAGTCTACTATAACTGACATTGAAAGATTTTCTTATTATCCAAGAAACATTAGAGTTAATCTTAAAACATTTGTTGCCCAAGGCGGAGGGGTTTCTGCGCACTTCCGTAGGAACCCGATTGAAAACGTCTCTATCAAAGCTGCCATTGGCCCCTGCGTTCATCACTCAAACAGGTCCCTTCCCACTTCCTGTTTGATAAAAGTTGACATCAGCGCAGGTTCGTCCTCTTTTGCCATTTCGCTGTGAGCTCTTTGGGTCTGACTCTTTAATTTAGTTGGTTGGCTTCATGGCTGTCATTCACCACCATATTATTATTGTGTCTCTCTATTTGTGTGTTTGTTTAGTTATTTTGATACCTAACCTGATTTCTGTTGCATCTGCTCTCCGGGCTCCGGCTGAGCTTTTGGTTTCAGTTTCGGAACACAAATAGGACATTTAAAAATAAATAGTCATGTCTATATAGTGCCTTATATATTCCGACTGAGTGCTATGTTGGTTTTTTGTCCACAGGGCTTTTTCCATCACAGCAGGAGTGCTAGCAGCGGCAGTAAGTCCCCTGGACTCCACGTCACCCAGTTTCCCCGGAAACCCTGGCACACACGGTGTGGTTAAGCCTACAGGCCTACGTGATGCTTGTATCTTACACTCCAGTGTGTGGATACACAGTGTTCTGTCTGGCAACAAGCAAGGTTGTGTGCAGCAACGTTGCCGAGTGGAGACGCACTTAGAGCGGCCAGTCCCGCTAGGCACTCCACTTGTCGCAGCAGCATTTTCAGGCTAACGTGTGTGTGCGTTCGACGATGAGCTCCTCTCACCCCCCGCCACTGTGCCGCTTACAGCCAAAGCACCTTGCCCGCCTGGAGTGGAGATGTCCTCTGCCCCGTGTGTCTGGGCACCAACAATGGTTCTGGTATGGCGCAGCCGAGGTCCCACCCACTCCGGCGAGTGACGGTAGAGGCTCTGAATTCCTGGATCTCTACCTCTCCCCGAGCCCCTCCATCTCCTCCTCCAAACATGCTGCCACAGAGACAGCTGCGCTCCCCCAGCTAACAAAAACAGGTCCCGGCAACGTCCCCTAAATCTTCTCTAAAGTTGTAAAGACATTGCAAACTAACATTACCAGAACATTTTTTGTAGGCTTCCCTAAGTGTTTCGCAAAACGTCATTTGTGACATTCCTATGACGTTCTGTGAATGTCCCGCTACCATTCCCAAAAACCATAAAAGAACGTCACAAGTGAACGTTAATAAGACGTTATTTTTTAGTATTCCCTGGACATCTTTTGTGACGTTCCTATGACATTCTGTGAATATCCCTGTGCCATTCCCAAGACCATAAAAGAACATCATAAACCAACATTAATGAGACGTTATTTTATAGGGTTCCCAGACGTCTTTTGTGACACTCCTATGACATCCTATGAACATCCTTGTACCATTCCCAAGACCATAGAAGAATGTCACAAGTTAACATTACCAGGACGTTATTTTGTAGGGTTCCTAAATGTTTCTTGGGACATCTTTTGTGTCCTTTCTATGACGTCCCTGTGCCATTACCAATACTTTTAGACGATGTGTATTACAGGTTCCCTAAATGTTGCCCTACCACTACTGCAGGATATTGGATGCCATTTTCATGGTTGTCTTTTTTAATACAAAATTATTAATAATGTTAACTGTTAGTATTCGTATTTGCCTGTCAATTTCTGTAACTCTACCACATTTTCTAGTTGCATTAATGCTTTTTGTAAATAAATACAGAGTATACTGTTATAACCTGTATATATGGCAATGAATAACAAATTCTTATAAAAATTATAGTAACATACTGCATTCAAATATCAAGTAAAAATCAAGATCATCTTATTAGTCATTTCTGTCTGTCACTGCGCTCCTGATCTTCACTCACTGTATGATCACCAGTAATCAACAAAACAAGTATTAATAGTGTAAGACTTAAAGCTAAGAATTAAACTGATTTTCAGTTCTCTGTTTACAATATGATGTTGCTCCTCACGGAGCCAGCTTAGATGTCTCCTTTTGATAAGGGCAATCAGTCATTTCATTTAGTTGTGTTATTAAGATCTTTGTTCAAACTGTACAAACCTTGTTTTGTTTGGATTAGGAGTGATATGCATGTCTGTGTGCATCACCATTTTGGTTGAATTAAAGGGGTGTGGGCCACCAATAGCATGGTATTTAAAGGGGTGGGCAAGGGCAAGTTTTTATCTATGGGGGGAGTATATTGATGAACAGTGGAATCTGGGTTATTGGGGGGGCGGAAATGAAATACTTTTTATTGTTTGGGGAAATTTATGGGAAACATGAAATTAAGTTGTGGGTTTAGGTTGACTTTATTTTATTGTCAATTTTATTTAATAGTGTTCTTTGTTGGTTTGAACTGTGGGAGGAGTCAGCCTGCCAGCACCAATTTAAGGGTGCTGGATGCTTCAGTAGAGAGACTTTCCCTTGTACATATACTACCCTAGTCTCTGAAGTATGACTAAAGACTGAAGTATGTATCTGATTAGTTGATGGTATTTTTTCAGTTACATTTAGCTTTTAGTTACAGAGAGTCCTGAGTTTATTTTAATTCTTTTGGTTGGACTTATTTTTGCCAACTGTGATTTTTGGTTCCCTGCTTGAACACCGCCCTACTTTGGAATAAACTTTTGTTTATTGCAATGTTTTTTCGCATTACTCTTTTGTATTCCCACAACTTTGTCGCTCCCCCATCAAGCAGCTGGGAGGGCTCCTTCTCATTGATAATGCTCTGCCCCATCCCAGGAGGAGGGCAACAGACGGGCCACCTGGGAGGAGGACCGCCTGTCTCTGGGTCCTCACGAAATCACCGCTCTCCTGGAAAAGCGAGCAATCCGCAAAGTGCCCCCTCCGGGGTAGCACGAGGGATTCTATCCCCCATACTTCCTAGTGCCAAAGAAAGATGGTGGCTTCACCCCATTTTGGATCTGAGGCACCTGAAACACCACCTCAAGGTGCTGCGTTTCAAGATGCTCAACCTGCGCACCATGTCCCAAGCCATCAAACCCGGTGACTCATTCACCACGGTGGATATGCAGGATGTTTACTTTCACATCCCCATTGTGCAGGTGTACAGGAAGTTTCTCCACCTTGCTTTCGAAGGCCGAGCGTTCGAGTTTGCTGTTCTCCCCTTCGGCCTGTCACAAGCGCCACACACTTTTTCCAAGTGCATGAACGTCGTGTTCTGCCCCTTGCATTGTCAGGGGGTTCGCATCCTCAACTATCTAGATGACTGGCTGGTTTGTTCTCAATCGATGGAGCGGGTTCAGAACCATACGAACCTGATTCTAGACCGCCTCTCCAAATTGTGCCTCCGGGTCAATCGAGAGAAGAGCTGTCAAAAGGTCAAGCTGTTGATTTAGGGGACAAAAACCAAGAGACAGTGTTTAGGACACCAACAACTTACTAAATTTAGAAGCATGCGGCCACTACGGTGTCAGGTTTGCAGAATGATTGCCTTCTTGGATTAACTCATCCAAGATGATTTCATTTGTGAACGTTGTCGGCATGTTGAAATCCTAGAGATCAAGGTTCATGATCTTGAGGCTCAGCTTGATGATCTGCGCCATATTAGTCATATGGAAGAATGGGTCAATCCGCCAATGAGAGAGATGGTGTGCATGCCATAGAGCATTCCATTGAGACCGTAGAGCAGGAAAGTGTAAAGAACTACTGGGTTACAGTAGGTCTTAACCGCAGAAAAGAGTGTGCACATGAACATGCAACTGCAGCTGTAGATCACATGTAAGTATATGATATGATATACTTAGATTTTCAAAAAGCTTTTTATAAGGTTCCACACCAAAGACTGATCCTCAAATTGGATGCTGTAGGCATTCAGGGTAATGTAAGTAGATGGATTATGAACTGATTGATGTATAGAAAACAGAGTTGCTTCTAACTGGAGTGAGGTTGTTATTGGAGTTCCACAGGGATCAGTACTAGGGCCCTTGCTTTTTCTAATCTACATTAATGATCTGGACTCTGGGATAGTTAGCAAACTTGTCAAATTTGCAGATGATACTAAAATAGGTGGCTCAACAGATACAATCTCGGCAGCACAGGCTATTCAAAGGGACTTAGATAATATTCAGTTGTGGGCCGACACCTGGCAGATGAAATTCAATGAGGACAAGTGCAAGGTAATACATGCAGGTAACAAAAGTGTCCACTATAATTACACTATGGGAGGAATAGAACTAGATGAAGTAACGCATGAGAAAGACCTAGGAGTCTATGTGGACTCCTCACTTTCTCCATCCAAACAATGTGGGGAAGCAATAAAAAGGTAAACAGAATGCTAGGGTATATTAGTAAAAAGTGTAGAATTTAAAACAAGGGCAGTAATTTTCAGACTGTACAATGCGCTAGTTAGAGCTCATCTGGATACTGTGGACAGTTCTGGGCTTCACACTTCAAGAAAGATATCGCTGCTCTAGTGGCAGTTCAGAGGAGTGCAACCAGACTTATTCCAGGTCTGAAGGGAATGTCCTACTGAGAGACTGAGGAACTGAACCTTTTCACCCTGGAACAGAGGAGATAACGTGGGGACTTGATTCAATTCTTCAAAATCATGAAAGGCATGGACCACATCAAACCAGATGAGCTTTGGGCTTCAAGGCATTCAAAACAGAAAACAGGAGACACTTCCTCACACAGAGAGTAGTCACAATATTGAACAAACTCCCCAATGATGTGGTTGAAGCTGAAAATCTGGGAACATTTAAAAATATACTGGATAGGATCCTTGGATCACTTAGTTATTAATGGACACCAAACGAGCACGATGGGTCGAATGGCCTCCTCTCGTTTGTAAACTTTCTTATGTTCTAATGTCTAACGCCAACACAACAGGCACAGTTCCTCAGACTGCACCTCGATTCGGTTGCCATGCTCACCACGCTGGCGCTAGAGAGAGTTGCTGGTTCGCAGACCTGATCGCCCTTCTCCATGGAAAGCCTTGGCAGCTCCTGGTGAGAGCGGACTTGTTGTCTCGAGCACAGGGCACACTTTGGCACCCCAACCCGGGCCTCCTCCAGCTATGGGCCTTGCCCCTGAGTGGGAGCGATTGATTTCCTGGGGTCTGTCAGACGTGGTGGTAGTCACTATTCAGTCAACGAGAGTTCCCTCTACAAGGTTGCAGTATTCCTACCGCTGGCAGACGTTTAGCACCTGTTACCAAGACAGCAGTCAAGACCCAGTAAACTACACCATTGGGGTCATTTTACAATTCCTACAAGAGCTGCTGGAGCAGAGCAAGTCCCCGTCCACACTCAAAGTGTATCTGGCAAAAATGTATCTATGCAAAAATATGTTTCTGGTGTTGCCAGCAAATTCTCATATTGAAGAATATATATTATAGCAGTCCTGCAGTCTCAATAATGAAGCCTCACTGGTTATGCGGTTGTTGCACTGTGGCCGGGACCCCCCAGGATGATGTCCTATATATTATCCGTGGTTGTGAAATGCGAACTATATGACAGAACTCTGAAAACTTTTTAAAGATTTGTAAAGGACTGTGGGATTTTTTTCTTCTTCACAATTGTAGTAGAGATCAGAAATATGCTGAAGAGTTATTTCCTGTCCAAGATTTAACACTGATTAACTTTTTTATAACCATTAGTGAAATAGTTCTAAAACAACATGACTGAAATGTGAATTCATTACAGATATGGGATCCAGCTTGGAAGCCACATAACTTTAAATTACAATTTGTGTATCATATACATTTTGGGTGATCCTATAGTTTTTAATTGTTAATATATTTATAAAATGAAAACTCAATGTGATTGACTAATATTTAAAGATGTCAAAAAAATACTGTTTTTATTCCAGTGGAACATGTAAAATACAGATATCTATATTAGTAAAGTTAAAAAAGAAATGTACTGGTATATACAGGTGCAAAACATTCTCTGAGTTATAATGTCTTCATATACATTAATTAATTAACAAATGTTTAATTGTTAGGTTGTGTGTATTATAATATCATATATAATATACCCAGAAATATATTGAATCTATGGTATACTCTACAATATATTTTGCTATGAAGGCTACATATATTGTAAGTATGGAATGTATTTTGAAATATATTTATTGTCTATATATATATACTGGTTGCAGTCTGAAGCAGGTTATCCTCAAGAACTTGCCTGTATTGAGCGACATCCATTTTGCCCTCTATCCCGACAAGTTTCCCAGTTCCTGTTGTTGTTGATTCAAAAAGAAAAAAAAAAACACAGGAAGAATGACGGGGATATTGGTTCAAATACTTAAAATACAAATAGTTGTTTTGGGGCAGGTTATTTAAAAATACTCAGATACAGAAAAAATATGTTCTCATATAAATACCAAATAGTATCTGTAAGTGACCCAGGTCTGTGCAAAATATTGATACCTACAATGCGATGATCATACTGTGAGATGGATATAGCCTACGTCTGTTGCTCAACTCCAGCTCCAACAGCAGAGTATACAGGCTATTGCCCTCGCCTCGCCAGCCATGTCTTCACCCACATTCTCTTTTCTCTTAACTTGTGTTTGTTTGTCTGCACAGATGAACACACAGACGGCAACAGCGGTTACCAGGTCCATGTTTGTTTACTTTTTCTCTTTTTGGATCATGCAGCTTTCTACAAGATTTGGGGTGTTTTGAGTCAGACATCCCCACGATAAAGGATATCAGGCCGTCAGTAAGTGTGTGACCCCCTTATGCGTGCACACCATCACGACTCAAAAGACATACATTCGGTGAAAGTCGGTCGTTAAGTGTGAGCTGCCCACCATTCTCAAAATCAGCTCTGATTTTAAAAGTCATGTAGTGTGTGCCTAGCTTAACACAACAAAATGTGAACATGTCCAAAGGGGGGTGAATACTTCCTTTAGCCACTATACATAAAACTATATACAGTGAAACTGAAAGAGATAATATAGGGAGAATAATATTTCCAGATTACAGACTTAATTTACAGGTAGCAACCGGATAATTATATAAACTCTGTTTGTTTGTGTGAGTGTATGTGTTTGTGTGCATTGGTGTCTATACTGCTTTATGGTGAACAATATACAAAGCTCTCATTTCACCCAAACATACTGCATGGAACTGTTCCAAGGATTAATTGGTAGTTGTGCCCCTAAATTATATATTTCTCTTTTTCATGCAGACACATTGAGTAAACTACAATGGCACTGCATTCTTAAATGGATCATTCTACCAAATATAGTCCTATTGACATATGCAGTGTCAATTTTCTTGAAAACTGAAAAAAATAAATAAAGACTATGCTTATGAATCTGTGGAAGATACAATACAACTCTATATTAATTTCATATTCAAAGTAAATGGCTCACAGCTATGTATTACAATGATAAAGTCAAACTCCATGCACAAACAGCCTAAGGAGAGCTGAAATACATGGTATACTGTACTACATATCGCAGATATGTAATGAGCTCTTAAAACACTTATCTTAGCCTGAGAGCCTTAATGCACACACATACATAGTGGCACAGTACAGTACCTGCCACTATTTTAGAATGAGTTCCCCTTACCGATGCCATACACAAAATCTAACACAATCGAAATGTACGATTCTGTTCTGGAAGGTGTTAATCGCTCCCACCGCATCTCACGATCAAAGGCAACCTGATGAGCAGCTAATCAGCAGGGCGTATTTCTATCCCATGTGGGATCCACCAATGAGGAATGTACCACCAGGGCCCAGACCGCAGCCCACAGCTGGAAGTAAGCCAATCAGTGCTGGTATTATTTATCCTTCAAATGCGGCACCCCAAAATGAATGCTCTCCAGGCTCTCGAATACATAGACTGCTGAGACTTAGCCAAGGCAAGTGTTTAATGTTGTTTGAACCTCAGAACGAACTCTGAACCCAGCCAGCAGTTCAGCCTCAGCCATGGAGACCGTATCAAGAATTCTTCCAAAAGTCATTGAACTTTGTGCCTAACGTGTTCCTCTAGCTAGCATTCTCGCTTGATCACCAGGATTGCACCTAGTTCGAGTATTTTGAAGCCTCGGTCTGATTTGGATTAATTCAGCCCAGTAGCTAGTCACTGTGTGCTAAAAACTTTTTGTCCTCACTACACCAACAGAACATTCATTTTGTTTGTCTCCAGATCCCTGTTAGAGACATATACACCCCAATGAAGAGACGTCGCTTCAGTGGAACATCTATGTGTCTTAACCTCCTTATTTGTGAAATCATCTTTTAGATTGACATTCAAAAGACTGCAGAAACCTGGCATCACTGGCAGGCCCTACTTAATGCAAGGGCTTCCCCGCAGGCACTCGACGTCATTTCAACGTTGTTTCGTGGTTGAAATCTGGTTGCGACGTGGATCAACAAGAATACAACTACTATTCTACGTGGTTTTGGCAATGATTCATTAACGTCGAAATATACGTTGCTTTCAGGTTGATTTAGACAGTCAAAACAATCAAACAGACCCCCAGATAACAAACACAATATCCTCTCAAACAAATGTATTTCCCCAGTCCGTACTTTTTTCATGGGTGTATTTTGACTGACATGGTAACAAATGCGCAAAATTCCCCTTAATAAATAAAACATATATATGTATGTGTATATGTATATGTATATGTATATGTGTGTGTGTGTGTGTAATGCTACTCTATGACAAACCGCTTAGCCGACGAATAAGATAGAATCGGAAAGCGTTATCAAGTGATCAGCCAATCAGATGAAAGCGGGAAAGCCTCTAAACTTGAACACAGCCCGGGAAGAGCTTCCGTTTTAACTTAAGCCGGCTGTATGGAGGAAGGATTTATCAAGTAAGAGTATATATATATATATATATATATATATATATATATATATATATATATATTGTGTAGGCTATTGAAATGGTCTTTGCTGCTTGAATGTTTAACTGCTATATACTGTAGAAATTGATGAAGGTATATAATTTGAATTTAAGCACATTCCTCTAAAGGAAAAATATTTGTGAGTTTCGTTAATTAAAATAGTTTAACTCAAATATTTTATTGTATTTCAGTACAGGATAACACAACTGTATTATGTGTGCACTAATCAAATGTATTATCAAAATAGTAACTACAATTAAAATATTTTATCAGTGACCATTGCCGATATTAGAAATTTGAAAAATGTCAGCTGTAATTTATAAGTTCAACTGTATTTCAACTGGAGACCTGTATACATATTGGAAAAACTGTGGGTGTGTATAAAATTGCTCTCTAACCATAACTTGAATGGAACTAGTTTTAAAAAGATTGATAGCATTTTTAAAATCTGTTTTTCAGGTGGTTTAATATACACTCTTGGATGTAATGTGTAGAAATTCTACACAAACAATGTGTTAATAGTACTATGACACGTTTTGTGTTATTTTCTACACAATATGTGCAGGGTACTGTCTTTCTTCTAACACATGACAAGTAATTTCAGCCAAAAAAATGGTGTTTGGAGTTTTCATTCTATGTTCATCCTGTGTTTTTTCCTCTACTGTTTTTGTATAGTTAACACCAAGAAATTGTATTTTAGTTGTTTTCTTTTCTTCCCCCCCCATAACTCATGTTATCTGTCATCACTGACTCTCTCTCTTTCTGTGGTTGTTTGCATTTGCTGATTAAATTGGTGTTGAAGGAATGTTGACAATTGACATTGATTCCGTTTGCAAATGCAACCAATTTGCAACTAAATTTCAATGTTTTATACATTAGATTACTTTAGAAACAACGTTGATTCAACGTCATAGTTCAACGTTGAATAAACATTGAAAATTGATTGGATTTGCAAATGGAATCGACGTGGAATTTTCAACAGCGAATCAACGTTGATAATTCAACGTCGATTCCATTTGCAAATACAACCAATTTTCAATTAAATTTCAATGTTGCATATCCAACATTGAATCAATGTAGATTATTCCAAGTTGATCCAACGTTTTAAATGTGGATTCAATGTGAAATATTAATAAAAGGTCATGCAAGGTCAGCAATTGTTTTAAACAATTTTAAATTGCCAACAGGTTGTGCTCAAGCTGCCTGGAAATGTCTTGTCATTAATGATCTGCTCTCATTATATACAGGAAGTAATTTGCAGATATCTCAAAATTATTAATGTCATAACCACAACCACATGTGATGATAATGACACCAACATGCTGATGACAATAATACAATGAATCAGTGTTGTGATTGTGAATTAAGTTTATTATTAATTTATCTCCATCTTCTCCTCCTCCATGATGCCCTCCGGCTGAGCCTCCAGCAGCATAGCGTCAGGGACAGAGGTCAGCAGATGAGGTCAGCAGATGAGCCTGGCCCTTGAAGAATAGGAACATGGGCAGGAGGCGGCTGTCTGCCTCAATATGAGGTCCAGATCTTCATCTCCTCCTCCTCTGTGAAACCCTCCGGCTGAGCCTCCAGCTGCACAGCCTTGGGGACAGAGAAGGGAGGCCAGCAGATGGGCCTGGCCCTTGAAGAATAGGAGTATGGGCAGGAGGTGGCTGTCTGCCTCACGATGAGGTCCAGATCTCCATCTCCTCCTCCTCCGTGAAGCCTTCCGGCTGAGCCTCCAGCAACACAGCCTCGGGGACGGAGGAGGGAGGCCAGCAGATGGGCCTGGTCTTTGAAGAATAGGAGCATAGGCAGGAGGTGGCTGTCTGGCTCACAGTGAGGTCCAGATCTCCATCTCCTCTTTTCTGTGAAGCCCTCCGGCTGAGCCTCCAGCTGCACAACCTCGGGGACAGAGGAGGGATGGGGGCAGATGGGCCTGGACTTTGAATAATAGGAGCATGGGGAGAAGGAGGCTGCTTGCCTCACAGTGAGGTACAGATCTCCATCTTCTCTTTTCTGTGAAGCCCTCCGGCTGAGCCTCCAGCTGTAGAGCCTCGGGGCCTGTCCACTTAATGGAGTCGGTATGGGCACATTCTGTGGCTCCATCTTCTCCTGGGCTTATATTTGTGTGGAATCGTCAGGGGAGCCACAGTTATCATTTCCACATCTTTGTAAACAAAACAATCAATCTCCATTGGTTTGTCCTCCACTGCTTCATCAACTTCCATATGTTCTTCTTTCTGGACCTGGGTTGTTTTGAATTGGCCAAAAAAGTTATTTATTTTTGGGCTTACAAAAACTCCATTCATGTGGCTTGGGGAAAATGTGTTACAAAGTATTATGCATCCATGTCGTCTTTCCTCGTGGTCGGGTTTGCACTTGTGTGAGCGTGCAGCATGGTGTTTGTGCCACCTGACAGCCTTTGATGCACTTGAGGGAGGGGCGGGGGCTGAGAGACACTGATGCTTGATCTGGGCAGGTTGCTTTCCTACTTGCCAGGGTTAAAAAAAAAAAAAAAAAAAAACAGATACAACACAAAAATATATTATTTGATTCTGATTGGTGCATGAACCACGGAAGTTGGGGGGGGGGGGGGGGCGACTGGGCTAGGCACTATACAAGGAAATTTGAGGATAAAAAATCTGAACAATAAAGAAGTAAGGTATTAATGACAACGTGATAATATATGTCAGTACAATGCCTAATAATGATACGCATTCTATTTTCGTTTATTACATTTCACATTGTCTAATAAGGCTCTTTTTCACTGTCACTTCAAGAAGTAAATGACCCAATCAGACGTCATGTATGTCCTGCCTCCTAAAGACAAGTAGCCAATCAGACGTCAGAGAGCTTGTGACAGGTTAGAATTATTTTAAACACAAAATTGGGAAAAAAAAGTAGTGGAGTTTGCAAGTAGCGATCAGCTGTAAGATCTTCATCGTGATATGGAAGTAAGATACTGTTTTATATATGTTATATATAAAAGGTTATATATTCCATTTTGCATTGTATAAATACTGACATTAACCTACGTATTGCATTTCCGTTGTGTTTTTGTTGTTCCAATATACACTTTTCAACATCAATTTTGATCGTTAACACTAACCATAAGCTATAGGCTACAGTCTGATCACCAGACCAGCATCCCTCGCCATGCAGACACAATCAGTAAGTCCCTGCTTGCCTCCTTATCAAGCTCCTGACTAGGGTGGCCAACCTATCAGGAAATCCTTATAAGTATTTCAACATTTAATATATGTTATTGATGAACTTGAGAAATATTGCAATTTAAATGATTAAGTATTGCAGATATACAATAGCATATTACTTAATGTATTTTTGCATAATCTAGTTCTAGTAAACATTTGAATGTTTGTTATACATGTATGACTGACTATAAATCATGGAACGTTTCCCTATTTCACCTGTTCTGATAATGACGTTTCTGATAATGTGATGTGATGTCATGATACACTTCTACTTTGTTAACCGAGGTATTACTATAAAACAAAAAATGTGAGCCAGAACAATCATATGAGTTATGGATTATATAAAACATATTATAGAAAAAAGCATTAAAAAAGTACTTGATTCATATTCAGACTTTATTCAATATATTTTGAAGATATAGAGTGAGGTATTATTATTATTATTATTATTATTATTATTATTATTATTATTATCAATGAATAACATGATAATGCAAAGGGACCACCTGATTGTAATTATTACCTAAAGTGTCACAGCTAAGACAAATCGCTCCTGTCGTTTTTTATGACTCATTTGCAACTATTTTGTGATTGTTGGGACAGCTGCAATATTTAAGTACATCTGCTTTACAGTCTTATTTACATTCATGACCACTGTTGTGGAATAACCTTCCAGAGGGTCAACAATGACACAGGGTTATAATTAATTTTAATCTATCCATCTGGCCTACTTGCTAGTTAGGCTGAATGTCCTCAAAGGTTCAAATTGTAAAATGATGTAAAAATAGTTTCAGTCGTTTTCTTCTCTATATGCTTGTATATGTAATTCATTCCTATTGGTTAGCAGCCAGTTATGGTCCATCTTATCTCTGGGTGTTGTAAGTGCACTATGATTTCCTCCTTGTAAAAGCATCTTCCTTCTGTGTATTAAAACCAAACCAAGGGCATAATAAAATAAGCCATCAAAGCACATTTTCTTCAACCCTTTCTTTAACAAATGGTAGTGATAAATTATGTAGAATGTCAGCGGCTTCCGGTCCATTTAGATTTTTTTTTTTTAATATATATTCCAGAGCAGAGCAGAGAGACACGCTAAAGACCAGACAAGTATTTTTTGGTTACTATGTGTATCAAAGTAATAAGCTTCAACTACTACATCCAGGAACAGATCACAGTTTTCTTTGTTCTAATCGGTGACACTTTACTACTTTGATGTAAATGTCAAACTAATTACAGACTGACCTGGAAGAATCTTAAAAACTTTTTTCTTTTTCTTTTTCATAGTGCAAAATGCATTAGACCAGCATTTTCAAAACGAACAGTCACATTATGACACAGTTGCACATATCCAGCTTTTAAACATCCTGCAATCAGAATGTTAAATGAGCTTAATAAAAAAATATAAGACCATCCGAATGGTGTATTTCTCCCCTTATGAGGCGCAAATGAGGTCCGATGGGTCGTTATCATTACCTGCTTGATAAGGGGTTGAAAAAGAAAGAGAACTCACACTGAGTATGCGGCATTTCACCCTGAACAATAATAATTCCTCATTTGCTGCTTATGGTCTTTAATGGTCTGACAATTCTCAATTACTGCAATTCAATTCATGACCCTAGTCAAACCAAAAAGGAAATACTACTTTTGCCACTCTATGTAAGATTATTCTACATTTCCATTTATACATCAAACAGTGTTTGCATCATAAACAGTGGGTCCATTTGATTCAAATGAAAAACACATTACAAGCACCACCAGGCAGCTGGAACAGAAAGACAGAAAGAAAAAAATGCATTTCAGAATGTTATTAGTTGACACATGTGGAACACGTCTTACAAGCAGTTTTGTTAAAACTTCTGTGACTAAAACCTTTTGATTTTCAAATTTCATTATAGACATAAATATAAATTTTTGAATAATTTATACATACTTTAAAAAAAAGGATACTAACACTCACTTCTGTCTTGGATAGATTTTCTTCTAAGTAACAGAACACTGATATATCAATTACACATAAAGTAAAAAACAAAAGAAGCACAAATTAGATATATTTTGAATGGAAAAGTATTTGTCTTATTTTTTCTTATTTTTTTCCGGAAAAAGTGTACAAAGCTATTACAATGTTATTAATGTTATTATTTAAAACTTTGTAGTATATGCAGGTGTAAATTAACTTTGGTTAATTAAAATATTTATGTACTAAAAAGGTTTAAAATGTAGCAGCACTTGAATAGATTCTTTAACTTGGTAACACTTCATATTACAGTGTCATTACACAATGATTGCTAAATAGTTTATAAAACAGTTGAGCCATTAATTATCTGTTAATTATCAATAAACCTTTATAAGATATACTTAATCATTTATAATGATGATTTGAAACAAACTAGTGTTTTGGCAGCTTCCAAAATACAATTTTGTTCAAATTTATTTTGTTTTTTTACACAATTATTATCAGTATAGAATACTTTGAATAGACATTTCATGCATTTATCTAAATTCCCTTTGCTAACATAATCTTAATTGTAATTTTTCCCTCCTCTTTGCTTTCATCTATAAAATGCTACTATTGAACTTTGCATTGGAAATGTAAATAGGGCCTACACCAAAGAAAGGGAGTCTGTAAAGGCTCATTGGTATTAATGACAGCTTGGCAAATACAATGAATTTCATTGATCAGTTTCCCAAGATAGTTTGCTTACAGTGTATGCCAAGTATACTGCCTATATTGCCAAATTGGTCAGTACTGTGTGGCTGCTTGGCTTTCAACTTACTCTCCACATCAGAGACTGTGGGAGGCAGCCCACACATTTCAAAACACAACCCCACTCTTTCCTTTCCAAATGGTCCCTTTAGAAGCCAAGAATGATTCACAGTATTATGCGTCTGTATGATGAATTGTGGAATCATTTAATAGAATGAAAGGCTTCTGGGGAATGATAAGAGAAACCCATTAGCGTGCAACACAGTGAAAGGAATTTGTGCAGACCACTAAATCCATTGTCAACAAAACATTCCAAAGCACACATGCTTGTGCAATTCTGGGTCATTTTCCCCCAAAATAAATGTGATGATGAATCTCATACTTCCTATAGTACCTTTCATAGGAAAAAGTCCCAAAGTATATATTTTTTTACCAATCCTGGGCAAAAACCACACTAATACACTTAAATGTTGGCAACTCTCATGGAACACAGCCATTAAAACAGTTGCTGCATCCCAAACAGAAGCATTGAAGCTATATGATAAGTAAGGGGAAAAGCTGCTCCACTGATTTTTCTGTTATTTTCACAGTCACAAACACACAAATCCATCCAATTAATATTTCAGAAAAATGGCACATAATTTTGTTTTCAAGTTCTACCCTTGTAGCCAACACTATCAAATATTCCTCGTTCCAAGTCATTATAGAAGACTACAGTTGGATCCTTGTTAATCCAGACTTGTCTGTTCATCAATATATCAAGCACATTTTACCACTATACAATTTGCTACTGATTGCAGCCAATTGCATAAAACAGAATGACATAGACTTACTTACCTCCCAAAACTAAAACCTAAAACTGTACACAATATGTATATATTCAACCTGATTTTGTAAAAAGTTTGTAAAATTAAAAAACAATAATTAAAAAGTCAATGCCTTTTTGTGTTTTCCTTCTTACCATGCACAGTTTAACCCTCTTGAATGTGAAGTATAATTCAAAAAATAAATAAATATGAAAAATGCTTGTGTCCAGGGAATGTATAAAACACATTTTTCAATTTTCAGGTGAGAAGTGGGCAAGTTGCAGGCAGTGTAATCAGCACTAATTATATTTACTGAAAAAAATAACGAGATGATGGGAAAATTTGAAAAGGTGGCCATGTTTCTGTGGATGTGATTTTGACAGTTTGGTGAGTGAGTCAGGTTTTTGGCTCTTGTTTTCTGTTAGTGATAAATACAAGAAAGGATTAAAGCAGGGATTAAATCGAAACTTTGACCCACCCACTAATAATAGAACATCACAATACTGTACTCAGTGGCGACTTCAGTTTTTGTAATATACTGCTTTCTTCTACTCATAAATGTAACCGCTATGATGTACAGGTTTGTAGTTTGCTATTAGCGGGTGGGTCAAAGTTATGATTTAATTCAGCACTAAATCTTCCCTCTATTTGATTTATAGCCTGTTTCTAAAGGCTTGCATTAGAATTCAGCATACACAGTAAGAGTGCCTCTGTATGCAAATTATATAGTTTATACATGTTACATATACTTTAGTGAGCAAATGTACTGCCACTTAGTGCTAGAATACTTGGAAGTTCTTCTGTAAGGTGGGAATATGGAAGATAACGCTATGCCTTGTTATAGGGAGTTCCACACTATAATTTGTTGTTTTATAAAGGGCACTTGAATTGGTTGATTTACTGTCACACAGGTATAATACACAATCGTGGCTGTGGAGGCACCACTGAGCAGGTGGACTGAAGAAAGTACTGTGTCACTTATCTAATTGAAATTCTCTCTTTATTTACTCCCTCAATAAATAAGCGGACAAGGAATACTCAGGGCCTGATTTAACTGAAATAATTCCAAAATAGATTATTCAGCTATAATGAACCTCTCCGGAGATGGTCAGTCGGCAAGACACATCTAAAGTTTTTCTAAAAAACATGCTATCATATACAAGATGACTCCCTTTGGTTGCTGCGTAACTGCATGACGTCAGTGAGGTGCCCCAAACTTTATCACACGTCTCCTTTGTCTTCTGTTCTCTCTATGGCCTTGGATGAAAATGTTTTTCTAAAAATCAGCTACACAGAACTACTGCACCTGGCCTCTCCGGAGCAATACACAAAGCTTAAATTCATACATGGGTTACACAATCTTGCTGCAACAATGGTGTGAATATAATATATTTGGCATCTAGACAGGGCATCTTTCCCGCATCAATTGAAACCCCCAAATCTTATTCTCAAGGGAGTGCATAATGTAAATTGACACCTGCATGTCACTACTACCAAGGTTTTAAATAATATATATTTTTTTTTCTTTAGCATCCGTCAGTCTCGCGAGACTATGGAGTTTGCGCCACTAGATGTTATGAGTTAAACAGTGTCTGTTTGGGCTATGGAGACCAATGCGGGAGTGACAGTCTCTGCCGCACTTGGTACAAGTGAAGACTGTAGCTGGTCTGCTTACTGATGTCTTTCTGTGGAGCCTTTTCTCCCCTGCTTTTTCTCTTTGATCACCCTCAAACCATGCCAGCCACCTTTGCACCTTGAGTCTCCAGGCATCCCTGTCTGTGGCAGCCACTTCCCAGGAGTCTGTGTTGATTCCAAGTACTTTGAGGTCTCGCTGGCATGTGTCTTTGTACTGTAGCTGGGGCCATCCAATTGGTCATTTCCCTGTCACCAGCTTGCCATACAGGAGATCCTTGGGGATGCAGCCATCTTCCATGTAGGTCACATGCCCCAGCCAGCGCAGGCGCCTTTGTTTCAACATGGTGTACATGCTTGGCATTCCTGCTGTCTCAACTAGTGTTGTTTGGCACCTTTTCCTTCCACGTGATGCCCAGATTACATCTGAGGCAGAGCATGTTAAACACGTTTAACTGTCTTTCCTGACGTGAGTGCATCATCCAGGACTCGCTTCCATAGCCTGGAGAGTGTCATGGCAGCCTTCCCACTTTGCTTGTTGAGCTCACTGTCTAGAGAGAGGTTGTCTGTGATGGTAGACCTCAGGTACACAAACACATGAACGACCTCCAGCCTGTAGTCCTGAATGCAGAGAGATGGTGGTTCCTTAATGTCTTGCCTCATGACCTGCATTTTCTTCAGGCTAATGTTGAGCCCAAAGTGTTTGCAGGAATCCGGATCCAAGAAGCGGTCAAGGTGAAGATCTTCCTGGATGTGGGTTGTAATTGCCGCATCATTTGCAAACAGGAGGTCTCGGACACATTTCTCCTGTACTCTGGTAATAATAACACTAATAACATTGTAATAACTGTACATTACTTCCATTTAAAACTGGTTTGACCCACAGATTTCAAAAAGTTGTTTTCCTTTACAAATATACCATTCTAATAATAAATATGATATAATATTAATTCATTTTTATTTTCCTTGTATGGGTCATTCACACCATACCTTCCTGTATGCTTCAGAGTAGTGCAAGAGTCATATGTGTAAAGGGATTTCATTTTTTTTCAGTACTGAGAAAAGCATGAAATGAAGGGGGATGATAAATTGATACATACATAATTAATCAATAAAACTTTCATTGGCGTTCTTGATTATTAATGATGTTGGGATTAAGAGTGCTGAAAAAATCACTGATTAATTTTTGAAGTGTAGTATTTATGACCATTTATTGAAGCTTTACTAAAAGGCAATTCATATTTAAGACCTACATGAATGAGGGTGGTAGATGATATTAAATCATTCTTTAAACTCTAATTACCTTCCTAAAAGCTATGATCAGCAAATTATAAAGATAAATAAATAAATACATTTTATCAGGAAAGAAATATTGAGATTCATATTAAAAAAACACAACACAGCTGCAATAAAGCATCACCTTACCATCACTTGTATCACTAGTATACTTTTTGACTATTTATATAATAGATTTACAACTTTAATTACTTCTATGATATTTTCATTTTTCTAGTCTTACAACTATGGGGTGCCAAATGTAAAACAATGCACACTTTTTTCAAGTGTCTTTTTTTCCAGATTTAGTAAATGATGAAGCAGTTTTTCACACATTTATACATTTCACATACTTAAATAAATGTTAAATCACTGTTTTGAAAAATAAGCATTTATCATTTGACTAAATATTTTGCTAAATCATAAATATGGGTTTTTAAACTAAACATTTAACTTTGAAATAAATATTTATCTTAAATCTTAAATCTCTGAGTCACAAAATAAATATATAGGTTTTAAATAAATGTTTAATACATGTTAAATCTAAATGTTAAATCTAAATTTAAATGTAAATCTAAATGTTAAAAAAATAAATAATTTGCTAACATGTAAATACGGTCCCACCCATCTGTTGCAGGTCAGTCTTCTCATAGCAGTGGGGGTGTAGTATGATCTCTGTAAATGGCGGTGACCAAATTATGATGAAAGTGAGTAATTTTTTTTTTTCTGTTATTAACTTAACTTTGGGAGAAATATAAAAACATACTGAAACTTCATAAATTCATATTTTATGATGCATTCTAAATTAAACTTAATTTTGAGTATTTTATAGTCACTCGCTTCCGTGAGTATCCCACAATGTATCTGGTTACAGGCATGAACTGTGCCACAAACCCAGTGCACTGGTTCAGTGAGTGGACCAGAAATGACCAGGAGTATATGTTGTTATTTTTTTTAATCCAAAATGCACATGGGATTGTGGGTGAGTGTATCAAAGAGGGAAACAATTATCTGTGAGTTTACTCCTTAACCCTCAGACTACTATGATTATTGGCCCGCACAGGGGTGTTGCTAATGTACTTCCAGACCCTAACTTATGCCTACACTTCAGCCCTAAAACTATTTTTATTGGACTATTGTACATAGCAACGAACTGTCTTAACCAATAGCAAACAGGTTTGTTGTTAATTCTAACCACTCAAAAAGCTTTTAAAACAAACAGAATTTTTGTATTGGTTACAAAAATAGGAAAAATGGTGGCATGCTGAAAGTGCTCATTAAATGAGGGTATCAAATGAAGAATGTTTTGAAAATTTTCCTGCTTTTGAGACTGATAAAACTTAATTAAGCACATTATTTAGTATTGTTTACTTGAAATTGGGCAAATTGTGCAGTATTGTAGACAATTAGACAGCGATTTGGAATAAGGGGAGGCAGAAGTGTATGACAAGGTTGTAAATGCAAGGGGGTACAGATTACGAATGTTTCTAGTTTATTTCACCTGGTCAACCTAAGTGTAAGAATTCCCTTTTCAACCCAAATTACAGAATTTACACACAAGAAAACAGCAAAGATTTGGAAATATACAGAATTAGTAGTGCAAGATTGCAAAGATTGCAAAGTAAGCAATGTGCATTTATTATTATTGTTCTAATTAATTACTACTGGTAGTAATAACAACAACAACAATACTATAAAAGCATCTTCAAATGTACTTATTATTTATTCAACACAGCACAAACCGACTGGCCGATTTGGTTTGTTTTGATTTTCTTGTTTTGCTTGTTGATAGGTGCGCTCCTTGCAAATCTGATGATATCTCTTGAATAGTAATTTGTAAACATCTGTGAGTTTATGTATTTTTAAAACAAAATTATGGGGATTCATAAGTTTCTTTGCTAATGCACATTTCTGTATTAATTTGAACAATAAACAAATTATACAATTAATGAAAAATGTTAATGTCTTAAGTTTCTTGTGATATATAGGTTTCATATGATCATTATATTTATTTATGTAAAATTATGTACTTTGGTGTGCTATACTAAGCATATTTATATTTATTTTTCAAAATGGAGATTAGCATTTAAGTATTTATTATATATATATATATATATATATATATGAATTTAGGGAAAAAGGCTGAATTATTTACTAAATCTGAAAAAACATAAGATTTAAGTTAAAGCTGTGAATAAAGACACTTGAAAAAAGTGTGCACCCCATATACAACAGACATAAACTCTTGGGTAATAATTGCTCCAGATCTTTGAAAGTCATTCTTTAAATCTACAGGACCATTGTGGTCTCATGCCTCATCATTGTATTGTAGAGCAAGGAGTCATCCTGCCCATAGTACAAAGTCTGGTTTTCTTATGATTTTATGAAATAAAACTTAGATTGTGAAATAAACCAGTAGATTTCTCATTCAATAGATAAGAACATCCCATGAGAGAAGTGGCCCATGAATACAAAATGAAGAGTATACCATGTGACTGTGATGCAGACTGCCAGGAACATTGTGAATAACTACCCACTGTATGCATATATGGTAGGTATATAATCACCTCTTTCTATGATTTGTAAATTGATTAAAAAGATGTCATAGATGTCAACAGAGAACTTAAGCTCCTTGATCTTTAAATTGCTTAATAAAGTCACTTAATTAGAAAAGTAAATGCCAATATATTAGTAAAATTTTCCTGTATTAATTTTGTTTTCAGTGTGTCAAATGTTGTTTTGCTGTTGAAATTTTTTTTTCACTGCATCGTTTCTTTTACAACACCTCAAGGCAAGATAGACAGGCATAAAAATGAGTTATGAGCTCTTTTCCCTGAGATCAGACTCCCCTGAGTAAAACTCGAGTTATGTGTGGAGTTAAAGTGTGGAGTGCCCTGAAAAAGAAAAAAGAAAGAAACTCAATAGAACAATTTTCCCATTTGTAGGTCGAGCTTATCCAGGACAGCACAGAAACAATTTTAATGTTAATTTAATGACTATCCTTCCAAGGAGATTCTGTGTCTCCAAAAAACTGGAATAATACAAATATATATATATCTTATGATTATGAATCACAACATCAACAACTGGAAATTCAACATTTCAAGACTAGAAAATAGAAAACTTAAGAGGTGCAATTTCCAACCCCATGACTGAACACCAAAATTGAAATTCATTGGTAACAAAAAGATGCAAAAAGCAGAAACGTGGCCAGAATGAAATCCCTTGTTTGAGCTCAAAGGAAAAAAAAAAAAAAAAAAACATTTCACAGAATGGATTATTAACTGTCTGAAGTAAATGTGATTTCATGCTGTTTCATTTATTGCTACATTATCCGTATGGTTCATTTCCATTTAGCAGACTAAAACACAATAATCATTTTTTTAAACAAGTTTGGTTAATTAAGTGTCACGGGTGACAACGCCACTTTAACCCCTATGATGACTATGCCACCCCCATACATTAACAGAGAGGGTGACCTCAAAAA
This sequence comes from Amia ocellicauda, assembly GCF_036373705.1. Taxonomy (NCBI): domain Eukaryota; kingdom Metazoa; phylum Chordata; class Actinopteri; order Amiiformes; family Amiidae; genus Amia; species Amia ocellicauda. The sequence goes on from NC_089855.1 coordinate 21,843,554, forward strand.
CCTGGCCCAATTCGACGCCCCATGCACAGTCTTCTTGCAGGGATCTTAGAGCCCCTGCAATGCATGCTGGGAGTGAAAGATGTGTTCTTTATTTTTCCTTATACAAAGATAATTTAAAATGTAACAGCAAACAGTTTTAAGCACAGGGCACAAAATCTGCACTATGAATGTCTAGACCAGCATGATAAGTACAAATATAACTGCTTTATTATACTGGGTAATTAAACTATTCTAAAATCGAAAAATAAAATTAAAAATGAAATGACAAATTGCTAAAAGCTATACTAAAACTAAGATAAAATGTTATTTCCTATTTATTTTATGCTAAGAGACAAAGCAGAAAGTCCTTGTTTATCATGTCTTCTGCTTTGTTGCAGGTCGGCGCAGAAGCCAGTGCCAGTACTCCAGTCCCAGTAAGTGTCTTTATGCTCCTTTGTTTCCCCTGCGGATGCCCGGGGGCCCCTCTTCGATCCAGTGTGTCAGAAGAGGTGTACCTCAGGGAGAAGAGCAGCAGGAGTAAGAACAGAAGCGTAACCTGATTCCAATCTTATATCCCCAGTCACACAGTTTTCTTTTACATTTACATTTTCGTTTCACCCCCCTCCCTTCATGTCTTTCTCCCCACAGGTATTTGTGCTGTATCTGAACCAGGACGGGGACCCCAGGATGCTCAACACTGCAAACAGACCACCATCCGGTAAGTAAACTTAAAAGGCACTAACTAACTAGCTAACTCTTATTCTTCATGTCTTTCAGGTATCACTCTCTTAAGTAGCTCTCTTTAAAAGGCAGACGCATCAAGCCTAACAGCTCTGTGGAAGAATTCCAAATAAAAGTCACTTTTCTGAACTAGACATTATCTCTGTGTCTTCTTTTCATTAGTTTAACAGCAGCAAAGTAGGCTCTTGAACAAATAATGGACTCAATACTTATCTTTACAGCTCTGTCCAGCTCCTTTCACCTTCTTGGATTCATACGAAACTCCCTCCTGGTTTTGAATACATGGAGTCCACAAAGGTCCAGTCTGTAGCCCTGCCACTACACCTGCTGCTGCTGTTGCTGCTTTTTCACTGGAGCCAGCAGGCTAAATTACCAGTGAGGGGAATGCAGGAATAGCATCTACCCAGTCTAACACGGCAGCACAGTGAAGCACATGGCGGGAAGACAATCCCACCTCACCCATTTCTTTGGCCTTCCTTTGGCGGTCAAGGGAACTGTGCCTGTTGTGCCCCACTCTTCCACCTTCCTTGCTTCAGGTGGGTAATCCAGTTTCCTTTCCCCCTCTCTCTTGACTGGCCGGCTGCCACACTGCTGCCCAAGTCTCCCTCTCTCCCTATCCAGGCCTGCAGTCACATCTCTACCCATGGGACTCCCTCTGTTTTCCAGCCGCTCCTTCGTTATCCAAAGGAGCCTTATCGACACGAAATGGCTCAGGTGTGAAGAGAGCTGTGAAGGCTGTTGCTAGACAATGCCCCTCCATCTGCAGGTGTGTTCGGCCAGTGGCTAGAGCTCAATAATGAAAGTGTGCAAGAAATTTAAAAAAGTGCAAAATTAATAAAAAAGGCAATAAAATGCATAATGTGAAAGACCCAGTACACAATACATCTTAATAAAATAAATTTGAATAAACAAAGTGATTAAATAAATGAACCTATAACAAATTGATCTTATAGACACCTCCCACTTAAGTCTTTCAGAAACTCATAGTATTGTTGCAAATAGAGGGGTATTGTTCTATATCCATATTGTTAAACTTGTCAAGGTTTTCAATTTATTGTTCTGAGTTTTTTGCTCAGGACTGCTTGTATCTCAGTATGTCAGTACTGAGTTATAATAACACTACAATAAGCTTTTATCCTTAATGGAGTTTGAAATCAAGGCTTTGGGAGAGAAGGCAACCCCAATCTTCACAAAGCATGTTCTGCAGTGGTTACACTAATTTATGTTCATAGATGTACACATATAAACAACGAAAGGAAGAATACAAAAATTGAATAATTACAATGATGTATTGATTAAAATGATGATTACTTATTTTTGTTTCTGTAGGACATAGTGCTTACTGAATTGGTTGTGTAAAACATTGTGACGCATTGTTTCTATGACAAATGTTGTAGGTCTACATTACAGTCCAATATTGAAAATGTTCAAAATGCCTCCCTCTCTCTCTCTCTCTCTCTCTCTCTCTCTCTGTATGTATATATATATATTAGTTTTTGATAATGATAAATATTAGTATATGTGGCTGCAGGCAATAGTAGATAGATCATATTTCATATCCCGCAACTTCACAATCCTGACTTTAAAATATCAAATGAAATAATTACCATGCAGAGAAAATAATGAAAGAGTAGTAAAAAAAACTATGTCAAAGAGAAGGAAATAAAAGTTGTAACTTTTCAGTTGGTTTTATTTAATAGGAGGCTTATAAAAGTTAGATTTAATTTTATTTTCAAAGTACCATTGTGTTCTATACATTTGTACATGTATACATTACATTAGAAAAAAATGACATTTATGAACTAATGAATTAATGAATACAATACATTTTGTGACATTTTGTACAGTTTTACCTGTAAACTATCCGTATTTTGAGAAGCACCACCCCCTATGCTTTGTTATAATGCTTATTAGAATAAGTCTGATTTGAATATAAATGGCGCTGATACATGGTGGTTGTGCTAATGTAGAGTTGTTTCTATCTAATAAAATACTTAAAAGATTTACCCTTAATTCTTTCACCCAGTTTCCACAATAAAAAATTACATCTTTAACACTCTTTTCAGATATATCATAATACAAAATCTGATGAAAACTAACCCTTTGTGGATAGCTTAAAAATACATATCACTTTTTTGTCTTTATCATAATGTATATTAAAAAAGGGGTTATTTTTTTAAACTTGCACCCCTGTCTAAAATTGGTAGATCGAGAGCGATGCAGAATGGTGATTTATTTTTCAAAGAGCTGGAAAGTAATTTTAGGAGATATGATATGTGACACTGAATAAGTGCTATCCTGTGAAAACACAGGACGAGGATCCAACTTAATCATTTTTTTAAAGATTGCGTGAGCACAGTTTGTGCAACTGTATCCTTGAAATAAATTGGTTTATATTTTTCAAATGTTAGAAACTTCATGGGAAACCTTTTATTCCCTACAAAACAGGAATAGGGCAATTTACCAACTGTGAAAATTAGACTTATTGCCTAAAAAGGCTAAAATTGCAGCTACCTAATATGAAATACCCTATCATTTTAGGCCTTTAACATGTCAATATAGCCTAAGGTGAAGCTTGAAAATTTCTCTTCATTAAATTAGCTTGCATTACTCTGATGTCAAAAAATACCAAAGGGCCCTTTTAACCCTCGAATATAACTCCCAGGGTAATGTCACACTAACCCAAATGTGCTACAATCATGCAGATGTTTTCTGCATTGACAGCAGAGATTCAGAAAATAAGAAACAATGGGGCTCAGGTGAATATTAAATTATGTTCTGAAAAGAGAAGCCAAGAAGAAATATGACTCCATAAAATGCAAAGAACCTACAGAAGGCAGGAGTTCAATAACATTCATGAGAAAAGAAATTTAAATCCAAGGATAATCAAATATAGTCCCAAATGTGTTTTTTCAAATAAAATCTGAAGATAGTTGTCGAAGAAAATGGTCACATGAACATTCTCTCTGTTTTTCATGCAGGCACCAAATAAAACTGCAGAAAGCAACTTATTTCAAATATGTAAGTATGGATTTCAAGTACACTGGGGTAAATAGTGATTGCCAAACACTGCGGAATAAGCAGAATTTCCACACTTGCCACAATAGTATTATATTCTTGCAGGGCATCATGCTTATGCCCCAAAACATGAAATTGAGGAATTAAAGGCGTACTGACAGTTGATATATATTTCTTTAGAAAGACTTCAGGAATCTATATGTATTGTATAGCAAATAACATGATAAAGGTTCAATTTACTTAATTAATATATGTGTGTGTGAGAGAGAGAGTTTTTACCATCGATGGGAGCCTGATTTTTCTTTCTTATATCAACTTTAAGCTAAACTGCACTTTTTGTAAAGGGTATGGGTACTTTGGGAGTGAACTAAATGTTTCTAAATCTTTAACATGTGTTCTAATTAATACTTGATTTACAGGAAATTAAAGTTTCTCTCAACCTCTCTTAAACTTGAAATACTTATAATCATAATTCATTATTCAGCTATATTTAACTGAAACAAGTAATAAGTATGGATTCATAACCATAATCATAATCTGGGACAATGAATTTGATTATAAATGGTCAGTTGGTCTGCATCCATTAGTCCCATCATCATAAATAGTAATAGTCATAAATAGATAAAGCCATGGTTATAATTACTTTGGAATGCAAAGTCAGAATCAATCAAGCAGTTCATAAGGATTGAGTCATTTTCATTTATATGCTATATAACCAGACTTTTCAAAATGGGAAAAAAGATAAATAAAAAAAAAGGTTGTCAGTCAATTTTATTCAGTGTTTTAGATTTTATCATATAGTATAAATTAAAAATTACATTCTATATATCCTTCCATTTTGAATATCTGCTTCATCCAGTACAGGGTATCTTTAAGCTGGAGTCTAACCTGGTAGATACAGGGTTAGGCATTCTTAAATATTAAGAGATACAGATGGATAACAAAGCTAAAACTAAGGTAGACATAAGTGTCTGACATTTCTAAAAGTTTTTGACTTTATTACTGACTGGAATAATTGACACAATGACTTCTGAAAAGTCAATTGTTCCTTAACCACAATTATTCATGCTTTGTTTTCTGTTCTCCCTGTTTCAGACACTTTTTCCTGTTTACTTGAAAAGTTCTTTGGTCCATGAGTAATGATGTTTGAGTTACTACATGTGAGACTTTTAAATAGAAACAGTACCTATGTTTGTTTGTTTTATTTTCGATTGGACACATCAATTATTTGTCTTGGGATACCTTGTGACACAGTTATCACTAAAATACACAGACATCATTAACTCTCCTTTGCTATTCTTTCAAAGGGGATTTCAAGTACTGGAAGCACAGGAACGTTCAGTCTGGGCTGAGCGTTGACAAGACATCTTCAATCCTCTCACAAGTATTCCTTTGTTCAACCACTGTAAATGCAATCATCTTTATGTGCAATACTTTCAAAACTCCCATCCGTAGTGTATCCTGTATAATACATCATTCTTCAATTCTTTAATTTTAATACCAAGAAAAACATACTTATAACATGTATAAATATTACTTTGATTACATAAAATTCCTAGGAGGATTTTGATCTTTTCTCAAGACATATCCCACACACTGCTATGTGTGCTAGTACTTTTTGAGTAGGTATATTCAGTGAAGATGGTCTGTTGTGATGGATGATGCCTTGCCTCTTAAGCAAGTGCTTACATATTTCTTGCGTTCAGTGCTGGTGATGGGAAAAGGAGGCTATAGGTGGCACATTCTGGCCTCCCAAATGGCATATAAAAATGGACTGTCCTGCATTTCTAGAGAGCACCAGCATTAGGCTAATAGCCAGGTTGCAGAAGGCACTGTGATAAAGCCAGCAGGTGTTTCATCAAGTGATTGATTGGAGCAGGATTCGGGGAGGGTGGGGGGAGTTGCGGGCGGAGGTGGAGTCTGAAGAATATAGGCCACAGGGTGAGACAGGTAGGGCACTTCCATTGGGGACCAGACAAACAGGAGATAGAACAGTACAAGATAGCATTGTGTACTTACTTCCCTTATATTCATTTTTTGGATTGGAACTGACTGACCTAGACAGCCAGATTGGTGAAAGAATAAACTGAACCTAATGCAGCCCCAGCACTCAAAGGCTGTGCGTTTCAATGAAAGAACTCACAGAAGGGCATCCCCCCTTCAAATTCAGTAGCAGGCCCATTCATTTTTGTTCCTTCTCTTTGACGTTGTACTAAACCCCAAAAAAGGGGACCCATGTTTGATCCCGGTGGTAGTTACTGTAGATGTTCTAAGGAAACTGCCCATGGCTATTTGTCAACCCACTGGGAGACGTGTTTTAACAGCAGCCTTTTTTGCTCATTTTGCTATTCTGGAGACTGGGTTTGGATATCTTGGTTTTGATCCCTCCACTTGATTCTGTGCATACAATTCAAACATGAAAGAAGAACCAGTAAAAATATAAAATAATAACTACAAGTTACTCATAATCTAGTCCTTGACATCAATTGTTGATCAAGTGTCTTATATTCGGAGCTGCCAGGGACTGAATAACAAATCAGTCACATAGACACAAAACATAGCTGTCTCTTCAGGACTATTTTAATTCTGTCCTATAGTCTGCTTCTATTAAGTTATCATATATGTTTAGTGCTTGCTGAAACCTGAACCCAAACAACAAATAACACCTAGTTTTGTTTTAGTTGAAGGTCATGCAGTCTTATTTAAAAGCAGATAGCAGTCCTTTCATTCACACCAGTTTCAGTGAAAACTTTAAATTCAGACATTTGCCTGCTGGGGTGAAAAGGGAGTAATTTAATAATGAAGGGTAACAAATGACAGCAGGACACTGAGCATCAATAACACCAATAATTCTGAATCTATGTGAATATACTATTGTCCTAGACAGCCAGATTGGTGAAAGAATAAACTGAACCTAATGCAGCCCCAGCACTCAAAGGCTGTGCGTTTCAACTCACAGAAGGGCATCCCCCCTTCAAATTCAGTAGTATATATTTATAAATGCAACTCTTAAGATGGCTTACGAGACATGTTTTACCAATATGGCTTCAAATTAACAGCCACAATAAAGATGCAAAATCTATAGTTTTCCTCTGGCCCTTACACATAAAGTTATAGGCAATGTACATCCCATTAGAGTCACTTAATCTAAGGCTTTTGGGGGAGGGGGGAGGGTAACAAATGACAGCAGGACACTGAGCATCAATAACACCAATAATTCTGAATCTATGTGAATATACTATTGTCCCCACAAGCAATGGGTTTTTTCCATAGATGTTCATTATGATAATGGTCACATTCACTAATCATACTTAACTCCTTAACAGCTTACAGAGCCAGATGTTTCAGGCGTATCTTCAAATACAGAAATGCCTAGGCACTAGAGTTATGTAGCAAAAGTACATTTAATACAAAGGGAACTGTGTGTGTGCTAATTGGAATAGCCAGGAGGAAATAAGGGATATGTTTTATGTTCTGGATTACCCTGAATAGCATTAGAGTCGAATGTCCAGTATGATTTGAGAATGCAGCTAATGATATTAAGCAAACCCCTGGATTCTACAAGGGTTTAGAGGGATAATATTCACCTTTTTTGTGTTCATTAGTAGCTAGGCTTTCTCTGTTTGCAGGTACATCCAAATAATGTTTGTGAAAAATAGACCAAGGGATGTTACACACTAAGGATGAAAAATAATGAGGTAGCGCATCAAAATAAACATGATTTATACCTTGATTTTTACCTTCTCAAAAGCAAAATGCAACAGGGGAAGTTTTATTGCAAGGTTTCTCATAAACATCTCCCCAACTCACAGCTGTCATAGCTGAACAGACTCAAGCATTTAGTTATCAATCACCATGCAATTGAATGTGGCCATGTGATACCATCATTAAAACCAGCATGTGTGAGTACTGTGTATACATATAGTACACAGATAGTGTTCATTAGTTGTGTTGAGTATAGTACATCAATAGTAGTAGTTGGTCAGCCCTAGAATATTATGTTATTTAGGACACGCTAAACAACTTCCACTTAATGAATGAATTATCCACATTTGATTTGTTAATGTTTTTGTAAATAATAGCTTTGGTAGCAGTTGTATGGTCATGTTAAAAAGGTAATTGTGATCACAACTAATATGCAATTAAATGGAATAAAATAATTTTCAATCACCCAAAGCCAAACTCTGGTGGAGGAGAGCAAGGATTACTACCTATGGTCCTTTCTTATTGACAAGATGAGAAAATTCAATTAGCCAAAGAGGGGCTGTCATGCTGTAAACATCTTATCAGTGAAACCCCTCCGAGAAGAAACGGTGTATTATTTTTCTAAATTATTGAATTACATTACATTCTTATCCACTCTATATATGAGGATGGGATCATCTGCTTCTAAATTATAAGGATCACAAATCTGGCATGACAGTTACAAATGCCAAGCTGTGCAACTGAAACACGCATTATTTATTTAGTTGTTTTAGCAAAGCAAGAGTGACAGGGATGTGTTTCTACTTGTTAACAACCCAGCATAAGATTTTCTACAGTTTTGCCTATATTTGCCACAGTGTTATTGTATAGTTACCCGGGCTTCGGCTTGTAACAGTTATTCAGCCTCTGATGGTTATCCTTCAAAACAGATTCAATGTAGGGTGATTAAAGTTGAAAGGTGTCAATAGGTTTAGAAAGGCACGGCTATCTGTGACAGAAAACATTCCCTGAATGAGGAGGTGGCCACCTGGGGTATGGGGAATCGCTGCTAGAGGCACAGATTATGAACATTGTAGCTTGGTGGTGACTTTCTCTTTCAGGGTACAATTGTTAAATTGGATTGAGCCTTGGTGCACTTTGGGGACACACACAGCTAGGTAAGATATATGTGTGGAGAAATAATAGACATAAAAGGAATAAAAGGCACTGTATATTGTGCAGAATACATACAGGGGATGTAGGCCAAGGCAGTGGGAGGCTAGCCACCACTTGACCACCAGAAGAGCTCAGAAAAAGACAGCAAAACACGCACGCACACGCACGCACACATACGCACACATGCAAGTCAAAGCAGACGGGGAAAATTCTCCCAGCAAGTGCACTGCTAAACAGGAGAGAAACGCCACAGGGGCTGAGACACAGAAAGTGCACAGGGGAGACCTTAGAGCAGCAGCTGAACCTCTCAGACAGAAATGCACAGAATAAAGGTCTACTTTTGACTTGAAAGGGAACTAGGATTTCCATTATTTGCTTTAAAATTAAGTTTACAAAGGCTTATTGAGCATTAGATATCTGATTGAGAAAGTGGAAACAAGACAATAGAACTGAATGAGAGGTTTACCACTAAAACAAGTCTTATTGTGTCATTTAATTTCCTTTAATGTTTTATGGAGTGCTTGATTGATTTAATTATTTCTACTACATGAGATATGATATAGAAGGTGGTGGTTCTGTGCAATGTCGAATCTCTGACAGAAACGTTCTAGTATGAATATTATGTTAATTGACTTTATATTGAAAATGTTTTACCTAGAGTTAACGGTAACTGTACAAGACATCTCAGAGCAAAGTCATCTTTTCTTGTGATTGTCTTCATAAACTTCGGCAAATTGGTGTGGCTGTAGTACACATGATATTTCCATGATGAAGACTTTTTTTAAATTTTGTTGAGTAAAAAATGTACAGTATACATATATCACGAGAGTATCTGTTACTCCTGCATATTTACTAATTATGCCACATGAATAGTACATTCTAAAGCATTATCATTCAAGTGAATAAATCCCTTTTCACTTACTAGAAATGGCCAAAGGCTTTCAAATGAAAAGAAAAAGAAAAAAAGAAGCAGAACTCACTTTAATCTTTTCTTTAGTTGCAATAATCTTCATGTGTTCCAACATTTATTGTGTTTACCTGTTTGTCCTAGCTCCTGTATACAAAAAGCCAAATGAACTACAGAAAAAAAAAAAACATTATGTGCTATTGGTATTTGAAAAGGTCCCAATAGCCATGCTTTTGAAAACATAAAAATGAAAAGACTGCATTCAGTACTGCTACTTAACCTTACATTCTGCACTTCACTAAACTTCTCTAGTATATCATTCCACAAAGTGAGGCAACATAATAACACAGATGAATAAAATGATGCAGTACACAAAGCTGGTGCTTACATGGAATGCCTCATGTACTAGTTTTCCTTTTGTTTCACCTGTAAAAAGAAACATAAAGAGAGTAAAAAAGAATATGTTTACTATTTTAGACTTGTAAACTTCTAATGCATTATTAAAAATAATGAATCACTTCTTATTGATAAGAACAACTCCTGTGATTTGAAAATTAGACCTATATCCTCGAGGTGTGTTTTAATCATCTTTTCCCTTAGCTGTCACTAATTAGGGTTTCCACTCAATTCACTGCTGGCTTTAGGTTCCAAACTGACTGCCCAGACTTTGATTTTATTGAAATTTATAAGCTTTCCAGAAAAATATCAATTTATCTTTCTTACTAAATAAGGTGTTCTGATACTTTCCCAACCACTATGTTGTATAATATACAACATAAGAAGAAGAAATCAAAGACAGTGACTTGGGAATACAGTAGAGCTGTGCCATGCTGATCAAGCCAACAAAATCTTCTTTTCATCAGTCAAAGTATCATTTCAGTGATATTCCTGATGGATTTCTTTTCATTTCAGTCACAAACATTGGCCTGCCTCTATGGGTGCAATGCGGGTATAAGTAGGCGTCCTCCCTTGTGGGCAACGGCAGTTTTTCCCTTGTGAAATCTTTTTGGGATATGTTAAGCAAATATATTGTTTTTCTTTTTTTTTACCATGAAAGGATCCTTTTACCTTCACTGCATAACTTTATACCCTAGATGCTAGATTAACTGATGCTTGACTTACGACAGTTCCTTTGTGACTCTCATTTGGGAATAGCACTTGAATAAATGATTCTTGGTTCCTAACCTTTAATTAAAAACAAAAGTTTTGCATTAACACTATCCTTGTTGCTTAACTTTCCAACTTTTAGAATTCAAAAGGAAACCCATTGATTAACCGACTTAAATTTTAAAAGGTATGCTAGTTCACTTTGTGCTATTCAAAAGATTAGAAGCAGTGTGCCATCTGTCAGACATTAAATGTGAAAAAAAAATCTTGAAGACACTTTCACAGAAATATATGCAGAATTGGGTCAATGGGAGATGATGATATCAGATTACTACAATTATCTCACTTGATTAGCACAGTTATAAGTGTAAACAGTTATATATATATATATATATATATATATATATATATATATATATATATATATATATATATATATAGAGAGAGAGAGAGAGAGAGAGAGAGATAGAGAGAGAGTTATGGTTATATACATTTTACTTCAAAATTATTATATATTATTTATGAATGTAATATTCAATAGAGTTTTTCTTCTGCACAGGCTTTATTGACTATGATGAAACCATTTGATTCAATCTATACATGTTTGTTCATCAGTGCTCTAAGAAATCAAAACATTGAGTACATAAATCTCATTAAATATATCTACAACAATGCCAGGTCAGACTCCAGGAAGACAATCAACAGATCTGCAGAGGATTGTATCAATGAGATAGAATCTCTCCAAACACTTCAAGTAGTGTTCATGACTTTGAGCTTATTTGAGTCACTTACTACCTGCTGATGACTTTATCATCTCTGCCAAACACCTGAAGACATACAGCTTCAAACTCAGATGCAAGCAGAAAAACTATACTCAGAATTAACTTAATACCAAAGGCCTGTTCAACAGCTTTGTAAAGACTACGATTTAAGTAGATTAAAAGAAAGTCAACAGCCATGTCTACCTTGGCCACAAAATCAGCACAGATGGAGATCCTTGTGGAAGAAATCAAAAGAAGGGTAACAATGGTCATGAGGAAATGGTGCATTACTGAAAGAAATTCTGCCTGTTTGCTTCAAGAGAATCGTATTTGATCAATGCACACTACCAGTACTCACCTATGGCTCTGAAACTTGGTCATTAAACTGAGAACAAACAAATGTATGACATCATTGAAAGAAGGAAAATATACAGTTTGGCGATGGGCTGGATACATTGCAAGATGAACAGATCTGAGATGAACTTACAAAGCAAGATAATGAACTCCAAGAGATTAAAAAACAACCAGGAAGAAGATGACATAGTAGATGCATGGAAGATGCATTGAGAAGCTTTGCTGGCATATCCTGAACATGAGATGCTGTTGATCAAAACAAGTAGATAAATACTGGGGAGCACTTCATCCAGTAGTGGATTGACAAAATCATTGATGATGAAGCTATATATTTCAAACAGTACTAACCAAGGGAGATATTTGTAGGAAAGGGTAACCAAACTACATGTGTGTGTGTAAGAGAGTTTGTTTTGTCAAAAATATAAAGTTCTAAAATCCAAGTATGCCAAAAATAAAAGAAATATCAATGTGACCCAATTATACATCCAATCATTCATTTTTAAATGATCAGACATTGTAATGCTTCAGGATATATTACCTGAAAAATAAGGATTTGCTAAGCATTGTGCTGCTCTTTCTCATAAAAATATATTGCCACAGGCTTTGTTCATAATATGGAATTCAATATCATGGAAACTTCCCATTAATTTTACTCATAGCATAAGATATTAAAAATAATGGGATATTTTCTCAAAGGGATTTGTTTTTTTGTTTTATTTGGCGTTTGTGCTGCAAGCATTGTTCAATATGTGATTCTCAGTTGGCTGAAGGAAACACTCATTAAATAAATCTCATATAATGTGATCATGAAATAGTCTCAGAGCATTCATTTTTTTATTTAAATAAACACATTATCTATATTTAACAGGAGGAGGAGTTTCATTATTTTTGTTTTGATTAAAAATTACCATCATTCTAAGTATATAATCCAACATTTTAAAGATGTGTTTAACTTCTCATCTTTCTTCAGATTTATTTGATATTGTATACAATTTACATTTTATATATTAAAGTTTTAAGAGGTTGGACAAAATTAATACAAATATACTTTATACTGCTTAGTACAGCATATTGCTTAATGACTTGGTAGACAATACTTATTTCATTCTAAATCTGTGTTGGCTTTTGATTAGACATCTCTAGTTGTTCAATATGTTTTTAAAGGATATGAAGGGCTTCTTGGGCTGTTAAATCCAATACCATACTTTACAAGACTTTTATTTTTCCAATTTCTGACATGTATTTTTTACATAACATGCCTTGCTTGAGATTAATAAAGAGCATTGCATTGGCCATTAACTTCATATTGCACTTTTGACAATCTCTGCATATTACATAACATGGGCAACATTCAGGCAATGAGCAGGCAAGTCTAGTGATACTTCTGCTGGATTTTGCAATTTATAATTTATTAACAATACAACCAAAGTACTCAATAAAGCAAACAATGTGTTTATAATAAATATATATACATATATGTTTGTTATCTTCCAATACTGTCTAGTCGACCTTTCCACTTTGTAATGGAAACTTAAATACAAAATGTTCCTCACTGTGTGTTCCTCCTCAAACATGAGTGCCAGCCAAGTAATAACTCAAGCGTCTACATTCACTGCAAGATGAGAGGGCTTACAGCTCAGCCTAAGAAAGCACATAGTTTATGTGTGCTTTGTGTCTGGAATCATGAGCTTTCCAGCTACTGATTTGTTTTCTGGTTCAAAAGGATATGGAAACCTAGTTTGGTAGTACAACTGAATGCAATAAGTTAACTGTGAATGACCATGTACAAAAGACATGTGTATTCTGTATACCTGGTATCTCCTTTGCTTTTTGCATGCTGTCCATTTTATTTTGATTTCCAGTTCATATTATTATTTTTATTATTATTATTATTATTATTATTATTATTATTATTATTATTATTAGTAGTAGTAGTAGTAGTAGTAGTAGTAGTAGTAGTAGTAGTAGTAGTAGTATCATTAGGTTTTATTTGTTTCAGTAGAGTTGTACCTCTTCAGTGGCTATTGTATTGTATATTCTCGCACTGTAGTGATGTAAAGTTATAGATTAGGCTGTAAAGTTACAATAGAGGGTTGGCTATGTGTTTCCTGCTACCTTGTAGTTTTGCTGTATGTGGAATTGAAGTTCATGCAATCCTGAGAGCAGTTGTATATTGCCAATTTCCAAGACAAATACATTAAACTAATTAAAGATTAAAGTCAACCTCCTCTTTTTCTAGATATAGCACTCACATTTTTAATATTTTGTTTTATTACAGTTGGAAAGTAATTATATAATTATCTTTCATTTCATGGTTTGTTTTCATTATCTGGTGTACTGTAGAAAATACAAGCACAAACCTTTTAAATCCTATGTAGAAAAGTGTTTGAGAAGTTTTTAGATTTGGAGTTATTTTGTCTCCAGATCTGAAGTGTCATAGAGCCCAATTAAACAAAATATGTTTGTTTGCCTCTAACACGAAAAATGTATAGTTGCAGTTATGAATATCACAGCACCACTTTTGGCTATGTTAAATCTAAAATATAAGGATCTGCTCACAGGGACTAGACAAGCATTACCAGTGTGTCTTCTGAAATGGAAGCCAGCAAGCAAGTCACTTTATTTAAGCTAAAACAGAGGGTGGAAGCCACAAGAGATCATTGCTGAAACTACATTGATTTAAATATAGTAAATTACAGATCTATGAGAGAAAAAATAAATATGCTGTGGGAACAATTTAGTATGTCATGCACACAATTTAATATGTCATGGGCATGATTTCCCTAAATCATGGGAACGATTTAGTATCTTGTGGGAACATGCGAGATTTCGAATTTGTAATTCTTCCTTATACATCAGCATAGCACGCAGGCGTAGATATACTAAATCATTCTCACAAATTACCTGAATCATGTGAACAAGATACTAAATCATTCCCTCAAGATATACATTTTTTTGTCCCTTCCCCGGTTCCATACAGATCTGACCAGTTATATTTATTCTGCTACTCCACTGCTCCGCTCCCTCCACTGGCTCCCGGTACCGTCACGCATTCAGTGTCACCTACCGCTGTCTCGACCACACTGCACCAAGCTACCTTCAGACACTTGTCTCCCCACACATCCCCTCAGACCACTGCACTCTTCCAGTGCCAGAAGACTAACTCTGCCTCCTCTCCACTCCCCTTCCTCCAGAGCCGCTCCTTCTCATCCCTGGCCCCTAAGTGGTGGAACGACCTTCCCACCAAAGTCAAAACAGCAGAGTCCTTGACCTCATTCCGGTGCTTACTCAAGACACATCTTTTCAGACAGTACTTGTAATATTAGTCCTTTTATCCCCGTTAGATAGCACTTCACAGAGTTTTATTATGCTTCTTGCGTTTTTTATTGTTTTCCTCCTTGCTTCCCTTCTTGTAGCCCTTGACTGTGACCCTACATCTTAACAGCACTTTACTGTCCAGGATGTATGACCTCACGTACTGTACTTGCCTGTGTAAATTGGAAGTTGTAACATGCATTATATTTTGAATTGCTATGTTCAATGTAAATTGAATTTGTAATATCTGATGCCTTGTACTTAACTATTTTTGCGCTTTGTATTGCACTTATGTTGTAAGTCGCCCTGGATAAGGGCGTCTGCCAAGAAATAAAAAAAAAATAATAATAATAATAATAATAATAATAATAATAATAATAATAATAAAAAAAGCAGATGCAAGTAACATCTACCAATACATGCAGGTGAGTACAGTTTTATAGTTTTATATTTGCAGGTGGTTTAATCCCAGCCATAATCTGCTGTGGGTTTGTATGGTTTTTAATGGTATTTGTTTTATTTTAGGAGGTCATCCAGACTTCTCCATAATGCTTTATTGGTTGATGTAAATGTTATTGGAAGGAAATTATTAATCCTTATCTAATGACAGTTATATTGCAAATAATTAATTTTGGGCATAGAAGAGGGGTCTGGCAGCTTTGTAAACAGTATTGTAGGTTGGTGGGGGCATACGACTACAACCGCTGATCGGAAAAAATTAAAATAATGATTTGGAATATTAATTAATATTAACATTTCTTCCTCCCCCGGAAGAAAGTTAAGCTATGCCATTATAATGATGTAAAAACATATTTGTAATTATTAACATTGCTTGCAATTGCACAGGTTCAATTGGTCAGTTTCATTTATAAACAATGTTAATTGGCTCTCATCTCTTCAAATCTTTATTAGGCCTTCTATTTCTCTTAGAAGCTGCCTTCACCCACAGTTGGTCACCCAGAAGGTATTGCCCCATTTTTCTTTTTATGGGAATTAATTTGTTTTAGATTTATGGGGCATTACTTTCTGGGCAACGTTCATGTATGTTTGTATACATATGTACACCGATCAGCCATAACATTATGGCCACTGACAGGTGAAGTGAATAACACTGATAATCTCGTTATCATGGCACCTGTCAGTGGGTGGGATATATTAGGTAGCAAGTGAACATTTTGTCCTTAAAGTTGATGTGTTAGAAGCAGGAAAAATGGGCAAGCGTGAGGATCTGAGCGACTTTGACAAGGGCCAAATTGTGATGGCTAGACGACTGGGTCAGAGCATCTCCAAAACTGCAGCTCTTGTGGGGTGTTCCCTGTCTGCAGTGGTCAGTACCAATCAAAAGTGGTCCAAGGAAGGAAAAGCGGTGAACTGGTGACAGGGTCATGGGCGGCCAAGGCTCATTGATGCACGTGGGGAGCGAAGGCTGGCCCGTGTGGTCCGATCCAACAGATGAGCTACTGAAAAAGTTAATGGTGGTTCTGATAGAAAAGTGTCAGAACACACAGTGCATCGCAGTTTGTTGCATATGGGGCTGCTTAGCCGCAGACCAGTCAGGGTGTCCATGCTTACCCCTGTCCACTGCCGAAAGCGCCTACAATGGGCACGTGAGCATCAGATCTGGACCACGGAGCAATGGAAGAAGGTGGCCTGGTCTGATGAATCACGAGTTCAAGGTGTTGACTTGGCCTCCAAATTCCCCAGATCTCAATCCAATAGAGCATCTGTGGGATGTGCTGGACAAACAAGTCCGATCCATGGAGGCCCCACCTTGCAACTTACAGGACTTAAAGGATCTGCTACTAACGTCTTGGTGCCAGATACCACAGCACACCTTCAGAGGTCTAGTGGAGTCCATGCCTCGACGGGTCAGGACTGATTTGGCAGCAAAAGGGGCACCTACACAATATTAGGCAGGTGGTCATAATGGTATGGCTGATTGGTGTATGTAAATGTTTATACAAAATAATTAATAAATGCATAAAAAAAATTAAATCAAAGTTTCAAAATAGAATATCCTTTTAAATATCCTAGTTAATCCCCTTTTCCATTAAATCCTTGAGTGTGGCATTACTTCACATGGTTTTATTATAGATAAACTGTGAGTATGTAAATGCTTAGACATTGCTCAGCAGTACCTGGATGTAACACAACAGTCAAAGCTGAGCCAACGAAAGTCTATTGGTATTTTTTAACATGCATGGATACACAAGGACCTGAATTAAAATTATTGTTCTGTTGCATATTCCCTGACTGAAATAAGCAGAGTTTTTCTATTTAAAACTGAAAGGAACACAGCCCACCTATTGTTTAAAAATAATGACAACATGAAATCTGTCATATCATTGTAATAGTATGATTGAGGCTTAACATATAATTGTGGTAGCACTCCCACGCCCCCCACTCTGACTTTTCCACCCCCATAAAAGAATAAGTGAAAGACATGTTAAGAAAGAAGAAAATGTAAAGACAGGATAACAAATAAAAGTAAAGTGTACAATTAACAAAATAATAAGTAGAATAAATTAATGAGTCAAATACACAAATGACTCATAATTCATATAAAATGTCATGTATCATTATTATATTATCTATCTGCACACAAACACTATATTTAATTTGCATGGATGTTGGGAGCCACATCTCATTTGTTCATCTCATGTTGCCACACCTTTACTACGGTTACTGTAAGCCTTCTATATTTTCACCGTACACACAAAGAGGCGAGGAGGTACAGTACTATGCAAAAGTTTTAGACGTGTGAAAAAATGCTGTAAAGTAAGAATGCTTTCACTCCTGACATTTCGCCCAAATTCCAAATACAAATATGAAAGGAATGGAATGGCTGCCATATGTGTAGAGATGCTGATTTAAGAAAAAATTGCAGTGGTCTCTTAATTTTTTCCAGAGCTGTATGTATCAATTAACTGTATTTTTGCACTTTGTATTGCACTTACGTTGTAAGTTGCCCTGGATAAGGGCGTCTGCCAAGAAATAAAAATAATAATAATAATAATAATAACTTCATGCAAAGTGAGTGAACAGAAGGAACATCTACAACAAATCAATATTTGATGTGACCACCCTTTGCCTTCAAAAGAGCATCAATTCTTCTAAGTACACTTGCACACAGTTTTTGAAGGAACTCGGCAGGTAGTTTGGCCCAAACATCTTGGACAACTAACCAAAGTTCTTCTGTGGATTTAGGCAGCCTCAGTTGCTTCTCTCTCTTCATGTAATCCCAGACAGACTCGATGATGTTGAGATCAGGGCTCTGTGGGGGCCATACCATCACTTCCAGGACTCCGTGTTCTTCTTTACGCTGAAGATAGTTCTTAATGACTGTCGCTGTATGTTTGGGGTCGTTGTCATGCTGCAGAATAAATTAGGGGCCAATCAGATGCCTCCCTGATGGTATTGCATGATGGATAAGTATCTGCCTGTACTTCTCAGCATTGAGGAGACCATTAACTCTGACCAAATCCCCAACTCCATTTGCAGAAATGCAGCCCCAGACTTGCAAGGAACCTCCACCATGCTTCACTGTTGCCTGCAGACACTCATTTGTGTACCGCTCTCCAGCCCTTAGGCCAGGGGTGGGGAACATCCAGCCTCTGGGCCGTATATGGCCCTTGAGGCTGTTTGCTCTGGCCCTAGAGTCCATTTGAAAAAAATAATTTCTGTGGCATACACTTAACACTATTAGCGCCGAGCTTATGTATTAAACATCTTTACTGCGTTTTAACTGCATAAACACGAAAATAAATAAGTTATAAACACATTTACCTAGAATAGCCAAAATCTGGTTATTTTCACCGGTCATTAAAATACATAATAACTCAAATATAACCCATAATCCTGTACAATAGAGTCAGTCTGGCGCTCAAGTGGCGATCTTTACCAGTCTGCAGTCTTTCATGTGCTTGAAAAACACACACATTATACAGCATTACAGGTGTTTTCTTACAACCGTAGTCAGATTGAGTGGATACAGTGCTTACCCCACAAATAAACATGGATTGGAAACGGAGATTGAAGAAAGCTCATTTTGGACATGCCATGTATATGAACATGACTGATTCAGGGGCATCAGTGATACTGCAAATAACAGATCATTCGTGGGTTTGTGCCAGTGTTGTGAAAACACTGCAAGTGAAACGCCAGGTCCAAATGGCACCGAGTGCTTTTACTCCACTGATCAATATGCAATTGCTACTGCACATAGTACAGAGTGCAACAGTGCATGTTTTGATAAATGCAATAGTTATTTTTGAACTATAAAATATTGGTTTTGAGCATTATTCCAATATTTAAGTTTACACTTGTTTCATTATCTTATTGTATGCCGTTTGGAGCTTTTTGCTTATTGTAGACTATATAGTTCTTTATGTTTTGACTGCAGTGTGTGTGTTTAGAATAAAAGTGATAGAAGTGTTCATGCATTAGAATATAAGTTTCATCTGTATTAATGTTTTGATGTAGGTGTATTAAGGTTGTGGCCCGTGAATACATTTATGAACACTCAAATGGCCCTTGATAGGAAGAAGGTTCCCCACCTCTGCCTTAGGTGAACAAACTGCCTTCTGCTACAGCAAAATATTTCACATTTTGACTCATCAGTCCAGAGCACCTGCTGCCTGTATGACTTTTGACAGTAAACTGTCTTCAGCAACCTTTGCATTTAGTTAATTGATAAATATAATCTATTAGCATGTCTATTTTTTAAAGCATTCTTCCTTTACAGGATGTTTTGCACAGTACTGTATGTGCATGTATGTAATACTTGTATTTATTTTACATTCATGGAACGTGTTTTGTTTACTTGTTGGAATAACCACAAGAGGCTATTAGACAGCTTTAATGTTGTCTAAAACTGGAGGAGCTGTGAAAGCATTTGTAGGTTTTCTCGCAAATATTTTTTGATTTAACACTGCTAGAATGTGACCACTACCATGGCATTGTTGTGAGAAACAAGATCTGCGAGAAGCTCATTTTTAAAAAATTTGACACCATGAAACTTTAGCAGCACAAGAAACATTTGCAATAATGCCACTAATGGTTCTGTAAGGGATTCGCAGTGCAAAAAAAATTCTATTTGATCAGGCCCATAGTTAACCAGGTGTGCCCCTATGGTTGAAAAGATATTACATCATTTAGGTGACTCCAAAATGTCTCATAAAAAAAAAAAAACATGGTTCACAGTGCCGCCTAATCCCAACATTCCAGCCAACCTGCTGGGAATTTCCCAAATGTGCCAAAACACTTAGCCTATTGGCAGGCCTTCATCCCCAGATCTCACACCTCAAGATACATATCTCATATGCATATAGCAGACAGACAATGACACCCACACAATCCCTGGCACAGTAAAAATAAAAATAACTAAAAAACAGCAATATTTAAAAGCATTCTAAAAATTCAGAAGGAAATGTTTATCAAAGGTAAAGGAAATTATCCTTAATAGACTTCAAAAAGAACCACATTTATTTTATTAAATGCAGTATGGTTGAACCAAAAAACATTTTGTTCTCCTTGGTATAGCAAGCGATTTTGTTCTAATCTTTGCCTACTATTTTATCTTTCCCTGATAAACATTTATTCATAAACAGCCTTCCCTGGATATCGACAGGGTCTTTCGGTTTCCATTGCTCTTTCTCACAGGGCTGCATTTCTGGACCACTGCCTTTTTGGATTTGCTCCAGTAGGAGGAAAAGAGCATCTGCTTTTGACAAATTCCCTTTCCCCCCCAATAGTATTGCTTCAGTTTACTCTGCCTCCTGGCTATAGCCTGCAATGCACTCTAGGGCTCCCTATCTCAATTTAGCTCTCCTGCCAAATACTCACAACAGCAGGAGGCCTTTCTTCAGCCCCTTCTCATTGCCGATGCCTTTGCATGGAAAGAGTTTTGTTTTTTCAAACCAATTCTTAATTAAACGTTGCCTTGTGCCTCTTCGCCCCCCAACATTTATCTATTCAGTATATTGCCCAGTATACAATATCACATTGTGCTCACAGAATAGATTTTTCTTTGCTAAGGGATGAGTGCTTGTTGGATTAGACTGTGTATCTCCAAGCTACTGTGCACCCCCAGAAATAACAATTGCATTTTTTATTCTAGACTTTTTTAGCTGCCTTTTTTCTGGTACTGAATGTATGGATGTCACATTTTCTTAACCATTCTTTACTGCCCATTTAAATAGAACTACACTGGTACATTTGTTTAATCTAGCAGTCCTATAGCACATCTTCCCATACTGCTGTGCCTTCCAACAATGATTTACAGAGATACCAAATATCTGACTACATTTAATTTGGATAAACTCTAACCACCATTTTTACAATATTACTGCACAAAACCAAAACAACAACTGAATATCAGTTATAAATAATAATAACACAAAAATAAAACCATTACATTTATTGATAGCTAAATCAGTACATTAAGCTGAAGAAAAACTGTACATGAATTTAAGTATACTGTGGAAAATAGCCAATACTATGCAAAACTGTATTCTAGGTTTAGCACTGAAGTTAAATGTTCTTCCCACAGAAACAGACAATAAGTGATTAGTGTGAAAAGCCTTTTGATCTAAATAATTAATAATGAAAATCCCAGCTTTTAAAATCACCCCTTAATATGAGCTGCACATTCTTTTGATTCCATTACTGTTGAATAATCCTTTCTTGATGTTATTTTTAAGGAAATAGGAACTACTTACTTTTCCAATGCACAATGCTTTAAGGAGGATATGGGGGATAAGATAAGTACAATGCTCTATAGTTTAATTAATGTCAGGATTGTGCTTGTGTTTTCAGAAGCCTTAGTCCGCTTTTAATGATTACAAACTGTAGACAAATTCAATCTCAAGATTCAAGATTATATAATAGAATTACAATGATGCTATTATATTTTAATGACCAGTAATATAATTATTATTAATAATAATGATGATAAACAGTATGCAAAGACACCTAGTGCGTAATGCAACTTATAAAAAGACAAATAGAAATCAATTAATTTAGATTATGTACCTTTGTACTTATTATCTATAGATAAAACAAAAGTCAAAAGTATTATGTATAGATTCTAGTCCCACAAATGTACCTACCATATAATTTAATATTTTGCAAAACATTGAATTTATCATCAAGAGAAATGGCTGGAAATGTAGTGCATGTCCCAGATTTTCTTGCAGAGCTGTGCATAAGATGTAGCTATAAGAGAAGATCATTTTAAAAGATGAAATGTATATTTCCACATATCCTCTTTAACCGGTGGTACAGTAATTTTTTAGATAAAACAAGGTGTATGAATTATCACTGACTTTTCTGGTGGCATATATGTCTTTTGTTGGAGCACAAACAATCTAAATTGCCCTTGGATAAGCCCCTTGTTTTGTTTAGTTTAGTTTAGAAAGAATGAGTTGACCGCATGTGACATTTTAAAATGCAAACGATTTTGTGTATGTGTGTTTATTATAACTGCAGTTCAAGCCACAAAAAAAGAGATGTGCAGCAAGGTCAATTGAATGTATTTGTGTGAAGCCCCAAAAGACACAAGCACACTAGTCAAAAAGTTAATGACATTTTGCTTTATCATCATAATGTGAGATTCTGAAATAAAGCATTCACATTTTGAAAGGAACTGGCTGTGATAGACAGATCTTGTCCACACATTGTATACATGTGATAATACATAATTACAGAATTGTAATGTTGTGTTTTTTTATAGAAACCTTAAACATACTGTTTTATTTTTGCTATATTTGGCCTCATACTGGTTTCCAATTAACTTTAATATAAGGTCTTTCTAGAACACATCCTATATAAAGATATGTCTTGGGTCACATTTAATTTGTGTACATGAAGAAAATTAAATGCTTTCTTTCCTTTTTGATATTTTTATGTGTGGGTTATAGTGTATGGGAATAGCTGCATCTTTGTGAAAAAAAATGTTAATAATAATAATAATAATAGCAACATAATACAACCTAGAGCATTACAGAGCCCTGATTTCTTATAACAACATCTCTCTGGTAATGAGGTTAAATGACAGTGTATTAATGTCTATCAGTCAAATACAATTTACCAGAAATGAAGAGAAACAATAAAATTGAAGTGGAAGACAACAATGAAGATGCTGATTTCCATTAATCATCTTAATATCAGCAATATGCTTATTCTGAATCTGCCATGATTTTCTCCTTCAATATCTAAGCAACTAAATGAAAAACCAAGCTTCTCTCACCAACCCATTGCTTCTAAAGAGAATGCAGAATTCCATTTCAAGAATGTAAAGATAACATGAGAGGAATTTACATTTATGTGTCAAGGTAAGCTGCCCAAATCATAATTAAATAGTGCAGGGACATACTAGATTTGCTATTTTCTTGCATACCATACCATACCACTACCAATCAATAATGTAATGTTGGAAATACTTGGAAACCAGGAGTGTTCCGGGTACAAAGTAGAAAAAATAATATGCACAAATTAAATGGGTTATTGTTTTAAGACACAGTATACAGAAATTGGTAGGGCTATTCATCAAATCACTTTGGAACACTTAGGAACATTTAATGTTATTGCTAGATAATCGTGATACCAGGGCCAAAACAAGAAAAAGACAAAAATGCTGTTATTTGGGATGTTTTTGAAAAAAATGTATGTATTGGGCATTTGCTTTATAACCCAGAGCAAATGTTACAATGGATGAACATCTTGTCCTCATCACTGGACACTGTCCCTTTAAGCTGTATATGCCTAACAAGCTTGCTAAGTACGGCATAATAATATGGGCAACCTGTGAAGCTAAATCCAGCTACGCACAGAATATGGAAATATTCACAAACACTGCCTGGAAAAGAACCTGAAGGAAATCAGATGATGCAAGCATTGTTGGAAATGACTCAGTGACTTCAAGGTCATCATTTCACTTGTGACATTTTGCTCCCATTCGATTAGACTTGTTATTGAACTACTTAAAAGAAAAATGACCATGCTTCAAACTGTGAGAAAACAGGGACTGAGTGTCGCAAAAGATGACAAAGAATGGTGTCTTGTTGTGGGCATGTTATTTGTTTCATTTATTGTATTAATTATTTATTTTTCACTAGTGATTGAATTGTTTTTCTTTGCAGTTACTACACTATTGCTTTGGTTATCTTTCAAGTCCAAAATAGCTTCCAAAGTTGACTATGTTAAATTGTGCCCAGAACGAGAAGTGTTGAAAAATGAATAACACAACTGCTGATAGGCTGTCATTCAGACACGCCCTCCCTCCCTTGTCTCCAGTACACAGATACACTTTCTCTTTTGCTGTTCACCCTTATGGCAGAGGAGTAGTGCTCTACTGCTTACATTGCTAGCAAAAGTATAAGAATATGGCGTAACTCCAGTGCCAGTGTTGTTGGGAATGCTGTCTCTGCATACAACATACGTGGTCTTGCATCCTCCTTGTCTCTCTCCAGCCCTTCAGGGTCCAGGCCATGATTCGGGCTCAGGCCCATCAAGTGTGCAGTGTCCCATAGTCCACTTTGGGAGCTATTTTCAGATAACCAGGGTTGCATTATTAATAATTATTGTTCCCAGTTTGCATGTGTTTTGATTACATGCATGTTTTTCTTTTTTCTCTTTGTTTCAATGAGCTGGAGCACTAGAAAGACACACCTGTGCTGGATTAGGGCATCACCCAGCTCCCATGGTGCATCCCCTCCATAGATAATTATTAATTTGTATCAGAGAGTTGCCACCACCACCACCACCGGTCCAGTTTCTGCTCTGATGCAGTTACCTGGGGAAACAGCGGTGTGACAGGGATGTGATTCAGCTTATAACCTTATCTTTTGACTTTGTCTGTCAAACAGTTTCCCTTTTCTTTGCTGTATTCTTGCAACTGTTCTGTTTTGTTTGTATATAGATGGGGGATATAAAGATAATAGTTTTATTGGGTTTTAGACTTAGCATTTTTCGTTTGTAATTGTTTTTCTTTCTCTGTAGATTAATATTAGGGATTGTATTTTATCAGCCATTACTTTTGTTAAACACAATTGTAATTGTAGTAATTTTCTTGTTTTAGATAGCTTGCTCATGTAGCTATTTGTTGATTGCAGTCTTTGTGCTCTATGGTGATTGAGAGCTTCCCCATCTACTTAAAATATTGGGGTGGCATAGTCAAGGACAAAGGGAGTTATATTCACCCGTGACATGAGCTTCCATGGGAGGTTGTAAAATGTTGAAACAACTTGTGCACTAAATTTGCTTATATAAAGCACAACTATTATTTCATACTGTCCCAAAAAGTCCCAAGAATTTTGATAAGCACAAAGCACAAGAATGCAACAGTGCATAACAAGGGTGAAATGAAACCAGAGATGATAGTGAAATATAATTCCTCCAGAGGGAGGGAGCTGACATCCTGGATTAACTGACAACCACCTACACATGTCAATGCATGACTGCCCACTGGCCATTGCTGATATTCTTCAACACAGATAATGTGTCAACATACAAAGCTTGGGTTCTTTAGACTGATACCAATTCAGAATGTAATGCTGGCACAGTGTATTGGTGCAGAGGTTTTCTGGACATGTAATGGAATACACCCAGTGAAGATTATGTATTGGCGAAATACATGTAGCACTAGCAATATCTTATCCAAAATGTTTATGAAAGAAACAGTGCATCTCTCTTGCATCTGCAGTAAATTATGTGCAAATGTGCAAAATGCAACTTTTTCTTCAAGCAGTGACAATACAAAAAGCACAACTTGTGTTAAATCCAGGAAGTATCGATAAATCATAATATTAAAATGTAGTGTAGTGCTTATACTAGCAGTGAGAAGTTATTAAATTCATTCACAGCATGATGTAGCTGCTTATATAAATAGGTATTCCTAATGAGTTAATTCTGAGATAGATACTACAGTACTGTGAAGACCACACATCAATGTGCTGATAGAGAAATGCAGCATTTTCTTTGGGGCCTATAAGTGTCAGGGTCCCATGCCAATGATAGTCCTGGTGATTATGTGCAGGAAGTTGAGAACCAGTGGCCTGCTTATATCCTTTGTAAGGATGAAGTGTGTTTCACCTTGTGATGTATTCTTTCAGACTGGGTCTACAAACTGCAGAAAAGTAGAAAGAAGCAGTAATTATGGAAGACAGGACTTACAGCTAAACAAACAACACAGTGAAACCTGCAATGTCTAAAATGATGCATTCTGAGTGGCTCTCTTAAGATCTTGATTTATGTGAGAACATATAAATTCCATACATATAGATTATAATAACTGAAAAGAACCCTAAATAACTGTCACAATCAGGCACTTTTAGATCTAGAATTATGAACACTAAAGTGAGAATGATACACTCTTATTAGTTAGAGACTTTTAATTTGTGAATTTTGAATATTCGAAACAAGTGAAAGTTTGCTGTCAGAATGCATATTCATACTTCACATATCGCTGCATATCTCTTTTTACCTTTTCTTATTAAAGGGTCTTTAGTGTTATCAGACATGAGATGATACTTCACCTCTCCAAGGAAGCTTTAATTCACAATGCATAACCCTTTAATATGCTGATCAGAACATCCAAAGCATAATCTACTCTCCCAGATGATTGTAGAATTCTCTCATGTGCTTAATGCCCAGAAAACACTAAATGCCCTTGCAAATATTAATATGTGTTTCTTTGTTCAAAGCCAATTATAAAGGCATATGATAGAAATGTGCTAAATGCCAAAAGTCCTTGCAGGGAACTTGTGCACAATGTGTTACATATTAATGTATTTCAGATATTTAAAAAGGTTGTTTAATAATGTCGCCGAGTATTGATTTATAATTAATACTGTAATGTAAAAGTGTGAAATTGCCCATTTCATGAAATGGTCATCTATATTCTGTCCACTAAGTGAAATGGAAAAGGGTGATGCATGGAAGTTTGAGTGTATCCATAGAAACCACTTGCTCACTTCTTGTTTCCATACAAAAGTGTAAGAACATTGGACATCGACAGATGAAGTCTTCTTTGAACCTTGATGTCATAGGCTTGTTCCAAATAAAAAGAGACAGTCAGTGGAATAGCAGAGTATATGAGAGTGAGTGCATAAGTAACATGAAGTTATTGAACAGGTAACCTAAAAATGTGCCCTTCTGGAATGTTTCAATTCTTTTTACGCAATAAAAACTTGATTTAAGTTCATCATCATCATCATCATCATCATAATAATAATAATAATAATAATAATAATACATCTATATGTATAGAGCTTTTTTCATGCTCACGCTTCACATACTGAATTAAAACAAATAATAATAAGACTGAAAACAAATACAAAAAATATAAAATTACTCAATAATACACAAATGATTGATAGTAGGTAAGTAAATAAATACAATAAAATACAGAACATATCATTGAAAAACAGGACTAAAATCATAAAAAAAGAAAGGCCAAACCTTAGATTAAAAAATACAATCAGTCAAATAAATGCCATGCTGTAAAAAATAAATTGATTTAATCTGGATTTTAAAAACCCAGTTGAAGCTGAATCTCTGACTGAATGAGGTAGAAGGTTCCAGAGTCTTGGAGCATAAAAACAGAAAGCATCCCATGAGATAAACACATGCACTATTTTCTCAGCATCTGCCCCACTTTAGCAATGCATCTCAGGTGAGAAAAAGATACTTTAAAATATAAAATGTGACTTGTTTTTTTTATATTGTATTTATCTTGTACTTACTGCAATTTGATTGGTGACGTGTATATATTTGTATATATGCTGGGTAAAGGCATCTGAGAAATCAATCAATTCATTAATCCCAAATCTAAGGCCCTGCCTGGTCGATTCACCTCTAAGAATCACACTGAAGTCTTGCTTTGGCGTCTTTCTGTTTTTTAGACAGTTTTAGCTAGGTTACATCTGTACCAGTCTCAATCTGCCAGTTCACCATTAATTCCTGCCTGTATTATTCAGCCAACCTAGCCGAAAAGCTCTGCAGCAA
Source organism: Amia ocellicauda (assembly GCF_036373705.1). Taxonomy (NCBI): domain Eukaryota; kingdom Metazoa; phylum Chordata; class Actinopteri; order Amiiformes; family Amiidae; genus Amia; species Amia ocellicauda. The sequence goes on from NC_089855.1 coordinate 21,871,601, forward strand.
AACCTGTTCCCCAATATTGAACTAGGTTTACAATGTAAACTACATTTGTATTCCATCTCAAGGGGTGGTATTCCCCATATTCCTGTCTGAATGTAAGCCCTCTACAGTACGAGCATGTTAAATACCAGCATTGAAACACACTATTCTGAATACATATGTGGAATACTAACATTCAGAGTAATTTTTATCTTGAACTTATGCCTTCATTTGAAATTCCTAATTTGCGTTCTTAAAATATTAAATACAATAGCATGGGATTTAAAATAATATATAAGAATGATGACTTATTTTTCTTCTTTTTCCTGCAATTTAAGGGTGGTATGATTAAAGACGTTATAGAAGTTTCGAATTTAATATTTAATACAATTCTCGATATGCCACAGCTCATCTAATCATTTACACTGTGAATCAACCAGGCCCCGCTGTGTGGAGTGGGGTTTTGAAACACTGAAATCAACTGTTTATTGACCCACAGAAATGGAAAATAAGAAAAATGAAATTATGTAAAGCAAAGACATAATAGGCCAGATAAATTATTCATAAGAAAACCACATGTCAGTTTGCTTTCTTTAAACATCACTACAACTTAGAATGCTGTACGGATGCTGTCAGGACTTGCATTTTCACTTGCAAGTGGTAAGGGTGTTATCTCAAGGTCTCAGCTTATTCCCTCTACATTAAATGCAATGTTTTACAGCTTGAATGTAATGCATATTAGTTTTATCAATAAAACCGTAAACTCTGATATATTTACAGAGTATTAGGAGGCGGATTAATACTTTTCATTCATTTTCTGTTATTGCCGCTTCATTAACATGTATCTCTTTTCCTGTGTAATGTTGTCCAAACTTGTTTTTTTTCTCACAATTTGACAGTCTATAATATAACTAGTAAGTGTACATGAAATCTGTTAATTGTTAGCCAATTCAAATTGACATTATATATATATGTATGTGTGTGTTTCTGTGTTTGTGTATAATGAAGTAATAATTATATATGAAAACATTTTTGTATATAATATTATTACTTAGTATTACTACATTTGAACATAGAAGGTTAGGTGGCAAGCTTGGCTCAGGCCAGTCCAAATGTTGTTTTTTTTCCTTGGTTTTCTTTGCGAACAGTACATTACTGTATTTTTACATTTTCCCTAAAGTGTTCCAGAGAACCAAGGCACCAAAGCTTGTGCTGAAACTAATATTACATGTACCTATAAATTAATGTGTCCCCTTAGGAAAATGAAATTTCACAGTGTAATTACCCAGTTTCTTCACAGTCAGAGATACTGAAATTTATTGAACTAATTACCCTAGTAATGGAGAATAATTTTTCCTGTTATATTTCAGCTCTACCTAAGTGAAAGAAATTGCACAAGTAACTCATTGGATGCCAAGAGAGTTTACAATTAGATTTTGCAAAAACTCATTTAAAATTGGAATAACTTCTATTCTATCTATCTATTTTTAAAATGTATAAACATCTATATAGATAGTATATTTTGTATACATGCATTCTACAAATATTTGTTTGCTTGAAAGTATGCACATCCTTAAATTGAAACCATGTTATTCAGATAATCATTTGGTTTAATAAATGTTGATTCTTAAGCTATACTTATTTATCATTTCTGTGTTGAAACAGGTGTGTTTTAACATTGAACTGGTTCTACACATAAACAAACCACATTCCTTTAAAGCAGTGGTCTCCAACCCTGGTCCTGCAGAGCCCCTATCCAGCAGGTTTTTGTGGTCACCCGTCTATCACTAATTTATAAACACCTGGATGTATTTCATTCTGAGCAATTAAGCAGGTAGTTTGGTAAATTCAGTCATTTAGAAACCATTGGAGCAATCATCTGAATACCTTCAGCCTCTTGAGGCAAAAATACCCTTTATTGGGGTGCTTAATTGATTAAAACATGTGCTCCCAGTATTTAGAAATTGGTGATTTAGGGTGACCTATAAGATATAGTGGATTGGGGCTCTCCAGGACCAAGGTTGGAGACCACTGCTTTAAAGCAACTGGAATTTTAACAATTTTATCAAGGATTAAGTAATGTTCAAAAACAATACAATCAGAAAATATATAATTGATAAATAAGTACAGTTTAATTTGACACTATCGATTAAACTCGGTGTTGTGTGTCATTCATGTATAATGGGTATTTTTTTCCCTCTTCCTTTGAAAACCACCCCATGCAAGTGATGTTCCTGCCGTTGTTTTTAATGAGCATAATTATGCATACAAGAACAATGATATGCAGAATAAGGTGATGGTTCTGAGTCTCACCTACAAGAAACACCACTATATAAGTCTGATATCAGGCTTTTAATACAGAGCCACTTCTTTGGTTAATTGGTATTCCACGCCATCATTGCACTGTGAAGAATAATATCAGTTTGCATTAAATCAGCACAGGGTCTGACTTCTTTCCCTTGCCACCAACGAATGCTTTCAACAAAAGCATAAAAAAGACAAAAGTTCAAATAAGAAAGGACATGCAATTCTTCTACAGTTTATTACTACGCACAGTTCTATTCAAACATCAATTGAGTGAGTCGCCTTTAATTTTTCAAAGGCTGCTATAAAAATTATGTTGTGAAGACAATTGAAATTTTAAGGAAAACCAAAGAATACAAAATGAACTGCAGTAATGCTTAATAGCATCTCTAGTGGTTATTCAGTAAATAATTGGATTCTATCATCATCTTAATATTGATCCATTTAATGTCTCAGCATTGTAATGACTTTGAACTGAAGGAGTCATTTGTATTCTACATACTTTTACATAAACAGAGAAACACAATTGTATGCATATTTTTACTGGCACCGTGGTATGACTGCATTACTTGCCTTATCGTTTCTATGAGTTTCTTGTTATAAACATATATATTAATTAAAAACTGAGTATGCAAAACATTGTTTGGCACCTGACTATCAATGGCTGGATTATCTGATCCTTGAAGGACATTGTGGCCCCTACTTACATTTCCTCATTGTTAAAAAAAACAAGCAAACAAAAAAATCACAGTCTTGTGATTCAAAAACTAGCTTGTGTTGCAGAGATTTGGCTCATGTTGGTTTAATGTGTGTGTTTGGTTTTGGTTTTAATTTCAAGTGAAAACTGTAATGTTTCAGTCTTTTTGTTATGGATTTCACCACCGAAAAATACAACAAATAATAGGAGAGGCAATGTGGGTTTAATACAACAGTTTTATTCCACTGTTCCAACACAAGGTTTACCCCAGTAAAGCAGTAAGAAAGTACCGCTACGTTCAAAGTGAGGTGGACCTCAGGGAGTAAAGACATACCAATATGTTCTGCAACTTCAAGTCATAATTACAGAGAAATTAAAACTTCATATAAGATAATTTCGTAAGCATAGGTAATCCCATTTTATAGATTTTTGATCCTGTGTTCTGGATTTTACCCATTTTGTTATTTTTAATGAAATTGAAATTCAATTCAATGTATAATATATAGACATGTTTTCAGTGATTGGAAATACATAGCCTATAACTGATAACATTAGATTTATTATTGGTGATATAAACAGTAACATGTACGTTTTTTATATATCTCATCCAAAAGAATCGAATGTCAGTGAGTGTTTTAGTGAAGACATAACTGAAGATTTATTGTCAACAATTTGCTTTCGGCAAAGAGAGACCGAGTAAAGAGACTGAGAGTTAGTGTTAGGATAAGACTGAAGACCCGGATGCATGGTAACTTCACTCAAAAATCTAAAACAAAATTAATATTCATAAACCAGCAATATATGGATCTGTCTAACTGTATATCCATCAGTCTACTGTGTAAGTAGTCATTATTCTTCGGTACTTTACCGTAATGTACATCCGTGTTATCAATACCACATCAGGAACTATGTTAAATGTATTTATTTAACTTTCTGTTTATTTATGTATCCATGGAGGAAAGTATACAGGGTTAAAAAATGTGCCATATACGCCATAGCCGTAGACAGGAGAATGAAAATAAACAGATGCTCTGTCTGTCTTTGTTTCTGTCAACCCAGAAAAACGTTTATTGTTGTATTTTCTGTTTGCTGTTTTTTATTTTGTTATATATTGAAAATGAGGAGACAGACTTCATGTATTTCTCTTGCGAACTTGTGATACACAACTGCTTTCAGGATTGCACTCACTTCAACTAGCAGAAAACACTACCTTGTAACACTACCTGTTTTTTCCTGCCTCTGTACATGTTGTTCTTCCTTGTTGCAGAAAAGGCATCCCTACAATTGTCATTACTTGTATAGAAGCAAAACAAAACAAGTTTATAATGATGTAAGGTTATAGATAAGGCTTGGAGGAACACTAGGGGTTGCTATAACTGTAGGGGAGCCTTTTCTGTAATAGGGAAAGAGAGTGTACAGAAAATAAACCATCACTCCCTGAGTCACTTTTAGAGCAAACTGTTGAAAGACCACAATGAACTGTCCAACCCCCAACACACAGAACTGACACAACACACTGCGGGCCATCCACATAACAGTCACAGATCATTACAATACATTAAGGCTGGTATTAAATCAAAACTTTGACCAACCCGCTAATATAAAACTACAAAACTATACTCAGTTGAGGCTGCATCTGCAGTAAGGGACCATATTTCCTTCTAATCACTAATGTAATACTTTGATGCACAGGTTTATAGTTTGCTATTAGGGGGTGGGTCAAAGTTTTGATTTAATACGCCTTAAGTACCAAGGCATTGTCAATGGAATTTTGTCAGTATTATTTTTATTAATTTGGATAATAAAACTAAGTTAATGGTTAATATTCAGTCTCTTTTGCAAGAGTAATATATTGATACAACATTGAAAATCATGTCTAAGAGAATGTTTGCTAAAGGGCAAGCATTTTTTTTTTCACTAGGGTAGGCAAGATCCCAATGCAGGAAATTACTTCTGCTTGACCCACGGCAAAATATTTAACTTCTTTTTATCTCCACCTAGCCAGAAAGTAATAATTTGTGTAATTGATAGTTTTAGATTATTTGGAATATATTGTAGTTAAGCAATTCCTTACAATGGAAATGAAAAAGCAAGTAGGTAGAAAAATGTATGTTTAAAAACACTGAGCTGTAAAACTAAAATGAAGAGTGGTTTATATTGATTACATTGTTGTACAAAACAAAACTCACCCAGATTTATTCTTCCACTGACTTAGTAGCTAACATTGAAATATTTCAAATAAAGGAATAAACCTACAACAGTTATCTCTTCGAGCTTCAGATCTGAGATGTGGTGTGGTGTGGTGGGTCATATTTGTGAGGAAATTGCAGCAGTTTCATTTGTTTCTGTTGTACGTGCATGCCCGGCTTAGAGGTCTACTTTATGCCTGGGAAGCCTGAAGCATCATGAAGGGGGAGCATGCAGAAGAAAAAAAAAAAAAATTGATATTCTACAACGGTTGGTAATCAAATGTACGACCTGACATGCAACAGCTGGGTGAGAACTTCTGTGTTGCTTCACTTTTGCTCTCTCCCAGCAGGTGTTACTTTTTAGCTGTAATGCAAGTGGAGTCCTGCAAAGAGAAGGCAGACAAAGAGAAGGGAACTCAACATCAACACTAAATAATTTAAGAGCCTCTATGCCGTCTGACAGTCATCCCAGTGGAAGGTCACGAGGGCCCGAGCAAAACAGTGTGAACAAACCTAACAGTTAATTCATCAGTGCTGGCAAGCAGATATGCGGTGTCTTCTCTATTGAAGATTAAGTGATATGATTTTGAAACAAAGTTGCAATTGAAATTGGTTATTAATTTATTACTGTAAATTGTGATAGCTTATTATAACCACAGTAATACAAATCAATACATAATACAATGTAAAGCATTACAAAGTGTAGTATGAGCATACATCAATACAATACAAAAATCAATACAAAATACAATAAGCATACATCCTAAATTGACACTTTGATGCAACAAAATTATTCATATGAAATGCCATGCGATACACAACATATTTACTATCTGTGCCTGAACGATACATTTCATTTTTATGGCTGTTGGGCACAACATCTCATTTGTTATGCACAGTGTAAACCTTTACTGCAGTTGCTGTGAGCATTGTATATTTTCACCAGAGCAATTGAGGTGTCTGGATATGCCTATGTTAGTCTTGTATCATATATTTGCCAAACACGCTTTGTTTACATTTTGGCATGACCACTTGAGGCTCTCAAAACAGGGTCTGTGAGAAGGTCGTTTGGCACCGCAAATAATTTTCGATTTGATACAACAAAAGTAAAGCCTCTCGCCGACTTGCAGCGTAAACACTTTTTATTTAATCGGGCCTTAAGTGTAGATTTAAAAACTCATATGATCTCAAAGTGATCACTGTCAACATACTTTAAGACATTTTCTATTTCTCCCAGGTGTATACCAAGGAAGAGACTAATAACATGCCCCAGGTTTGCAAGAAATCCTATTAGATTTTAACTGATCAACACAGAAGATGGAGTATTAAGGGAACTAGGCATAGGTGTAGGTTAAGGGGGGATGTCAATTTCCATTAAACAAATCAAGAAAATGTAACAGATTTGAAATATAAAGTGTTTCTGTACACAATGCTATCTATTAAATTAATCAGATTTAATAATTAGGTTCACATCAGTGGTTTAGTTTAAATTCATACATTTTTAAACATTTGAAATATTTAACCATCAAAGAAAACTGTTATAACAGATTATCTGTGTTTCTTTTGCTATTCTTATTGCCAACCAAATCCTTAAACTATCATAACTCACATTATATACCTAATGGCCCATTTGGACAAGTTTAGTCTATTCACAAATGTATGCTCTCCCTTGTGTTTAAATCTTAATGTAGGGCCTGACACTTTCCTCATTTTCTTAAATGGAATTGTCAAGATCCAGAGGTCACTTTCCTGTGAAAGATTTGTTCAACAACCAATTTCAGTCGTCGCCAAAAAGATTAAAACTGCCATTCTCAAACTTGAAATTGGCAGCAAATTACAAGTTGCCAAGAATCATCTAATTTTTACATATGTCTGTCATGCATGGAATGGGAAAAATAGTAGTAATAATAATAATAGTAATAATAATAAACAGGAACTTTCTTCGCTCCTAACTACAAATCAGTTTGTACAAAGCTATTTTAAAAGTTGGGAAAGCAATGCATAACCTTATAATATGTACTTTTCTTCCCCCTGATTCAAATCATACAGTGAGGGAAAAAAGTATTTGATCCCCTGCTGATTTTGTGCATTTGCCCACTGACAAAGAAATGATCAGTCTATAATTTTAATGGTAGGTGTATTTTCACAGTGAGAGACAGAATAACAACCAAAAAATCCAGAAAAACGCATTTCAAAAAAGTTATACATTGATTTGCATGTTAATGAGGGAAATAAGTATTTGACCCCTTTGACTTAGTACTTGGTGGCAAAACCGTTGTTGGCGATCACAGAGGTCAGACGTTTCTTGTAGTTGGCCACCAGGTTTGCACACATCTCAGGAGGGATTTTGTCCCACTCCCCTTTGCAGATCCTCTCCAAGTCATTAAGGTTTCGAGGCTGACGTTTGGCAACTTGAACCTTCAGCTCCCTCCACAGATTTTCTATGGGATTAAGGTCTGGAGACTGGCTAGGCCACTCCAGGACCTTAATGTGCTTCTTCTTGAGCCACTCCTTTGTTGCCTTGGCTGTGTGTTTTGGGTCATTGTCATGCTGGAATACCCATCCACGACCCATTTTCAATGCCCTGGCTGAGGGAAGGAGGTTCTCACCCAAGATTTGACGGTACATGGCCCCGTCCATCGTCCCTTTGATGCAGTGCAGTTGTCCTGTCCCCTTAGCAGAAAAACACCCCCAAAGCATAATCTTTCCACTTCCATGTTTGACGGTGGGGATGGTGTTCTTGGGGTCATTCCTCCTCCTCCAAACACGGCGAGTTCAGTTGATGCCAAAGAGCTCGATTTTGGTTTCACCCACTTTCACCCAGTTCTCCTCTGAATCATTCAGATGTTCATTGGCAAACTTCAGACGGGCCTGTACATGTGCTTGCGGGCGCTGCAGGATTTCAGTCCTTCACGGCATAGTGTGTTACCAATTGTTTTCTTGGTGACTATGGTCCCAGCTGACTTGAGATCATTAACAAGATCCTCCCGTGTAGTTGTGGGCTGATGCCTCACCGTTCTCATGATCATTGAAACTCCACAAGGTGAGATCTTGCATGGAGCCCCAGACCGAGGGAGACTGACAGTTATTTTGTGTTTCTTCCATTTGCGAATAATCGCACCAACTGTTGTCACCTTCTCACCAAGCTGCGATGGTCTTGTAGCCCATTCCAGCCTTGTGTAGGTCTACAATCTTGTCCCTGACATCCTTGGACAGCTCTTTGGTTTTGGCCATGGTGGAGAGTTTGGAATCTGATTGATTGACTGCTTCTGTGGACAGGTGTCTTTTATACAGGTAACGAGCTGAGATTAGGAGCACTCCCTTTAAGAGAGTATTCCTAATCTCAGCTCGTTACCTGTATAAAAGACACCTGGGAGCCAGAAATCTTGCTGATTGATAGGGGATCAAATACTTATTTCCCTCATTAACATGCAAATCAATTTATAAGTTTTTTGAAATGCATTTTTCTGGATTTTTTTGTTGTTATTCTGTCTCTCACTGTTAAAATACACCTACCATTAAAATTATAGACTGATCATTTCTTTGTCAGTGGGCAAACTTACAAAATCAGCAGGGGATCAAATACTTTTTTCCCTCACTGTATGTCCTGTGATCAGTGGCAGCTGGTGGCCGAACTGTTTTGTGTTCACACCTCAGATGTAGCTGTAGAGGTAGAGTCTGACAGGGTGGCATCCAGGGGACAAAGACTGATCTCATATTTAAAAACATCTAGAATACCTGACATGGATCAAAAATATTTAAAAAATCATCATACAAAATAAAATAATTCACATATACTACATAACTGTATATTAAATAAACAACTACTCTAAGCAGGTAGTGGTCAGTAAATTAACAAAAAAATGCCAGAAAAGGTTTCGTGCAGTTTGCTTATAAAATTGGTTATCTTGGTTATGTGCACTGATCGCTGTGTTTGCTACCTTTTTAAATCCATCATAACCAGTCCTGGCTGACGGCTGGTTGACACAGGCCGGATTAAATCAAAACTTTGACCCACCCGCTAATAGCAAACTACAAACTTATACATCATAGCAGTTACATTTATGATTAGAAGAAAGTGGCATCTTACTAAAAATGAAGCCGCAACTGAGTACAGTTCTCTAGTTTTTTTATTGGCGGGTGGGTCAGAGTTTTGATTTAATCCCAGACCGTATTAGACAAAGAGAATTAATATTGATGTATGGGATGAGCTGCATTGTTGATGTGCCAGTGCAACGTGAGTGGGGGGGGAACATAATTGCGTGACACCCAGAGGAAGGGAAGCACAGTTAATTTTTTTAAATACTGGGGGTTCGGCAAACAAGCGAACACTGTTACCCAGCTACCCCTGCCTATGATATATGCAAAGATCGGATCAAGAATTTTCTAAAACCCCTGAACCACACGTATCCTCCAACTTCAATGTTGAAGCTTAATGAGTTCATTTGAAATTAAATAAATGTAATCTAAATAATACATTGCGATAATGTTTACTTTTAAAATGAAAGTATATTATGAACATATTCTTTGGTATACAGAATGTAAAGGCCATAAATTATGGTTGACCTAAGCAAGCTGTTGAATTATTTAATGCTGGCTGTAATATGGAGATTAAAAAAATGGGAAAGTACTTTCAGATTAATCCTACTTAGTAAGAGACCTCCTAGCTCATAGCTTTAAATTTTAAATCTTTTGTAGTGTTCAGTTTCAGGGCAATAGATAATGACAAATTAGGGTCAAATTTAAAATAACCTACCAATGTTTAAAACCAATGGATTAGAGTAATTTGGTATTAAACTTTGACTCATTAATTCTCACAATGAATTATGAAATATGAACATTATGCAAAACACAAAATCCGTTATTAAAATAGATAAGTAAATGTAACACCAATAGGTACTCATCAAGTTTTTTTTTGTTTGTTTATTTTTCTCCTAATAATATTTTATGCAATTTTAAAGTCAGTGGTTTGTGCATGCTTTACGGATCTCAGGAAATGGTGACTGATTCTAAAGTGAAATATGTATTAATATATTTATTGTCAGTTTCATCACAATGTCTTAACTGATATTTGATCCACAGTGGATGATTCTGGTCACAATTATATATATATATAAAAAAAATCCTACCTATAAAAATCGTCACAATGTGTGGAAACATATGACTGGAACCATTTCATAGAGGGAACAGTTTCAAAAGCATTTTCATGCCAGTCAAAATTATTACTATTATTGATTATATTCATTTTCAAAATTTGCTTGCTTGACTTCACGTTTATTTACCTGAAAGTTGTAAAGGCATTAACAAAATAGTATTTTCACATTTCAGTTCATGTTTTTACAGTCAACTAGTCAATATACAGGAAAGAAAATACACTGCCATTGTGCATTCAGAGCTTACAGTCATTTACTAAACTGAATTCTTCACAAAAGATCTTGCTGGAAAACAGTCAATTTGAAATGTATGTCTTCAGAAGTCATGGATTAAGGATAGCAATATGACCTTCATAATGTTGACCTTTGTATTTTTGTTTTGTTTCCAAGAGATCACTACAGTGAATACAGTCCTATCCAATCTTCATTGGTTTGAAGCATTCTCCACTACAGTGTAATTCCACACACACACACAAAAACAGATTCTTTCATCTCTGCTTAGACCAGACTTCCATGCTGTGCTCATAAGTGCTAAGAAAGTTGTGGCAGTTAAAAGGGGACTGTTTCATAGTCAGTCATCAACCATTAATCTATGAACGGGGGATAACTTGAAACATAATATCAAACAACACAGCAATGACCAGAATAGATCTGCTTATACTTTGATATATAAGTTGATATACTGCTGATGAAGTCTGGCAGTTCTATCAAAAGGCACCCACCGAACTTAATCCCCACGGGTCTGCTTAACAGTGAATAAATATTTATAAATATATGAATTCTCAACAAAACTGGTAATGACATTATACAGCTCTGGAGGTTGTATTCCCTTATCCAAATTTAGATTCCCTTAACTCAGTCTAGGGTTTTTGTCACATATTTGTGTTGTTTTTACATAATCACATTGGGTGCAAATATAAAATGTATACAAACATGTTTGATAAGCACACATTACATGTAAAGAACAAACAATGTGTATTACCATAAGCAAAACAGATTTGATGTAGATAGTATAACTCAATTTGAAGGCAAATAAAATCAAAGAAATGCCAGAATATCAAATTGTAAAAAAACAGGGAAAGCAAGAAAACAAACAAGGAATCAATGTCCTTTATGTGTGATAAATGTGTAGTTGCTTGGTTGGCAAGAAAGGAGAAAATACACCTCAAAAGCAATGAGAAAGTTATTGTTGGGATAGTGAAGCATGCTAAAAACAAACAACGAATGTTGTTTCGTGCAGCTGGAAATTTTCTGTTACAATTGTTATTTTTATTGCAAACTTGTGATGAAGACTCATACAGAGTACATAAGAACATAAGAAAGTTTAAAAACAAGAGGAGGCCATTCGACCCATCGTGCTCGTTTGGTGTCTTATTGATCCAAGGATCATATCCAGTCTATTTTTAAATGTTCCCAAATTGTTGGTTTCAACCACATCGCTGGGGAGTTTGTTCCAGATTGTGATGACTCTCTGTGTGAAGAAGTGTCTCCTGTTTTCCATCTTGAATGCCTTGAAGCCCAATTTCCATTTGTGTCCCCGGGTGCGTGTGTCCCTGCTGATCTGGAAAAGCTCCTCCGGTTTGATGTGGTCGATGCCTTTCATGATTTTGAAGACTTGAATCAAGTCCCCACGTAGTCTCCTCTGTTCCAGGGTGAAAAGGTTCAGTTCCCTCAGTCTCTCAGTAGGACTTTCCCTTCAGACCTGGAATAAGTCTGGTTGCTCTCCTCTGAACTGCCTCTAGAGCAGCGATATCTTTCTTGAAGTGTGGAGCCCAGAACTGTACACAGTATCCAGATGAGCTCTAACTAGCGCATTGTACAGTCTGAACATTACTGCCCTTGTTCTCAATTCTACACTTTTCACAATATACCCTAACATTTTGTTTGCCTTTTTTATTGTTTCCCATTGTTTGGATGAGGAAGATTGTCTGAACATTCAGTAGGCTGAACGACTGATATACACGCTACAAATTCAACTGATACATCATGGTAGTCGAATTTGTACATCTTCCATAATAACATCCTGAATCAAATTAAGAAAACATTTCTAATATGTTCTAAATGTCTGTATCAGTGTTCAGCTATCTTGACCTATTTTACAAATGATGAAAAACAAACTGTTGGGAATTATTATTTTATTTTGTGTTGTGGCTAATTAAAAATATATGAATTGCATGAAATAGTATAGGATACTATTGCATGACATATTTATAGGATGTTGGGAAAGAAAATAAAATCTGATTTTGACACGATTGTACAGACTGATAATTGTGTCTTATCATGTCCTCCAAAGAAATCATATTCACCTGGGTGTTCAAAATAGCTTTATAAATTGTAGGTTCATGAGCAATCCTGTTCATTTTATGTTGTGATGCTCATTATGTGCTAAAGCCTTTGTCAAAAATAATTTAACATGAACAAATAATACATTTGCATCTATGTTAAGAAGTGATTTGGGTAAGTGTGTGGCAAAGGTACAACAGATGAAGAGGGAATTAATTTTGTTTTATTTTGTAGAATCAGCTGGGAAATTTGAAATTACTCATTTCAGAACAAGGCCACGCCCACATTTAAGATGCAAGCACTATTGGCAACACATCACATTTCCTCATGATAAAACACCATTGGAGATTATAAATGTGAGGAACTGTAACTGCAAATTATATCAACAAGGTATAATTGCCATTTACTTATGCACCTTAAGAATTTTCCCTCTAGTTCTAAACTTTTTATTTTATTTTTTTATTTACAAATCATACTGGCGTCCATTCCTCGAAAATGAAATATCGTACAGATAAATTGGTGAAAATAGCTTTTATGAAAATGTCCCCTTGTGTCTGCTAAATTCAATCAGTAAAAATAATTTGACTGAACATAATATTTACATGCAATGCAGGCCTTCAATCCCTCATGTATTTACTTGAATATAATTAGAACAATTAAATTCATTGCAGATCCAGAGCTCAATCAAAAACAAGATTAAACTTAACTGTTGTCTGTTGCTGGACTTCCAACCCATCAAATTAGTACATGTATCCCTTGTGATCTATTTATTTTCAATTATGCAGCAGATGTTGCCAGGGTGGAGAACAGGACACTTGATGTTAAAGCTGTTCTACAACCTGCTAGTCAGCACTAACTTCACCTTCTGCTTCTGCAACCACCATGGTTCCTCAGTCTCCCTCTGCTGACTCAGCTGCTACCTGCTCTGCTCTGCCAACATCTATTTCAATTCAGCCAGCAATGCCACGTACATAGACTCCAATCTTTTAAAACCCCTCTCACTTCTGTTGCAACTCATATGGATGTCTGTTAGCACGCAGATAGATCCAAATCTGTGTGGAGAAGACACATCAAGCAGACAGCTGCCACCTCTAGACAAGGGTGTGGCGGCTTCCGTTTGGCTTGGCAACAATACAAGTCGGTCACTAGAGGGCTGAGAATTATCAAGTGGCACTGGAAAAGCTATCCTATGATTACATGTAAAACACCAACTTGCAAGCTACCAATATAGTATCCTAATAATGTATTCATAACCTTGATGCAGTGTAACTAAAGGTTGATTAAGCAAGAATATACAAGTATACACTCAGTATTCCTTCATACATATCTATCATACATAAGTTGTGTGACCAATAATATTGTGTGCATAAATGCCACATATACATATGCAGTATCTATAAATTCACAATGTACAAGGGTATTCATACTCTAATGGTAAATCCGCTTTGATAACATGGAACAGGTCCTTCTTATAGCCTTTTCAACAGGTTTAATAACTTCTTGCATGGGATATTTGACCACCCTTCCATTTAGTTGCTGCTGCATTTAAATTGGTTTGGTTTGTAGAATACATACAGCTAAATAAAAAAAAACACTTGTACATGTTTTAACAACTCGGTCCAAGTTGGCATAACATATGCAATTTAATCATTTATAATCATTTTATAGCTGTATTAATCACAGGGACAATAAAGTATAAGAGAGTGCAACATAATAATACAACATTTGTAAAACAAACATGTTTATTTAAATATTTTTTTCAGGAAATACTTTTTATACAAGGTATTTGTTATCTCACTTTGAGGTTGTCTGGGACCTGACCTCAGAAAGCTTTTTATAAGCTCAACAGCATTTGTCTGTTGTTCTCGTTCTCAGGTTGACATTATTTGCTAACCTTTATCAAAATGAATTCATCATGGATGACTGTCATTTTGCCTCTTATGTATTGCATTGACTGCAGCTTTACATTTGTATTAAACTGTCTGCAAGTAAAGTTGTGTTGAATCTTGTTTGCATTCATGTGTAGGTATGAGTAAAATGGTCATCATTTTGACACCCAAATTAAGTTATATTAATTTATATTATTTACATGTATTGTACATTTGTTTTCTAAAAATAAATACTATGCTTTTTTCTGAATCACAAGATTACAGGAGAAAACACAAGCACTGCACATAAGATCTGCAGAGGATACTTGCACATTGCATTATTTAACAGAAGAATTGATTCTAAGTTTATTAACTGGCAAGTCCATTTTTCACAGAGGTGACCTGGGTAGCTATTTCTCTTCATGTCACAGCATATAGCCTTGTCATTGTTCTTTATATTGATTTTCATATTTAGTTGGATTTCAAATTTCCTTTAGGAAACAAACACCCATCAGGCCTAAAGGTCTTAAATGGAAGACATCAACGACAAAAATAATAAGTCTGTGCATCGCATGGAGCCAACTTTGGAAGCAGGAGTTATATCTCCGAGCCAGAGCATCCAACAATTTAAAATTCAAGGTTCTGCCACATTCACCATATGGCCCTGGAGCAAATTATTTCTTCATCATTCAGGATTGTTAATGGGAAATTGATTGATTTACAGAGAAAAATAAAATACTTTTTGAACTGGGCATTCTACTTCCACTTTCACTGAAAGAATACCATTTGTTTTCCTTACTACTCAACACTGACCTATAATGATCAACAACTCGTATAGGTCAGGCAGAGAAATTTCAGCTGGTAATTATTGCCAAGACTGATCATGTCAGAGAATGATTAACAGATAAAGTGAAATGAACTTGTTCTGGGTAAGTGTTGCTGTGATGGAAACAGACCAGTCCAATACTGCACAATAGCACCTGCCCTGTAACCTTTTCTTTCAATATTGATCACTTTGTTTAGTTCCTGAAGAAAAGGTGGGTTATAAAGACATAGATAAATGCATAAAAAGATACCTGAAGAGGATAATCTACTGGAGTCATTTGGGCATCAAATTAAAAAGGTAGAGCAAGTATCATTAGTGCCTCATCTTCACAGTTTTTTATGCTCATTTGGTTTGTGTTTCATTAAGAAAAGAGCTGCTGTAACACTTCATATTCCACTCACTCAATTTTGAAGAGCAGTGGATCTCATTACTGGCTCTGGGTGCTGTAGAGAGTTGATCTCTCAGCATGAAGACTTACATGCATATGTAGCGGGTGCAGATCGCACAGTAAAAACACACCTGCACTTTTGAACTGTACTGATCTTGCCCTGGTTGTTTCACGCACGTATCTTGACTCAAGAGTAATGCAACTTCACCACTCAACTCCATCAAATCCTTCCTATAGATATACAATTTACATTTTTTTTTAACTTTCCTTTTTTAATGCTCTCTCAAAATATAATTGAATATCTATTTTCTTACCCAATCACCATAACAGAAGCAACCAGAAAGGGCTTTTCATGGTGTATAATAAAAAAACAGCTCACAAAGAATAAAAGCAAATTAATATTAATACTAAAATAACTAGTCCTGGATTTGTCAAATATATATATATACGCTCCCATAATTAACCTGTTCAAAAATGTGGTAATCGAACATATGATTCCTACAATTTGAAAGTTCAACCCTGTGCTTCAAGTAGGAAATCCTGTTTGTGTGTGGAGAAAAAATGAAAACCTTGTAAAACCTACGCTGAGTACTGCAGAAACTAATGAAAAAAATCTGCTTTGATGACTGTAAATTGTATTTCTCTTGGATTACATAGGCATAGGCTAAAAACTAGTATGAAATGTAAATACATGATTAAAGCACATTCATTGTGTGAATTATATTATTTTGATACATAATTTAGCCAAAACAATTTTGGATATGGCTACTCAATTTGATGGACTTATTATATCTCATTATATCTGTTTTTTATCCTTAAACACAAGCATTGGTTTTAGGACCCGTGCTACTTAGAGTGTTTATAAGCTTTCTGTACATATCGCTCATTGCATTTACATATGTATGCTTTCTCCATAATGTTCTGGACAAGCTGTTTATTATATTGATGCTGATCTTCAATGTGCCTCTGACTCTTTTCATACACATTTGATATAGAATGAATCATTACTAGGGTTTCTCTGTTTCTTGCCTTATAGCAACCTGCATGTGTTAATTAAAACCTATAGCTGTGATATTACCTATGTAACAGTTTAGGTCACGTTCACTCCATATTTTACAGTAATGATAATTTACACATTAAATACATGCTAAAAGATGCTTAATTACACTGTTCTTATGAGTAACTAACATGTAGTTAATGAGTACCTACTATGTTAATCAACTAATTTGGGAGACCTATTGTAAAGTGTTACCAAAAAACATTCACATGTATCAGCAAATTATTCGAAAATAAAAATATTGGATTGCTTAATTGTTTGATTACTGCTTTAAAGAAAGATATACCAGCAAAGAAATACAAACAGGAATACACTTCCTAATTATTACAGGTTAATCTGAAAATGCAACTTTGCTAATTCTTTGAAAATACAAATCTGAATGAGCTCACCTCATTGTTTGTTACAAATACTGTCTGTCATTTACCCCCCATCATGGCATTGTTGTCTATGTGTCTTATCTGCTTTCAATCATGTTTACATCACGATTGATTTATGCAGATGAATAATCTTCCAGGAAGGTGAATGGCTTGTATGAGCCACCTACGCTATTTTACTTGCTGGCCACGACTATTGCCAAAAGAATGGTTGTATCTTCATCAGTGGTGGCAGATGGGTGACATTCACTTCATTATGTTTCTGGTCTGAAGGAATCATTGGACGTATTGATCCTGGAACTGTGCCTTTGTGAGGGTATTTGGCAGCAAATGTAATAGCTGTTATAGCACTGCAAAGTCCTCTCACCAAACAGTAAAGTTAGCTGTGCAAATGAAAACTTTTACATTCTTAACACGTGCCCTTCTTTGAGCACAAGACATTCTGCTTCTCTCCCTTGTATAATAACAGCATGTAAGGCTTTAATTAGTCACACTATATCCTACTTAATAATGCTGTCAGAACACGATAGGTTCCGCATGCATCCCCGGTTATCTGAAAAAGAGAATACTACCCAAAGAATACTGTCTTTGTCTACTGAGGCTCTTCAATGCTCAGCCTCTTTTGCTGTTCATTGGGACTTGTATGGTGAGAGAGTACACCTTATCCCAAGAGACACTGGGGGGAGCTGCACTGGCTCTTGCTCTGGCAGAGGCTGTGGTAAAACTGGGCACGGGAAATGCTGGTCTGTGAGCTGCAGGCATATCAGTTTCAGTGTCTGGTAAAGCATCTCATTCAGTGCATGGTGGCCTGAGTTTCGATGGCGTGGCGTTATCTTCAGCTGTGGGGGGAGCCTGGGCCAGAAGAGGACAGAGGGTGCATTTATCTGGGCACTGTGTGACCCCGAGGGGGCAACCGGGCAGAGGGAAGCACCTGGGAAGAAGGCGGTGACCGACTGAGGGAGAGGCGCAGTCTAGTCATTGCAGCAGGAAATTGCAGCAGTGAATACAATAGCAATACAATAACAAATGAACTTAGCAAACAGCATGGAACCCTGTGGTCAGGGAAACATATTTAAAATATATTTTTAAATCGCCTGAAGCTAAGTTCAACAATACTAATATATATATATATATATATATATATATATATATATATATATATATATATATAGTGGTGCTGCAGGAGTGTGTCTGACACCAAGGCAGTACAGGGATTTGTGGAGGCAGATATGGGTTTGACCCAGCAGGGTGTGTTTATTTATTGGGGTGAAGGTCAGTGCAAGTTAGATGCTAATCTGGAAGCCCGTCGGTATGTTGATTGTGCAGAGTCATGGAAGATGAGTAGAGATGGATTTGGGGTTTTAAGGCGGTCAGTGGTTAAGCAGTCTTCAGACTTCCCCATCAGTTCCTATGAATAAGGCTGAGAGAGTCTTTGCACTAGGCTGGTTTGGACTGAAATTAGTCCCTCCCCTGGTGGATGCTTCTCCTTTTATCCTGGTGCTGTTTAGCAGCTGCAGCTGGTCCTCCTTATGACAGGCAAGTATAGACCCCTAGGTGACACCACCCCTGGCAGCAGCACTATATATATACACTCACCTAAAGGATTATTAGGAACACCATACTAATACTGTGTTTGACCCCCTTTCGCCTTCAGAACTGCCTTAATTCTACGTGGCATTGATTCAACAAGGTGCTGAAAGCATTCTTTAGAAATGTTGGCCCATATTGATAGGATAGCATCTTGCAGTTGATGGAGATTTGTGGGATGCACATCCAGGGCACGAAGCTCCCGTTCCACCACATCCCAAAGATGCTCTATTGGGTTGAGATCTGGTGACTGTGGGGGCCATTTTAGTACAGTGAACTCATTGTCATGTTCAAGAAACCAATTTGAAATGATTCGACCTTTGTGACATGGTGCATTATCCTGCTGGAAGTAGCCATCAGAGGATGGGTACATGGTGGTCATAAAGGGATGGACATGGTCAGAAACAATGCTCAGGTAGGCCGTGGCATTTAAACGATGCCCAATTGGCACTAAGGGGCCTAAAGTGTGCCAAGAAAACATCCCCCCCACCATTACACCACCAGCCTGCACAGTGGTAACAAGGCATGATGGATCCATGTTCTCATTCTGTTTACACCAAATTCTGACTCTACCATCTGAATGTCTCAACAGAAATCGAGACTCATCAGACCAGGCAACATTTTTCCAGTCTTCAACTGTCCAATTTTGGTGAGCTTGTGCAAATTGTAGCCTCTTTTTCATATTTGTAGTGGAGATGAGTGGTACCCGGTGGGGTCTTCGGCTGTTGTAGCCCATCCGCCTCAAGGTTGTACGTGTTGTGGCTTCACAAATGCTTTGCTGCATACCTCGGTTGTAGCGAGTGGTTATTTCAGTCAAAGTTGCTCTTCTATCAGTTTGAATCAGTCGGCCCATTCTCCTCTGACCTCTAGCATCAACAAGGCATTTTCGCCCACAGGACTGCCGCATACTGGATGTTTTTCCCTTTTCACACCATTCTTTGTAAACCCTAGAAATGGTTGTGCGTGAAAATTCCAGTAACTGAGCAGATTGTGAAATACTCAGACCGGCCGGTCTGGCACCAACAACCATGCCACGCTCAAAATTGCTTAAATCACCTTTCTTTCCCATTCAGACATTCAGTTTGGAGTTCAGGAGATTGTCTTGACCAGGACCACACCCCTAAATGTATTGAAGCAACTGCCATGTGATTGGTTGGTTAGATAATTGCATTAATGAGAAATTGAACAGGTGTTCCTAATAATCCTTTAGGTGAGTGTATATATATATATATATATATATATATATATATATATATATAGAGAGAGAGAGAGAGAGAGAGAGGTAAGAAAAGGTATGGGGGTGCAAACAGGCTAAAATACATCAGATTGTGTGCTTACTATATTGGTTCGAAGCGCATGCATACTATATCGGTTTGCTTATGTACTTTATTGGATTACAATTTTGCTTGAATCTATATTGGTTTGTGTGTACTATATTGGTTGTTCACGTGACTCAAGTGCACAGGGCAGGACTGGAGGGACGAAGGGAAATCAAGACAGTAGCAGCAGTGTGAGCTTTGTCCTCAAGCAACACATTACTGAATGACTTAACCATGTCATCTAAGCAAGACATTACAGATCACTTTTTCAGTATTGATTACACCGTGCCCATGGATGACTCTTATGGGGTGCTGTTTGTGTCATACATAATTCCGTGCCACGAAATTAACAATATCTGTATCCGATATAGTACACACACAAACCAATATAGTATTCAAGCTAAATTGTAATCCAATATAGTACATAAGCAGACCGATATAGTATGCATGCAAATCAATATAGTATGCATGCAAAGCAATATAGTATGCAATCCAATTTATTGTGGCAAAAATGTATTGTGGCAATGGCAAAAAGATGTGGAGTGTCGATGAGCATCAGTAGATAAAGCATGCCGCAGTAGGAGCCAGCTTTGTTAGACAATTACATTCACCGAGTTCCTGTGGAAACAAAAAAGTCCCACCCCCTTTGGGTAGTATTTTCAACTTGAAAGATAACCTAACCAACTTTATATAAAAATAACCTGATTTCAAATCCTGGACAGTGTTAGTGCTTACAGTTATAACGTGTGTGAGAGACACTGGGTAACTTCAATTGAAAACAAAATCAAACAAACAAACAACATCTAACCAAGAAAAACACTATGTCTAAAGGACTTGGCTTAATACAATTAGAACTTCCTTGATATTGAATTTAGATGCTTGCTAAGTATAGTCCTTACACTAAATACTTAAAATTGCATTTGATAACCTTGTATTTACTTATTCTAAAGTTGTTTTTCAGTATTTGATTGATAAATTGCACCTGTCACTAGTGAAGCACATTGTTTACCAAAAGGCTACTTTCTCTGTAACCTACCAGTATGTATGCACCAGTCTCTATTTCACATGAGACAATGGAGATTATTCTGAATGGAAATTAGCAGTATATACATATCATCTCTATACATGAACATTATTCATAGGAGATTACCTCATGTATTATAAATACTAAAGGCCTTGAGGTCATTACAGTAGGTGGAACAAAATATTGTTTTTATTTAAAAAAAGGCAAAACTACATTTTATTTTTTGAAACTTAATACATAGATGTATCTCAGTAAGAATGTGATGTAAAAATATCTACGTGTCTCTTATTTTACTTCGTATAACAAACATAATCACACACATATCTGATATCATCTGATATCAACTACCAATTAAATAAATAAATCCCAAACTACAGGGTACATGAAATCATTCATATATAGTACTCTAAATAAAGTTATATTAATCAGATGCCTGGACTGTGATATTTGAAAGGCAAATATATTGTAAGGAAGATTACAATGACAACTTGACACCTGATCTTAGAAATAAAAAAATAGTTAATACCGCCGCATACATTTCTTGAAAATCAAGAACTAACACACATTTCAGATTGGTTTGCAGCGTTTGTTGAACATGCCAGCTAATAAAGAGATTGCCAGTGACATCTGACCCAACTAAGATAATGCTGCCAATCAAACCCTATAAAATAAGAAAATCGAATATATTTTATTTTTCATACTGTAACTCATGTTTTCCATCTTAAACAAGCATCTGGTTAGTCTTACTATTAACTTTAAAGGCTGTGTGCATCTTAGCCAATTATTCTGCTTCGGGGCTCCTGGCAGCACACCCTTGTGTCTGGCTGCCTTTGCCTCACAGGGTTCTCTTAGCCTCCACTTAATCTCATCGGTTAACTACTCACAATAAGTACAAGGATAATTGCTGTAGCATATATTCTGTTCTAATCTTTGTGCATTAGTTTAAAACCCTCAAGGAATGGTGCGTAGGGGCAGTTGCTAGGATGGCTTACAGTACATTAGAAAAAGTGTGCACTTTTGATAATATTCAGCCAACCCAAATACCACATTCATAGCAAAATTAAAATTTTACAGACTAAAAGCTTTGAGATGGTACCCATGACATATTTTGCATGGAGAGATTAAGCTTTTGTTTTCATGAGTTGTTACTACTAGCCCATAATAACCTAGTATCTTAACAGACACATCTTCAGTGCCCATATTATTATGAGTGCTAATGCAAAAACTTCAGTGATGCATCAAAATTAATCAGTCTCAGACATATTTGAAGTAACTCTGGCTGACAAAGTAGTGTCAGTTTCCACAGCAACACATAAAAAGCATTGGTTAAACATAGCACTGACGCTGTAGAGCAGGAGATTGATTATATTTGGTAGTTTTTACTTCACAGTGGAATAACAAATTGTATCTGTATTTTCTAGATTATTTGTTTATTTACACATGCATGTGTTTGTTTGTTTGTTTGTTTTTTTATTCAGAATATATCCAACAATTTGGATCAACCAATATTTAGATATTTTTCTAAACCAACCTTTCACTGCAACCCAATCCACCAGGAGACGTAATGACAGCAAACACTGATCCTTTGAAAAATGCACATGGTAAAAGCCACCTTCTTTTGGAACTGTGAGGCTAGATTGCAAACAGCAGGGTTGTGATGCAAACTGGAGGACAAACTAAGTTCAGACTGATGATGTTAAATCTCAGAGGTACCCAGTCAAAAGCAGACGTTATGTGTACATGGCAAGCTGAGGGTCCCAACTCCACTTCAGTCATACCAAATGCAGCTCTCCTACTGCGTGCCAACCCTGGGAGCTCACAGTCAATTGTACAGCTTGGATATGAACCAGCAACCTCTCAATTGAAGCATTTAACATATGAGTTACGTGGGAGCCTCAAGATATACAATTTACATTGTAGACTGATGGCAAAAAATATGTATTCATGATCTTTTCTGGCACATATAACAGTTGTTTATTTGAAAACATGCAGATATTGTTTTTTATCCTATTTTAAAGGTGGAAATGTTAATAGGTCTACAATAATAAGGGATGTTATGCTACTTTATATGTAGTAATTAAATGTTTTGTCAACTTCAGAATTGCTACTAACCACAATTAAACATTTATAAATGCTTGTCCATGTCTCTTATTTATCCATAATTAAACCAATTACATTCAATAAATAAAATGACCTTGGTGTATTATCACATGGTAATTTGTATGAACATACTCTAAGCACACCAGGTGACAGGAAAGAAACATACCACTTTTCAGGCAAAGCTAGCAACAATATGTTTAATGACAATGCATAAAAAACAATACATAAATAAATACACATAAGTAAATCTGAGTGCATGTGAGTTTTGATATTGAAAGCATTTACTGTTTTTAGTGTGTTTTAAGTGCTGATAGATGTATTTAAATTATTTGAATGCAAAACCTGAATATTGTGCCTCTACATTTGTTTATCATAATCAAATTATTATGTTTTGTTATTATCGTTAATAATGATAATAATAATAAAAGCAGATGGTATAGTGAGAATAACATAAGTAAATGTTTTCATTTTTGGTATATTAATGCAGAAACATTAGTTTATCCTGACAGACAAAATCAGAAGATGTCAGTGATTATCTGAATACTGTATGCATTCAAGAATAACCATTTAATGATGCATGCCTTTTATCTATAGACATAGAATACCTCATTATCCCATTCTCAGAATTTTGCCGTCAGTTGTTCCATAATGTTGGCTATGCGTGAAGAATGTGTGTTTGTATGGTATTTTGTAAATGTTTGTTGTTGTGTCATGGTGGGCTCAGTGTAGCCACATTTGGTTTTCAATGTGTTAGTATTTTAAAAGTCAAATTAACTTTTGGGTATACTACCTGTTTTCTCTTTGTTTGGTAGATAGGGATGGCATATTTCCAAATGTAAAGTTTGTCCACTAAAAAGGACCTTATATTCTAATGTTCTTCAGAATTGATGACAATAATATCCCTTGTAAAAAGGTAACTAGCTATACAGTTGCATCTATACAAAGAAAATTCAAGTGTAAATTCTATATTTTGAATCAATAAAAATGTTAAGCATCAATTGAAAACAAAACTACTTTTTGGTCATCCTCTCACAACATTTCTGGAATGTAACAGAAACTTTCACCCTGATTGTTCTGTGTATAAAAAGGGATGCACACAGTAACAAGAATTTGCACACAGACAAGAACTGTCTGAAGATTTTATGCAAAAGAGTTTTCAACCTCTAAGAAACATTCATAAGGCTCATTTTACACATAAAGCATGTCTAACAGTGTTTGAATCTCTGTCAACAGAGTTTCTCTGAAACAATTTGTTACAAAAATACTAATGTAATACTAACAAGGAAATGGAATGTTGTATGTATAATATTTATTTTCAAGAGATAGTGTTCAGTTGATCTTTGATGTCCTATGTCAGCATTCTGGAGACCCAACATTCACACATCTTGTTAAATCCTAAAAGGGTCTTAAATCTTGTTTCTTGTAATCCCAAACCATAGCACAAAGCATCACCTGCCTGTATGACAATAACACGATCAGCTTCCAAAATCATGAGTTGGTTTTCTGATTTTCTTTTCACTCCCAACTGAGTGGCTTATTCCATCTCATCCCACTGAGTGCACACTTTACTAGGTACACTTCCTCTTTCCATTAAATACACTGCTCAGTCAGTAACAGCATCACATTTTCAGATGATGCTTTTTAAAGCAGGTAGGCAGGTACGTGCAGTTCAGAGGGAGACAAGACAAAAGATGTAATAATTTGAACGGGCATGGTAGTTGGCACCAGTCGTGCCATTATGAGTATGTCATAAACTCCAATCCTGCTGGGGTTTTCACACACAACTATGTCATGGGTGTATGGAGAATGGTCCACCACTAAATAAACACCAAGCCAATGGAGGTCCTGTGATTGGAAACATCTCATTGATGAAAGAGGCTGACATGACTTTTGTAGAGTAACGGATGGGCTACAGTCACATCTGTGAGAAGAGATGGAACAAGCTATTCAGAGTAGAGATCCACCACCAGCCAATTTGCAACAACTATGGGAAGCAATGGACACCTTGACACCTTGTTGAGTCCATGACCCAATTCATTCAGGTTGTTCTGCGGGTAAAAGGGGAACATCTTTCTATTAGATTGGTGTAGCTGATAAAGTGTCCAGTCAGTTTAGAAGTAGAAGAACATGTGCTATCCTAATCCAGTGCTTAGACAGGGGATAGTATTTTTAAAACCATAAGTGGGGGTGCTGGTTTTAGACATAGTTGCCCATGGAGAAAGCATTGGTTGATCCCAGAAGGTATCAGGTTGGTGTGACATCAGCTGGGGGGAACCGATTTGAGATGAGTAACAACATTTTATTTTGTATTGCTGGAGTTCTTATCTTGTGTCATAAGCACAGGCCAATAAGTAAGACTTATGCAATATGATGGTAAATTTGATTTTATTTAGAGGGGAATTGCTTGGTTTTTCTATTGTATTTGGATTAATCATCAATCATCTGCTCGATTGTGTACTCCTTGTGAAGAGGACTGCTCGGGATTTTTTGTTGTTTCCTGTTAACTTTTTTCTCTTTTGTTTATTGCTGTTCATTATGCTAAATAATATCTGCGTCTAGATTTATTAGTAGTGAGTTCTCTGTGTGGAATGGTTTGTGCTATTGATCGATTGTTTTCTGGTTTACGGAGGGTAAGCAGTCCAGTCCTTTCATCTTTTTTATTTGACACTGATTTGATGAGCTACGTAAATTCCATTTTTTGGGGGGTTTCTGTATTTTGTTGTCATTGTGTGTATATCATTGAATGAACGCATTGTTCTGCTGCAAAATATAAAAGGTTTATGGGATTACATTTCAGACTGGGTTATATACAGTTAGTCGAATCATTTTAGTTACACATTGTTACATTGTAATATAATCTGTTTTATGATTATTATTACTATTTGATGTTATTACTAAGGATTAACATAGGATATTCATTATAGTATAATGCTAGTTGTTTTGTTAACATGTTAAAATAATTAGATAACATTTATGACCATTATAATCAACAATGTGCCTGCCTTATCACTGTTTTGTTCAACAGAAGTAATCTGCTATATATATATATTGTTTACTGTGCTCAGTAGGCAGGGATTATAGTGCAAACACGTAGTTTAATTTCTATACAGTGCACAAGTGATCCAAATAAACAGACAGACAAAAAACATAGACAAAACCCTAGCTCCTCTCAAGCCTAAACTACACATGCAACAGGTCCCTCTCTAAACATGTAACTAACAAACCACAAATACTGGCAGCCAAATAAAGTCTGCATTCCAAGTTCAAATTCCAAGTTTGTTACCATGATTCAAATCCTTTTCTCTCTCAGTCTCTCTCACTCTTGCTCACACTCTCAGGCCTCTCCTCAACAGGAAGTCTGTTGCATCCTGTTTTATTGAGGAGGGGAGCCAGTCATGGAGGGAACAGGTGATCAGCTGTACCCTTCCAGTAATTCACCTCCACCGGAGTCCGAGCAGATGCAGCACAGCTGGGGGTGGTCTCTATCAGTGCCGGAATCACAATATATATATATATATATATACACACAGATCAGCCATAACATTATGACCACTGACAGGTGAAGTGAATAACACTGATGATCTCGTTATCATGGCACCTGTCACTGGGTGGGATATATTAGGCAGCAAGTGAACATTCTGTCCTCAAAGTTGATGTGCTAGAAGCAGGAAAAATTGGCAAGCGTAAGGATCTGAGCGACTTTGACAAGGGCCAAATTGTGATGGCTAGACAACTGGGTCATCTCCAAAACTGCAGCTCTTGTGGGGTGTTCCCGGTCTGCAGTGGTCAGTACCTATCAAAAGTGGTCCAAGGAAGGAAAAGCGGTGAACCAGCGACAGGGTCATGGGCAGCCAAGGCTCATTGATGCTACCTGGCCTGTGTGGTCTGATCCAACAGATGAGCTACTGTAGCTCAAATTGCTGAAAAAGTGAATGCTGGTTCTGATAGAAAGTTGTCAGAACACACAGTGCATCGTAGTTTGTTGCGTATGGGGCTGCGTAGCCACAGACCAGTCAGGGTAACCATGCTGACCCCTGTCCACTGCCGAAAGTGTCTACAATGGGCACGTGAGCATCAGAACTGGACCACGGAGCAATGGAAGAGGGTGGCCTGGTCTGATGAATCACGAGTTCAAGGTGTTGACTTGGCCTCCAAATTCCCCAGATCTCAATCCAATCGAGCAACTGTGGGATGTGCTGGACAAATTAAGTCTGATCCATGGAGGCCCCATCTCGCAACTTACAGGACTTAAAGGATCTGCTGCTAACGTCTTGGTGGCAGATACCACAGCACACCTTCAGAGGTCTAGTGGAGTCCATGCCTCGACGGGTCAGGGCTGTTTTGGCGGCAAAAGGGGGACCTACACAATATTAGGCAGGTGGTCATAATGTTATGGCTGATCAGTGTGTATATACAGTACCTATTACATGTCAACCACTTACATGAACAGCCAACATAAATTAGCAAAGACAGATTTAGCAAACTTTGTAAGAATTGAGTAAGCTTATGAAAAGAGCAGCCCAGCAAGTAGTTTTTCTGGCAGGCAGTACCATGTCACCTGTCATCAGAGTGTATGAGCAGTGACAGAACAAAGAAATAGTTGTTTGCAAGAGAGACAGCTATGACCACAAGTAATTAGTGATAGACAGAAGTAAAAGGCAGATGAAAAGCTTGCAGAATCTGCCATCCATTAAATTGCAGGTTATATAACAGCAATGATCAATGTCTAACTTTGGATATATGTGAAGTTTATTCACTCTCTGAAAATTGAATAACATATAATGTTTTGCTACAGTGTTTATGCAAACATTTCTTAACAAAATACCATGCCAGTGCATCAATTTTAACACTTTTTAAACACAAATTTAGATTTAGACAAGTTTAAATACAAATTTCAACCCACCTGCCAATCCCAAATTATTAAACCCAGTACTTGATGGAGGCTGCTTTGATCTACTGAAGTCACTATAAACATTTTGACAAGTCTTGCAACATCTTGATGCTTTTAGTTAGACATGCTGTAAATAAGATTCAACTCCATTCAGAAAATGCAAAACCAAAAGTATTAACTTTTCATTTTTATATGGCTCTTGTGATGATATTGATGTATTGAAATCTAGGTTTTGCAGATCCTTTAAATTATATTTAATACAACTATTGGAAGCAATGGAGTCGACATGGGCCAGCATCCCTGCGGTGCACTTTCGACATCTTGTCGAGTCTAAGGACAAAAAGGGGAGCAACTCGCTATTAGGTCAGTGAACCTCATAAAGTGGCCACAAAGCATATAGTACAATATATACCATTTAAAAACAGTTATATATGACTATCTTGCATTTGAGGGTTAAACGTTTTTCTTCTAGTTTTAACAACTTTAAATAGTTTTCTTCCTTTCAAATGAAATACAGTAGAAGATTATTTTTAAATATATTCAAAAAGTCACAAAATCTTGCTTTCATATCTTGAATGTAGCAAGGGATTTTTGAAGAAACAAAAAAAAAGTTAATCTGCAGAATACATCTCTTGTGAGTGCTTGGAATTGATTTTGTTTTTTTTTAATGTAGCACACATGCTTTTTGATATAGTTTATCATATATATTTTTTTTAGAAAACTTATATATATATATATATATATATATATATATATATATATATATATTAATTATTATTTATTTATTTATTTATTTTAATTCCAGTAAATTAGTCTTCAGTTATATACTAATTAAACAATATAAAAATGTACAAAAACAATCTGCTTAAAAAAAATCTAATGTATTTTACTATTTAACTTCATATTTTAGTTTTTCTACATGTAAATGTAGTGTGCTATTTCTTTGTATAAGGTCAAAGTTTAGTTTAAAAAATAAGTAATAGTTTTTATTATTTGTTTAGCACTTGTTTACAAAAGTGTGAGAAACTTATTTGTATTAGTTATATTTATTTTTCATTATTTTATAGAGGAAGATCATGCAAGAGATGAAAGAATAACATGAGAGAGTAGTAGCTGACAATAGTAGTGATGCACAAGATGAAAATAGCACATCATCACACCAAAAGTAACATGTAAAGTAAACAATGCAGCCAGCATGTAAAACAACATTTATGGTTACTTATGACACCAGTGATCCTGATAAAAAGCAATTCTATGCATGCAGAGAAATGCATAGTAAAACAAAGGACAATCAAGAAACAAGTTGAAAGAAAACATCCAGAAGCATGTCAGAACAGAAAAGAAGAAACACTGAATGTGCGTTAAGTAAGAAGTTGATTTACAAGAGGGTTCGGAAAATGAAACTGAACTCTTCTTCCCACCCACTAAGAAAACACGTTTCATACAAAGAGGCTTTTATTTGGCTGAGTACAAAATGGCTTTTTTTGTGTGAAGACCTTTTACTGATTTTTCTAGAGCACTTCACAGCCAGACACTGATGTTTTCATGAATATTACATATTAAAAAAGGGTGCAAGAAAGGTGAGCCAGAATGCAATGAAAGCTGTTTGTTCGATATTGTATAACTCACTGATTTGACTTGCCAACAAAATATGCAATCGAGACATCAATACCTAATCATGTTTAGGTAATTTCCATGATAGTCCAGCCCAAAGAGATAGACAGAGGAACATAATCAGGGGTTCAAAAGTAAACATGTGGACCAACAATGTGTGGACCAACAACTCAACAGATGAGTTTTGATTTGTTCTGAAGGTGAACATACATTAAGGGTTGTGGAACATTTGAAAGAGAAAGACAGGAATTGAAAGGTCCGTTTTTAATTGCAGACACATTTTAAAAAAGGTCATTTTAAAAACGGTGTGAGAACTTTTTCCTAAAGATTTTTTGATTTACATCTGAACTTTTGGAAAGGATTTGAATGCCAGCACCTGAAAACTTAACTATGAATGCAATTTAAAAAATTGATTTGAGAAAATGCTCCAAACATTTTTTTATAGCACACAAAATTCCCACCTCTGCGCTAACAAAAATTGCGTTGTGTTGAGCGATGCCTTCAGGTTTGTTTTAAGCATGTTGTAAGCATCATGTTGAAAGTGGTATACTTCAAACAAGGTTGAACCTTGAACAATTTCTTCTCATTTGTGTTTGAAGTGGGCAAAGCAATTTATAAACATTTCCCAGAGATGGAGTTTGTACCACAGATGTAGATTAATAGATCCCAGCAAGAGATCTCTGTACAGCTGTGACACTGAAGTTGCCACTGACAGGGTACACAACAACTTCTTTGAGATGGAAAGTCTTAAAAGACATTACTCATGTTTTAGAAACAATGACATGACATGTATACAGTGTGAGAAGGACCTAGTCAGATTCTACTGTCAGTTATAAAAATATCACATGATGTACAGATAATTTGCCAGACTGGTCCTCTTCTTATGTCTGCCTCCAAATACAGTGGAATGTAGAAAGAGGCTGTTCTGTGAAGAAATATGTAAAAAAATTACTTTCTCGTATGACAAACAAATCTAAATGCTGCTGTAAATCTAGCTATGGAACAGAGGAAGATGGTACTGTCCTTTCCTCAGAGCGTAAAGCAGATAGCAATTTCTTGAAGTATGAATGAGATTTTGAAATGCTGTACATGTTAAAATGCTTATTACCATGCAAAATATTGTAAAATGCAATGAAGAGTGTGTCAGTGGTTGGGAGGTGGGTTGGGGGCTCGTAATTTAATACCAGCAAGGTCTGGGGTGCTCAACTTTCAGCCTAGTGCCAATTTCTAAAGGGTGGATCGATTGTGTGCAGAATTGAATTTACATTTATATTGTTACCAGTGGTTTGTTTCTGAATTTTAAGTATCAGCTGTATATCAAACACATTTGGATAATGTTTCAACAATTCAAAATACATATTTTTACCCTTTGTGATTGTATTTGAAGATGTGTGTTCTACAGAAATGCCTTGTGTTCAACAATTGGTATACATTGAAAATGTGCACTATCAATATTCAGATGGCTATATCATTATGTATGATGATTATGTATGTGTATTAATGTGAGTCAAGGAATATGCTTCGTAATTAATTTGTTTGTACGCAGTAAAACAATTATAATGAGAAATGTGCATCAGTTACTTACAATTAAAAATGACAAAGGCACAGTGGCACAAATTTGTACTTTGTATTGCCAAATAGAAGAAAATAAAAAAGGAAATTCATTGCAGAATGCACGTGGTTTTCTTCTGTGCAGTGTTTTTTGTATAGGTCATGCTGAAAAGTGAGTCAGCAGGACTGAATACAGGACTGCAAATTTAAGAAAGAAACAAACACTCATTCCTAATTGATGTCATTCACAATGTATGTATTGTATGCTGGAGGGGGCTGGCAGTCCATCTCCCACGCCTCAGCTGTGCACTCTACCACTTTGTCAAAAGGTCCAGACCCACTGGCAAGGCAATAATTGTGGGCTACGTGCTCCTTGGAGTTTTTCCACCTAAATAAAAAAAATGCATACAGTGATTCAACCAGTTAAATACATATTGTTTTTCTTAACTATACAAATTAATCAATGACAAATACATCTGTGATTTGCTGAACACTGTTTCAGTCCAGAAAAGAGTGTTAATAACCCAGTTGATTGAAATTAGTTATGGCAGGAGATGTGTAAACCTATGAATGGCACTCCATAGAAACTGTCAACTGTAATATAAGATAAATGTTTCTGTTTAAAAAAAAAACACAAAATAAATATACTTATGTTTATTTATGTACGTTATTAATAGAGCCATCTATTTCAAACAAGCTCAGAGAAAAAATCTGGAAGTATTGTTATGCAGATTTCTTTTAAGGTTGAAGGGATTGAAAATTCCCAAAGAACAAATCGACGAGATTTGAAAGTAAAATAATTCAGAATTGTACTAGAATCTGGGCAGGTGTTACATACAGTTAGGTCCATAAATATTTGGACAGTGACACAATTGTCCTAATTTTGGCTCTGTATGCCACCACTATGGATTTGAAAGGTGGACTTGAGTGTAGACTTTCATCTTTAATGTGAGGGTAGTTACATCCAGATTGGGTGAACGCTGTAGGAATTATACCCATTTTTATATGTGGTCCCCCCAATTTTAGGGGTGCAAAAAGTATTTGGACAAACTAACATAATCATGAATTTAAATTGTGAATTTCAGTACTTCAGTATAAATATTTATGGACTTAACTGTATAATAGTTCAGCACTTAGCTTTAAAATATAAATAGGTTTGAAGAATACTATGAAACCAAATGTACCTGTACTTTAACCTTAAAACCCATCTCATGCAGTGACATATATATATATATATATATATATATATATATATATATATATATATATATATATATATATATATATATATTAGCAAAATTGGCAAACAGTTTTGGGTTAATGCTTCTGAAAGCAGCTTTGAGTCGACCACAGCAATGATCACTTTGGATCTTTGGGGAGTTGGCATTAAATTAAATACACACAAAATAATCCTGCATAAAATGAAAGGTCCATGAGAGACAAAATGAGAAAATGGCACCAAAAGACGTTTTTATCTTGCCTTGTAAATAGGCAAAATAAGTCAAATAAATTCACTTTTCAGACAAGGAGCTGGTAAAACTATGATATACTTTCTCTCTTTCACTGCTGTTGCCAGCTTCCTGCATACACAGCAAGGGATAAATATACTTTTTAAATCACCTAACCTTTTCAAAATATCCTACTGAAGAAGAATCAACAATATATACCTCATAGATCGGCGTTCTACCAGACAGAGCACTTTATCCATCAAGGACTTTTTCCAATAAATCGGAATTATTCCTTCAGAAGATCAACGTATTAATATGACCTTACCTCAATAATCTCTTTATTCTGCAAGATTTCAACATCATAATGCGTCAAATCACACAACAAAACACAGCTTGACTTCTTCATAAAGGCATTATGAACTTAATCTCTCTCTTTTGTTTATGCAATGACTTAGCAGTGCAACTAAGCCACAATCATTTTTTTTTTAAATAGAGATATTAAATAGTGCAAAGCCGAGGAAAGCTGCTTATATATTTTTGCAGAACATGTCACACAAGGACTGAGTATCCCATTTACTACTTCATCTCTCACTTCTTTTAAGCACATTTTTTATTTATGGTTTTGTAGTTTAATTATATTGGCTTACTTTGCTCTCTGTAGCTGTAGCTGCCCTTAACTCCTTCAGCTTCCATTACACACAGTCAATTCACATTGTTGTTTTTCAGGTGTGTTACTAACACAGGAGGTGACGAACGGCATACATTATCCACTAATTGCCTGAGTAATCACTGAAGGTGACCACCTGCTGCTGGAAGGGACGTTGCCCTAATTCCCCACACCTGGGCTCCCCTACCTTTCCAGAGCTCCCAGTGGTTAAAAGGCAACAGTCTCCTGTCTGGGCGGTCTCCTGGTGTGCGATTAGGCGCTGCAGAGGGAAAGGAGAATGGGACTAAAGGCGTAAGGACGGGCTCTGTCTGACTGCTCTCTACTGGAACGAGAGAGACTGTGGGAGAAGACGCAGCTTGTGAATAATACAGAGAAACTGAGATTTAAACCTGCCCTCTGCTTGCAGCACCACTGTCTGTGTAGTACGTGAGCTCTTAAAGAATAGAGAACAGGCACTGAACAAAAAAAATACTTTCTTTCCATTTCTCAATTTTGATATTTAAAGGGAGTTTGTGCATGACTGCCCTTGCCGCTTTGTCTTCTCTTCTCCTTGTCCATCGTGTCATAGACAGACAAGCTCCAACTGCTGATTTGAGAATCGGGAAGAAGAAATAGAGTTAAAGCTAGTGCTCTAACACAGGCTAAAGAAATTAAGGGGCCACTTACAATTTCACTACCCGCTGTGCACAAACCAAGGATCCAAAGCTGCTATGCCAATGCTGATGACCTGGAGAGTGAAAGGCGAAAGCACATGTTGAGGAAGGGATGTGTTAACTGTGTGAGAATGTCACGTGTGAATGAGAGCATAATTAATTTGGGCTATAGCTGTGTTGCACCATTCCTCAGATGTTTTCTTCTCTAACTTTGAGGAATGTCTGCTGGATGTGGGTCCCCCCACCCCACTGAGCAATCACTAACCTGCAGAACAAATGTCAAGTGATGATACAGCTCCTATAAAGACACCCCAGGCCTGAGCAAGAGACACTTATCTATATTGGCACAAGGACAGGGTAGAAGACTCTGGTGAATGCTGGGCTGTCTGGAAAAAGGAGAGCAACTGTGATAAGAAGCATTTTTTGTTTTTGAGACCATTCTCTTAAAAAGTCAGAGTTATTGTCATTCTCTTAGTACAGGATAGTTGTCATGTTTTAGGGAAGTTTAGTTTAGTTCATTTTGTTGTTTTTTCTCTGTTGAATGTTGGATTTACTAATTTTATTCGCCCTAACTAATAAAGGTGATTTTAGCAGTTTGTATTTTGTCTAAGTTTTAGATTAGTTTGAATTTTTTTATTAATTTACTTTAGACTTCATACCCTGACCAGCCTTGTCACGAAACTCACTATATAGAAGAGAAAAAAATATATCTTTCACTTACCTGTGTGTTGAATGCCTTGGAAATTCCTGCCTTCCGAAGCCTGAGTGGGGAACTATTAAGGTTATTGGAGAAATTGCAAAGGTTCTCAACCTTTACTTGAGGTGGCGTAGTAAAACTATTAAATACTGATATAGCATGTGTCACCCTATGTGACATTACTGTCACTCTCTCCCTATAATATGCTTATCACATCTTTCCTGGCATCCCTTTTCCTTTTAAATCAAATAATATATTTTTACCTTAAAACAAGCCCTACTCAGATCCTGGTCCAGGGATTAGTTCTTCCTAGATTTGACTACTGAGGCATATCTTTGGTTGGCCTCCCTGCATTATTAATCTCAAAATCATCTAAATGTGTCATGCTTGCCTATTGTTCTACCTTTCCTCTTCCATTCAACTCTTCAGACACTTCACTGACCGTGTATCCCTAATCATATTAAATTTAAAATAGTGAATTAGTGAAAACAACAAAACACCTAACAAACTGTCCTACTGAAACCTGTTCAGTAATTCAACACAATATGTTCTTACTGGTAGTAACATCAAGGTAAGTAAAATAGTGTATTTCACAATGCAAAGGAAAATTAAAGCTTACAGCCTTTATGAATTACTATATAATTACCACAGGAATTACAACGGAATACCTCAAGTACTTCCTCTGAATTCTGATGTTGATCACGTGTACAAGTTAAGGTTAGGGTTATAAATTAGGATTGGACTGAAGGTTTATAAATGTGATCAACATCAGAGCTAAGAGGAATGGTATGGGATATTCAGGTGTTATTCCTATGATATTCATTGTTTAATTCATTAGGAATCTGTGGTTATTATTATATACACACACACACAACTTCACCAATTACTTCTTGTGACATTTAATATATTTAATAGTTTATCATTATTCAGCATATGGAGAAAAACATTCATGTTATAGCTACTTTGAAATAGATGGGGAATCTCATCTACAGAAGCTTTAATCAAGCATATTACTGTGAAAATATTCCAGTTATTTTCTCGTCTTCAAAGACAATTATTTTGAATTTGTTTCAACTCAAAATTGATTTAACACTGTTGATTAAATTAATTTTGAATTCATATTTATTCAAACTGGGAGTTCATTTGAATTTATTTGAAAAAATGTGTAGCCTTCGAGTGAATGTATTGCTCATGCAAGCAGGAATGCAGAATTAAAAATTAAATGGGGGGGATTAAAACATAAATCTTTGCTTTAAGTGTATTTACAGTTTTTGTAATGTACAACTTAATGAAAGTGAAATATGGACAAACACATTCATGAAAAGCTGACATTTTCACTAACTGTGTTTATTTTATAAATAAAGCATAGAAATATATTTTTTTCTTCTAGTGGAAGAGCACCAGCATAATATCAAGATGAACTAAGGCACATTTTCCAATCATAATATGCTTCATATATTATAGCTCTTCTTATTATACTGGAAGATAACCATTGGAGGTGAACTTACTTTAGTGCAAATCCTCTTAAACAGGAGCCACGTTCCCCGATTCAGTCAAGGTTTAGATTATGAAAGGGCTCCATCATATTGTCATTTTAATATTCATACCAAAGATTTATCTAGTGGTTCATGATTATGTGCTTCTTCAAGAGTCTGGAAGGTCAGCGTTATATTGGCCTGTCAAGAGGACATAGTCCAGTATTACAACAGCACCACTGGCTTCAAGTCTTCTTATTAATCATTTTATAATGTTTAATTTGATTAAAACGTAAATGCTTAAAATGTTGGTTTGCTGCTAATAATTTTAAAAGCACTTAAATGTATGATAAGATTTCTACAAAATATTACATTTGTATAGTTTTATTACATTCCTATTCTAGTTGTATAAGAGGACTATAAGAGTACACTGAATGGATCTGAGAAGGATGCTCTTTGCTATCACACACTGCGATTGTTTACTTTTAATATAGTGGAATTCACTTCACATAGATGTTTGCATGAACACATACTGGTGGATAAAGGAAGATTCAGAATAAATTACTGATTTAGATGTAAAATAAATTAACTTTCTCCAATTAAACATCATGGTAACAGGGGTGCGACAGTGATCTGCTAGGGCACACATGCGGAGGCCTCAGATGTATATACTTGGCATGTGTCTTCCTACAGTGTGAGCAGTGGGATTTGAAACTCTTAATTGCATAGAATGGCAGTAATTGAGGGTTATAGCTATATGAATGTGCACTACTTTGCATGTATCTGTTGAGGTGTATAATACTTTGGCTGGTATGTAATTGATAAAAGTTGTTATAACTGTAATTTCATGCTTTTCAATATACCTTCTTCCAGTTGAGTTTGGTCTGGAGGTGGTGCCAATTACTAGGGGACTATATATAGGCTAATAGTCGCAAAGCAAGAGAGGACTGCTTATAATTTTATTGCTGCGATATGGAAATGTTTACTGCAAACATACAAATATTTTGACTTTTCGTGTTTATTTATTTATTGTAGTACTGTTGAAATGTTGCAGGTTGCAATAAATACTTCTGTTTGCACCAGAACTGATGTGTTTGCCTCTTTTTTACACAATATGTGTGTTTTGGATATTTACTTTACTTTGAAATTCCCCTCTAATACCATTTATTGTTTTTTTAACAAAGGGAAAATATGTCTAAATTAAACGTATATTTTAATTCCTTTCTCCTGACCCCAGAATGTACGGATTCAGTTTTAGTTGGAAAAATCTAAATCTATTTAAATCTATCATCTATGTGATCCATATACTGTTCTATGTGAGTTATGGAAACAATATTTTTGTCCACTCCTTTGGTATGCTCACTGTGCAACAAGTCTTCTCCGACACCTGCATTGCAACAACCCAGGCTGGCCAGGGAATTGCTTTAATATTCTGAGGATGTACTGCAATCAAACTGTATCAAGAAAACCATGTGTGTTATTATATTAGAAGGTGTGTAGAATTTGATAACATCTGCAACATGGCTTCACAATCCTGGTGTATATATATACACACACAACTTTACTCGACCGTCAGTACTCTGTACCGTCTGACTCCCTCCACTCTATCTATCTTGGAATAGTAACAGTAATTCAATCTGGTAATCTTCTCTCAACCTCAAGTGTTGACATTCTTACTCGCATCA
The DNA here is from genome assembly GCF_036373705.1 of Amia ocellicauda. Classification (NCBI taxonomy): domain Eukaryota; kingdom Metazoa; phylum Chordata; class Actinopteri; order Amiiformes; family Amiidae; genus Amia; species Amia ocellicauda. The sequence continues at coordinate 21,909,427 of NC_089855.1, forward strand.
TACCTGTAGCTTTCTTATTTCTGTTGTATTCATTGTGGTCCCTTGTGACAATCGTCTGCGGCTCTGCTAAAGATTAAGTACCTCCTACTATTGCACTGGGCCAGATTTAAAGATATGGGAAGCATACACTGAGCTGTACATGGATGGTATGGAATATGAACCTCAGGGAGGAGCATCAGTGTAAGCATTTATGTTGAAAATAGTCCTATATAAAATGGCAAGCGGATTCAGTCGAGAAATTGGTTTCTAATTATACATCTATAATGGGCTCACAATTCTTGATTTAGAGAGCTTTACTTCCTGATGGTCTTTACAGCAAAACACTGAAGCATATGTGCATTGCTGTGGAAGCGTGGGGGTTATTAAAGGGCTAAAACAGCAACTGTGCTGCTGAACGCCACGGCTGGGTGACAGTCTGGTCAAGCTGCCATCTGATTAAGACAAGGTCATAGTGGAGCTTTGCAGCTATGGTCCACCGATAGCAGTGGAGTTGCTAAAGTTAACTGAAGCCCTGGGCCCTGGGGAGCCTCGGAAAATACACGCCTCTGTCTTGCCTCTTGCCTCTGGAGCTCATGTTTTGTATATGCATTAGTGGAAATAATGCACAGACCAAAAAATCTGACAAGCACATTTATAAATCATAAAAAAATAATTTGCCTGCAAAATGCAAAAATGTATAAGTAATATGCGATTTGCAAACACAATCAGGGAACTGAGATATAGGGTCAGATTAAAATTTAAACCATCTCCTAATAGAAAACTTGAAACCTGTACTCAGTGGTAGCTTATTGTCTACTATAACCACTATCAGTAACAGGTTTGAATGTGCTATTAATGTCCCATGGTATATTTGTTTATATGTTTGTTTTTTTAATGTTTGTTTTTGTTTATTAGGGGGGAGCCTAAAAGGGACATTTCAATTCAAATGAAGTGTAATCATGAGATTATTACTCACTTTAACAGTGAACAAAAAGCTACATGGAGTCAACACATCATATGTTTAGAGTTGATATGCTCTGTTTCAAGCTTAATTGTGCTAAATTGTTGTAAGTAAGTTCTTTATTATAAACAAAGCATTGATCCCCAAGGACAAAAGTAAGAATAGACCCTAAGGCTCCTGTCATAGTTATTTAATTTATCCTCAATCAGAAGTCTGGTAAGGGGCCACTGCAGGGAAATTGGCAGAACTGCCTCCTTTCTTTATAAAGACAAAGACATTACCGGCAGAGTAATGCTTAGTAATGAGAATATTAAAAGAAGAAAAAAAAAACATAAATCCAATTTAATTATTTCTTAATGATGAGATTCTGCCTATTGCTCACTGTACCTGACTGTTGCTAGGAAACACTTTATTGCATGCATGTTTTAATCCAAATTATTTTCAATCAATAACAAGACAGCTATTAAAATATGACCTAAGCAACTGTCTTCATTCTAATAATGAAAGGACTGGATCTTGAAATTAAACTGTTGTATGAAACACATATATTTAGATTCAATATAATCATTTACAGTGTTCTGCAGCTGTGGCTTGTAAAGCAGTAAATACATATTACTTCAAATATTCCCTGATCATGGTTAAAGCTCTTTAGTAAAGGACATTTTATCTATGTTCTTGAATGTTTTAAAAACATCACAGCTTGAACACCAAAAGCAGAAACAGGTCAAGTACAATTCTGGCAAGATGTGATTTGTAATGTAAACAAAGCTTTTCTCATCAGAAGTATAAAGCTTCTGTATGTTTAAAGATTTTACACCTTGGCTTCATACAGCAGGAAGGCATTCACATAAAAATATCCACATGCTTATTGCTAGTTCAAGGATAACGCTGGTAAAAAGGTTTTCCAGATGGTCAGTTTTCCATTGAATCCCACAAGCATTAACATACAAACACAATTTAAACAAAGCGGTGTTAGGCCACTGATGCGTGATTTCTTTCCCCATGAAACAGAACAATTCAATTAGAAGAATTATATATTTTCCAAATAACCACTGAAGGATAAATAGCAAGAAATCTCAGTTTTGAAGTCTGACATTAAAATATAAATGTTCCACTTTGATCCATCACCTTTCTTATTGATTGTTGTATATAAGGTACACTATAAATGCAAAACATGAAAGCAACCTCTCATCAGTTGCTAATTAGTAATGGTAATGAGGACAAAAATATAATTTTTCAATTAAACACTTTTATCACAGCAGTCTCTTCTTTTCATAAGGATTTTGATTAGGATTTTCTGATACTTTTCTGAATCCTAATTGAAAGATGTTCACTGTATCATTCATAATCTATGGGAAAAAGAGAAAAGACATTTGGGCATCTTTTTGATATAACAAAAATGTTGCCATGAATTTTAAAAACTGAATGCAGACTAAAATGTAAGCCCATAACATTTTGTTCTTTCCTCACAGATGGCATCACGTATCATAAAATCCCTACCTCAAACTTTATTTACAAGATAAAATTTCATTTAGTTTTATTTATTTCCATGAGACATAAAACAAACAAAAAAAGAGTTTTAGCTTTACTCTTCACATTGCCTTATTTTACCTTGTTGGTGTTAAGTGCCATTAAAGCCTTTTTTTTAAATGGATATAAAGATCTAATTTAAAAAATCAACAAATCTACTGGTTAAATGTAATACTGCTGCCCATCCCCACCATTATGATTTTGTGCTTTCTCAATAATATATAATACTTTTCTTATATATTTAACTAAGAAATCAGATATCTAATTTCACATATTTGCAAATTGAAAGACGGAAGCTTGTGTAATCTACTTACCTACTTACCCCCTGGACCCAAATGCTCAGATCCTCCATGGACCATGAGTAAATAAGATAAAATAATACTACTTAAAATAAATATTAATAAAATAAGCAATATTTTTTTCAGCTTTAAAATCTTGTCACTGTAGTTATATGGGGAGCCATAGTGTATAGCACAATTAATAATTGAAGGGATTGACTGATATATCTGATGTAAAGAGCACTATTAAAGGAACGTTTTGCAAAGGATCGAGTTTTGAAATGATACTCAATCAATTTCTAGTTACCCAGATTAATAATGATTGCAGTGATCATGCTATTAGAGGAACCGATCTCTGATACTCCCTTGATTTTTGTGTACAAATATGTCAAACCTGTGAGCGTGTGTGGCGGTTTTAATTTATTGCAATACCTAGTCCGGTCATTCAATGTTAAATCCTGGAAACTGAGCTCTACAGTCCTGGTTTGATTCTGGACTATTGCTGGGAAACCCCATGGGTTGAGTGCTGCAGGGATTACAGTTGGCTTCAGTCGGCTAGAATTTCTTCATCTTTTTTGCAAAACAGTGACTCCTGTAACTTACTGGGCCCTTGTGAGCCTGCAGCGCTATCAGTGAGAGCAGCATTAGTCCTCCCTATGATGCTATAACTCGGTGCTATTGTCCTGTGGTCTCACATTGTGGAAATAAGTTGATGGATGTTTTGGAGGACAGGTGTTAACTGCCTACATCCCTCCTCGATTGCTGCCGGAGTCATTGTGGTGTGCTGAGTTGACTGACAGTTTCTGATTCCAAATTGGGCAGGTGTAAAAGTAATAATAATTGGCAATAATTGGAAGGTCCTGGGAAGCTATTCCATTGCCTTACCTATTGTATAGCTTGTATTCATTGCTATGTAATGTTTGTTTCCCCAGACCAACAACCTATTTTTCATACACTTTCTATATTGACAATAAATGACTATCTGTCATGGCTTCTGCTAAAGCACTTCAATATCTGAAAACTCCTTGTTGATTATGGAGCTTATCTTTCACCATCAGCCTTTGCTGTGCTTCTGTTTGCTTTGCAACTTTACTCAGTTTAAGTATGTAATAATACAAATCCTTTTTTTAGACCTATGGGAGGAAAGAAAGCTATGTATTCTTGGGCAATTGTCTTTGCAAACTGGCCAAATAAATTGTATTATTATAGGTAAGCAAAGGAAATAGTTTTATCAAAGAAAATAAACAAACAATTGAACACAGCTATTAACATGATATCCATCACCTGTCTGCATCTCAGTGGTAGCATGGTTTTATGGAACACACACTTTGATTCCATGGTGGCTTCTACAGTAAAACCTTATTTCCACACATTGGTCAGTTGACCAGTAATAAACACTTTCCTAATAACCATGAGCATTCATGAGCTTGTCATGAAATCTCAAAACAGTAGTATGTACTAGTTTTTCAAATGTTTAACTTCTGTAACTTTGAAACAGTTTTAATATGCATTTTGACTGTACAAGCTTCTTTGTAGTATTGTATCTTATCTGTTTCTTTTTATTTGTATTATATTATTGCATTTATAAGCTGTTTAATACTTTTCACATTAAAGACACTAACAAAACATTATTATTATTATTATTATTATTATTATTATTATTATTATGACATTGATGATGTATTTTATTACAATCTAAGTAATTGGCAGTCCTTGAAATTGTCACATTTCTGCTGCAGGCATATACAATTGGGAGATAAAATGATACACAGCTACTGACTTTTTTTCAGCCACTCTTCCCATTACACAAAGGTAAGGCACTCAAATGAACATTTACTTTTGGATAGGTCAGAGACACAATTTTGAACTCTATCATTAAATTTAATAAAAATAGAACCACTTAAAAGCAGCATTCATAAAACACTGTACTATGTATTTTAGGTGGATACTACGTTTTATCCTTCATGGTCATCTAATAATGTAATGAATTCATACATTTAAGGAACACACGAACAGATGGTCAGCTTTATCTCGACTTCAGATCATACGAACAGTATGTATTTTCCTCATCCATGAGCTTTATAGGTCTGTAGGTTGACTTGACTTACCACCTCTCAAGCAGAAAATGTATTGCATAATTCATGCTCCTTGTCCAGTAAAGACCCTACCCACCAAATCTAACAGACAGAAATAATTCAAAAATACATGTATTACATTTACATTTATAACCTATTTCCCATTAATATTCATGCACTTACATAAAGGATATACTTAAACAGGTTAATAATCTACAATCCCAATTCTTTTGAAGATAGTTATACTGTAAATTACAGTACAAAAATGTAAGAAAAATAATAATAAAGTATGATATTGCTCTTTATAACAATTTCTTTGAAGTGTTCCTCATAAATAAACAAAATTACCTATTAATTCTGTATACTGTTTATTTATTTTTTCTTAATTAAATAATTAATTTGGTTTGTAAGGCATCTTGGGTTCCCCCTTTGCAATTTGCTTCCTCCATCTAACATCCATTGACATTTTTCACATTTTCAAATGTCGGCTCAAACTTGCTTATAAAATGCAAACTGCTGACATTTTATATTATATTAAGGACATTTGTACAGACTTAAATGGAGAACATTTAAAGAAAATGGTCTTATCCTTTGAAATTCTATTCACTTAAACAATACATATTTATGTGGGAAGGAGTATGCCTGCATAATCCTCACATATTTCCATTTTCTAGACTAGCTTAGAAATATACTTCTTTCTTATGAAAAGATTTTCCATTACTGACTTTTTTATTTTCTCAGAGAACTGGTGAAACCTTGTTTAGTGTCATTCGTAAACTCATCTTTGAGAGCTCCTCTCAGTGGAAGACATGTTGCACTTTGTAAAAATGTTGTCAAGCACGAAAGTTCCCATACACTGTTGTGTTCCCACAATGATTTCCTCAGTCTTTCTGAGTCTCTGAGTCATTTGCATCAGTCAACTTTCAGAACTAGTGTGCTTAAAAAAGGAACCCTTAAAATGTGAGTCATATAGTGCAATGTCAATTCTGAACGTTAAGGTTAAACTTTTTGGAAGCTGTTTAAATTTATGTTTCACTGTAGTTTTGTTTTTCAAAATCCATCTTCTTCAATGTGAAATATCCTGGTAAAACCTTAAAGGGGAACTGCACCTCATTTTTACCCAGGATATGTTCCATTTTAAAGAAATTCACATATTTTTTGCAGGCACTTTCTGCAGCGCACAGCATCTCAGTTCATCCCAGAGAGAATCTGGGGGAATACATATATATATACAGTGAGGGAAAAAAGTATTTGATCCTCTGCTGATTTTGTACGTTTGCCCACTGACAAAGAAACTATCAGTCTATAATTTTAATGGTAGGTGTATTTTAACAGTGAGAGAAAATCCAGAAAAACACATTTCAAAAAAGTTATAAATTGATTTGCTTGTTAATGAGGGAAATAAGTATTTGACCCCTTCGACTTAGTACTTGGTGGCAAAACCCTTGTTGGCAATCACAGAGGTCAGATGTTTCTTGTAGTTGGCCACCAGGTTTGCACACATCTCAGGAGGGATTTTGTCCCACTCCTGTTTGCAGATCCTCTCCAAGTCATTAAGGTTTCATTAAGGTGCAGTTGTCCTGTCCCCTTAGCAGAAAAACACCCCCAAAGCATAATGTTTCCACCTCCATGTTTGACGGTGGGGATGGTGTTCTTGGGGTCATTCCTCCTCCTCCAAACACGACGAGTTGAGTTGATGCCAAAGAGCTTGATTTTGGTCTCATCTGACCACAACACTTTCACCCAGTTCTCCTCTAAATCATTCAGATGTTCATTGGCAAATTTCAGACGGGCCTGTACATGTGCTTTCATGAGCAGGGGGAGCTTGCGGAGGGGGAGCTTGCGGGCGCTGCAGGATTTCAGTCCTTCATGGCATAGTGTGTTACCAATTGCTTTCTTGGTGACTATGGTCCCAGCTGCCTTGAGATCCTTAACAAGATCCTCCCGTGTAGTTCTGGGCTGATTCCTCACCATTCTCATGATCATTGAAACTCCACGAGGTGAGATCTTGCATGGAGCCCCAGACCGAGGGAGACTGACAGTTATTTTGTGTTTCTTCCATTTGCAAATAATCACACCAGCTGTTGTCACCTTCTCACCAAGCTGCTTGGCGATGGTCTTGTAGCCCATTCCAGCCTTGTGTAGGTCTACAATCTTGTCCCTGACATCCTTGGACAGCTCTTTGGTCTTGACCATGGTGGAGAGTTTGGAATCTGATTGATTGATTGATTCTGTGGACAGGTGTCTTTTATACAGGTAACGAGCTGAGATTAGGAGCACTCCCTTTAAGAGAGTGCTCCTAATCTCAGCTCGTTACCTGTATAAAAGACACCTGGGAGCCAGAAATCTTGCTGATTGATAAGGGATCAAATACTAATTTCCCTCATTAACATGCAAATCAATTTATAACTTTTTTGAAATGTGTTTTTGTGGATTTTTTTGTTGTTATTCTGTCTCTCACTGTTAAAATACACCTACCATTAAAATTATAGACTGATCATTTCTTTGTCAGTGGGCAAACGTACAAAATCAGCAGGGGATAAAATACTTTTTTCCCCTCACTGTATATATACAGATGGATGACAAATTAAAGGAAAAACCAACATAAAATGTTGTAAAACAGCTTCAATGCGCCTTGGCAAAGATTCTACGAGTCTCTGGAACTCTACACTTTTCTTGAATTGTTTTGTGAGTTTTAACCAATCACCCGACACATTAACAGAACTGCAACAGGGAATAAATAATAATAATAATAATAATAATAATAATAATAATAATAATAATAATAATAATAATAATAATATATTCATCTACTAAGGGGGGACTGTGGATTTTGATGTCTGGGATCATGAAGCAAAGACTTCACCCCCAGGAATGGCAGGATGCAGCTGTTCACGCAGACATTTACAACAGTGACACCACAGAGAACAGTGGCACGCTCAGTGGAGACCTGGACTAAGTGGTCAGTCTGCTGCACTACTGTCCAGCCGCTTGGTCCAGGTGGAGAGTGCTCTGGACAGCCTGAGCCCCATGGACAGCCACCCAGAGAGAGTAAGCAAGAAGGGCCATTCATTACCCTGCCCGTGTCCCTGCAATACACACTTTGTCCAAACAGATTCTGTTCCATGAACACGTGAAGTGTTTTCTGTCCCTCTTTCAATGTAATCTTGTTTTTGAAACAATGAAATCTAAACTATTTATCCATTTAAAAGTTTCCATCCTATTTCTGAATGTCATCTGCCAGCAGCTAATTTCTGTAAAAAGATTTTCAGTGTAAACTTATGTTGATAAAATAACTTGCACGTATTGAAATATTTTACAATACTCTTTGCTTAAATCACTCTTTCGACCTGTAATCGGGTCTCTTTCATTAACATAATTTCACATGATTGAAAGCTCAGAGTGGAAAGCGGTCTGATCTGTCCCTCTGAGGGAGGGGTCTCGTCTGCTGCTGTGCTGGGGGCGGCTGTCTGGCGTGAGAGTCTCTGTGCTGCAGTGCTGGTGATAAACTGCTCTCATTGCAATTCCTCCCGAGCTTACCCTCACGGAGAAGGGAAAGCAGCTCCTGGGACAGCTGGGTGAAGCTCGGGAGCTAAAGGAGCATACTGACAGGCGCAAGGAGGTGCTCTTCCAGGTGCTGGCGCGGTGTCTCACCCCAAAGCCACTTCATGGAGACAAAGGTCACACTTCAAGTGGAGCAGCACCAACTGGATGACAAGATTTGCCTGGGCGAGGAGCAGCTCAAGGGCCTGAGACAAAGCCTGGGTATGGGCTATGGGCACTTGTCTGACTGAATGAATAAATGTATTTGACAGTTTGTTTACAAAAACACAATAAAACATATACAGTTATGTGCAAAATCTTAAGCCACCCCAGAAAATTATGTTTAAAGCCCTTAATCTGAGCAGTAAGTGTTTATTTGTTTGAAAAAACAATATACACCGATCAGCCATAACATTATGACCACCTGCCTAATATTGTGTAGGTCCCCCTTTTGCCGCCAAAACAGCCCTGACCCGTCGAGGCATGGACTCCACTAGACCTCTGAAGGTGTGCTGTGGTATCTGGCACCAAGACGTTAGCAGCAGATCCTTTAAGTCCTGTAAGTTGCGAGGTGGGGCCTCCATGGATCGGACTTGTTTGTCCAGCACATCCCACAGACGCTCGACTGGATTGAGATCTGGGGAATTTGGAGGCCAAGTCAACACCTAGAACTTGTTGTTGTGTTCCTCAAACCATTCCTGAATCATTTTTGCTTTGTGGCAGGGCGCATTATCCAGCTGAAAGAGGCCAATGCCATCAGGGAATACCGTGTCCATGAAAGGGTGTACATGGTCTGCAACAACGCTTAGGTAGGTGGTACGTGTCAAAGTAACATCCACATGAATGGCAGGACCCAAGGTTTCCCAGCAGAACTTTGCCCAAAGCATCACACTGCCTCCGCCGGCTTGCCTTCTTCCCATAGTGCATCCTGCTCCCATGTGTTCTCCAGGTAAGCGACGCACACGCACCCGGCAATCCACGTGATGTAAAAGAAAATGTGATTCATCAGACCAGGCCACCTTCTTCCATTGCTCTGTGGTCCAGTTCTGATGCTCACATGCCCATTGTAGGTGCTTTTGGCAGTGGACAGGGGTCAGCATGGGCACCCTGACTGGCCTGTGGCTACGCAGCCCCATACGCAACAAACTGCGATGCACTGTGTGTTCTGACACCTTCTATCAGAACCAGCATTAACTTTTTCAGCAATTTGAGCTACAGTAGCTCATCTGTTGGATCGGACCACACGGGCCAGCCTTCGCTCCCCACGTGCATCAATGAGCCTTGGCCGCCCATGACCCTGTCACAAGTTCACCGCTTTTCCTTCCTTGGACCACTTTTGATAGGTACTGACCACTGCAGACCTGGAACACCCCACAAGAACTGCAGTTTTGGAGATGCTCTGACCCAGTCGTCTAGCCATCACAATTTGGCCCTTGTCAAAGTCACTCAGATCCTTACGCTTGCCCATTTTTCCTGCTTCTAATACATCAACTTTGAGGACAAAATGTTCACTTGCTGCCTAATATATCCCACCCACTGACAGGTGCCATGATAACGAGATTATCAGTGTTATTCACTTCACCTGTCAGTGGTCATAATGTTATGGCTGATGGGTGTAAACACAAAGAAACATCACTACAATGAAAAGAGAAACTTCACTATTTTATGTGATCTCCTTTAGAATGCCAAACTGAAGCAAATCACTTTGGTAGATTGCCATGAAAGTTTTTCTTAAATTCTTTTGTTTTGTTAAATTCTTCCAAACTTCTTGCAGGATTTGCCGAAACTCTTCTTTTGACTTGGCTGCTTTTTGTTTATTTTCCTGTCCATATAAAAATACACAGCTTCAACAAATACATACAGTGCCTTGCAAAAGTATTCATCCACCTTGGCGTTTTTCCTATTTTGTTGCATTACAACCTGTAACTTAAATGGATTTGTATTTGGATTTCATGTAATGGACATACACAAAATCGTCCAAATTGGTGAAGTAAAATGAAAAAAATAACTTGTTTTAAAAAATTAAAAACAGAAAAGTGGTGCGTGCGTATGTATTCACCCCCTTTTCTATGAAGCCCCTAAATAAGACCTGGTGCAACCAATTACCTTCAGAAGTCACATAATCAGAGAAATAAAGTCCACCTGTGTGCTATCTAAGTGTCACATGATCTGTCACATGATTTCAGTATATATGCACCTGTTCTGAAAGGCCCAAAGCCTGTACCACCACTGAGCAAGCAGCACCATGAAGACCAAGGAGCGTGCCAAACAGGTCAGGGACAAAGTTGTGGAGAAGTACAGATCAGGGTTGGGTTTAACAACATATCTGAAACTTTGAACATCCCATGGAGCACCATTAAATCCATTATTAAAAAATGGAAAGAATATGGCACCACAACAAACCTGTCAAGAGAGGGCTGCCCACCACAATTCATGGACCAGGCAAGGAGGGCATTAATCAGAGAGGCAACAAAGAGACCAAAGATTACCTTGAAGAAGCTGCAAAGCTCCACAGCGGAGATTGGAGTATCTGTCCATAGGACCACTTTAAGCCATACACTCCACAGAGCTGGGCTTTACGGAAGAGTGGCCAGAAAAAAAAAACATTGCTTAAAGAAAAAATAAGCAAACACGTTTGCTGTTCGCCAAAAGGCATGTGGGAGACTCCCTAAACAAATGGAACAAGGTACTTCTAATTGAGATTTTTGGCCATCATGGAAAACGCTATGTCTGGCGCAAACCCCCCTCATACAGGTATGTGGTTTTCAGTTCACTAAACATAGGCATGTATTAAGGCGATCTGCATTTCTTTTACATGCAATAACTGGGGTCTTAAGGTTATTTATTCAAAGTTAATAGATCTGCGTGACCATGATGACCCGCACAATCTCATTACAATGCCCTTCATCACCAGGATTAAACCACAATTATGTCAAATTACTTATTTCCATTGTTGGCCTCAAGAAAGCAGCTGACAGAGAAAACTATTCAAATACAGTATACTGTCAGCTGGGCGAAGTTTTGAACATTTTACTGCTTCTGAGAACGATAAAACTCAATTAAACAATCTTTTTTTTATTTATTCAACACACAGCGCAAGCCGACCGGACGATTTGTTTTGTTTTGTTTTTGTTGTTTTGCTGTGTGATTCTGACAAGCAAAAGGTGCACTTCTTGCAATACTGATGATATCTCTTGAACAATTATTTGTAAACTTTTTAAAAGAACATTCTGGGGATTTAAAAATTTTGTAAGTGTTTATAAGCCAGGTAAATTTTGAAAACAATGTTGTTTTGTAAGTAAAAAGAAAATGTAGGTTTTGTTTCTTTGCTGATGCACATTTCTTTATTCATCCAAAAATAAATGAATTATAGAAAGAATTAAAAACTTCAGTATGTTACGTTTCTTGTGATGTATATTTATATCTATTTATGTAAAGTTAAGTAATTTGCTGCACTATACCAAGCGCTGTGATTTGTCTGAGAGCGCTGTTGTCCTGACACGTCGAGCAGTTCCTGTGAGCTTAGAACTCTGAGGGTTAAGTGCCCAGACGGCTCCTCGTTCTCCTCCTCCCCGCCATCTATGACTCCTCTACCGCACACACCGCACTGCTTGAGTCAGATTGGAGCCTCTCTGGCCAGTCTCCCAACAGGGGCACCGAGCAGGCGTCTTGGGAGGATGACCGGCTCGTCATCAGAGCTGGAGGTGTAGGTGGATTTGACCACACCTCCTCCACCCCCACCATCTGAAGACACTCCCTCTCCCCCTTGCTGGAAGGCCGGGGCGAGTTCTGGGTGGTGTGCAAAATTTTCAGATTTGTTTTATTTGACAGAATTCAGACGACATTGTAAGTATTATATATCAATTAAAATAATGAGTTTATCTGGATTAATTTGTAATTGCACTGAATTAACATTCTCAATGTCAATATAAATACATTTTTTTCTGTTTACCCCTTTTCCATCTTCCCATGAGAATGAACTGATTCACATCAAGCTGTTCATGACTCGTAATTACAACACATGCATATTTTGATTTTATGTGCAATGAGTGTGACTCTGCAAAAATGTCATTTAAATCTGACAAGCTTTATGTGTTCCAGTGAAGATAGGGTATCAATTTGTTAGACAGTGGATTTAACTGGTCATTTTAAATAATATACACAAACAAACGGTATGCATGATTTAATTTCAATATGCCCTCCTTTTTGATCAAAATTGAACCAAATAAAAATATTTCAGCTGGTAGTAGAATATATCTCTAATACTGCAATGCAGCAGAGGAGGAGAGAGAAAGGAGAAAAGGGGTAATTTGGTCATTTCAATTATGATTAAAATAACTATGTATAATAACAAATAGGAACCAAAGTTCAGATATCAGACCAGTCCCCTTTTTCATTACTTATTGAAGATTAGGCATATTACATTTTTACATTCTACCATTTTATAAATTCATAGGAACAAAGATGAATGATCTGATGAAAATAAGGAGTTCATCAGGCTAAGACACAGTCAGACAGAATTAAATGTATTTATTAATTTACACAAAAAAATCTGATATCTTTAAGGAGTTTTAAATTGAATGAGAATATTTTGCATGTGTATTTGAGGGGAATATAAAACATATATATGCTCTTGTTTGCAGCTTTAGAGGGGATAATGAAATATATGTATTAATCATGTAGTCTACAGTCATAATATGGCAGCCTAATATGAATCTATACTGCTTCTGAGGATAAACATATAGCATCATGTCAGTAGTGTCATACATTTTTGTTATGAAATAATACAAATTTGATTCTGGGATAGATTTGAAGCCAAATTTCTGTCTCTGTCTCTGTCTCTGTCTCTGTCTCTGTGTTTCTCCAGTAAATTGAGTCTGACTGGCTAGGTAGTACCAGTTTATGTAATAAGGTGGGAGTCTGTCCTGAACACAAAGCAGACCAAGACATTTAATTTCAGTATGGATTCCTCCAGAATGCTTTCATTAGTCAACAGAGAGGTAATAAGTCATAGATCTGTTGACACAACCAGATTAGCCAACACCCATTGACTAGACACCCAACCAATCAACAATGGTCTCCTGTTCTCTGACTAGAAACACCAATGAGGAACCACCACATCGCTTTAGAATCACAGTCCATGAAATTGAACTGCTCAATCACTATGGAAAATGAAAGTGTGAAAAGAAATAGCATGCTCAGTTTGAAATTTTCACAATAAAGGTTCACACACACAGACCCAAGAGTACAAAGATCCAGCAGGCTGGGAATAGGATCTGAAGAGATCTGCTCTCAATAGAACCCCAGCTTCTAACTTCACTCTTCCAAGAAAGGCCTGAACAAAGTCAAACACCTTTGGAAACTGATAGAACCACAATTATCTCGAAAGAAAAGCCAGCAGCTAGCCTTCGAGTTACAGCAAAGAACAAACAAAGAACTTTAATTTCAATGCATTCTTCAAGCTGAGTTTGAAACCTTCAAACTCTTTCACCAGCCTTGAAAGACGCAGAAAGACCTTTAGAATTTTTCCAGTAGAACAACCTTCCACCAACCTTGGAACATGGAACTTCCTGATCGACATTGTTAAGTATTGAAAATTCAGTCAGCCTATTTTATGAACTCTGGAAATAAGCATTAACTAAGCCCACATACAGTTCGGTCCATAAATATTTGGACAGTGACACAATTATCATCATTTTGGCTCTGTACGCCACCACAATGGATTTGAAAGGAAACAATCAAGATTTGCTTTAAGTGTAGACTTTCATCTTTAATTTGTGGGTAGTTACATCCAAATTAGGTGAACAGTGCACGAATTAAACCCATTTTTATATGTGGTCCCCCAATTTTAGGGGCACAAAAGTATTTGGACAAACTAACATAATCATTAATTAAATTGTAAGTTTCAATACTTGGTTGCAAACTCTTTGCAGTCAATGACTGCCTGAAGTCTGGAACCCATAGACATCACCAGATGATGGGTTTCTTCCCTGGTGATGCTCTCCCAGGCCTGCACTGCAGCTGTCTTTAGGTCCTGCATGCTCCTGGGGTGTTTTGCCTTCAGTTTTGCCTTCAGCAAGTGAAATGCTGCTCAATTGGATTCAGGTCAGGTGATTGACTTGGCCATTGCAGAACATTCCACTTCTTCACCTTAAAAAAGTCTTGGGTTGCTTTCGCAGTATGCTTCGGGTCATTGTCCATCTGCACTGTGACGTGCCGTCCAATTAGTTTTTAAGCATTTGGCTGAATCTGAGCAGATAGTATAACCCTAAACACTTCAGAATTCATCCTGCTGTTTTGTCAGCAGTCACATCATCAATAAATACAAGGGAACCAGTTCCCTTGGCAGCCATACATTCCCATGTCATAACATGCTTCACAGATGAGGTGGTATGCTTTGGATCATGAGCAAAGCAGTTCCTTCCCTTCTCCATACTCTTCTGGTACATCATTTTGGTACAAGTTGATCTTTGTCTCATCTGTCCATAGGATGTTGTTCCAGAACTGTGCAGGGTTCTTTAGAATTTGTTTGGCAAACTCTAATCTGGTCTTCCTGTTTCCTGTTCACATCTTGTGGTAAACCCTCTGTATTTACTCTGGTGAAGTCTTCTCTTGATTGTTGACTTTGACACAGATGCGTCTACCTCCTGGAGGGTGTTCTTGATCTGGCCAACTGTTGTGAAGGGGTTTTTCTTCACCAGGGAAATAATTATTCTGTCATCCACCACGGTTGTTTTCCTTGGTCTTCCAGACCTTTTGGTGTTCCTGAGCTCACCAGTGTGTTCTTTCTTTTTAAGAATGTACCAAATAGTTGATTTGGCCACACCTAATGTCTTTGCTATCTCACTATTTGGTTTGTTTTGATTTCTAAGGCAAAACACCCCAAGAACAAGCAGGCACTAAAGACAGCTGCAGTACAGGCCTGGCAGAGCAACACCAGGGAAGAAACCCAGCATCTGGTGATGTCTATGGGTTCCAGACTTCAGGCAGTCATTGACTGCAAAGGGTTTGCAACCAAGTATTGAAACTTACAATTTAATTAATGATTATGTTAGTTTGTCCAAATACTTGTGCGCCCCTAAAATTGGGGGACCACATATAAAAATTGGTTTAATTCCTGCACTATTCATCTAATTTGGATGTAACTACCCACAAATTAAAGATGAAAGTCTACAATTAAAGCAAATCTTGATTGTTTCCTTTCAAATCCATTGTGGTGGCGTACAGATCCAAAATTATGACAATTGTGTCACTGTCCAAATATTTATGGACCTAACTATGTTTATAAGTGATATAATCTCTTAAGAAATTATCCCCATGTATTTAATGTTAGACATTAATGAGAATTATTGTAAATGTGCATTGTGTCTAATCTTAATTAATTACCACTGTGCACTTAAATATATTCACTCTTGTTCACACCACTGTTAGTTATCTTGAATATTAATGTAATGGGACATAATAGCAGATTGATTTGTGTATAGAACCTGTCTATATATAAATGATAGCAAACAATTCTTACAACCTAATCTTAACCTAAGCGGAATCTTTTTGGGCATTAGATAATAAGACTGCTGTAATGATTTTTTATAACATGGAATACTAATGCAAATAGATATTTGTGTCATACTTACAATATCAATATTAAGATTAATCTTTTGTAATTATTGTAGTCACTAAACCCTTAAAGTACATTAGACTTTAGTACTATTATTACTACTATTAGTATCTCTGACTAATTATGTTTCCTCCTAATGTACAGTGCCTTGCGAAAGTATTCACACCCCTTGGCGTTTTTCCTGTTTTGTTGCATTACAATCTGTAAAATGAAGTTTTATTTGGATTTCATGTAATGGACATACACAAAATAGTCCAACTTGGTGAAGTGAAATGAAAAAAATAACTTGTTTTAAAAAAATTATAAAAAATAAAAAACAGAAAAGTGGTGCGTGCGTACGTATTCACCCCCTTTGCTATGAAGCCCCTAAACAAGATATGGTGCAACCAAATACCTTCAGAAGTTACATAATCAGTGAAATAAAGTCCACCTGTGTGCAATCTAAGTGTCACATGATCTGACACATGGTCTCAGTATATATACACCTGTTCTGAAAGACCCAGAGTCTGCAACACCACTGAGCAAGCAGCACCATGAAGACCAAGGAGCTCTCCAAACAGGTCAGGGATAAAGTTGTGGAGAAGTACAGATCAGGGTTGAGTTTAAAAAAAAAAAATACCTGAAACTTTGAACATCCCATGGAGCACCATTAAATCCATTATTAAAAAATTAAAAGAATATGGCACCGCAACAAACCTGCCAAGAGAGGGCCGCCCACCAAAACTCACGGACCAGGCAAGGAGGGCATTAATCAGAGAGGCAACAAAGAGACCAAAGATAACCCTGAAGAAGCTGCAAAGCTCCACAGTGGAGATTGGAGTATCTGTCCATAGGACCACTTTAAGCCATACACTCCACAGAGCTGGGCTTTACGGAAGAGTGGCCAGAAAAAAGCCATTGCTTAAAGAAATAAATAAGCAAACACGTTTGCTGTTCACCAAAAGGCATGTGGGAGACTCCCCAAACATATGGAAGAAGGTACTCTGGTCAGATGAGACTAAAATTGAGCTTTTTGACCATCAAGGAAAACGCAGATGTTTTTCATCGCCAGGGACTGGGAAACTGGTCAGAATTTAGGGAATGATGGATGGCGCTAAATACAGGTAAATTCTTGAGGTAAACCTGTTTCAGTCTTCCAGAGATTTGAGACTGGGACAGAGGTTCACCTTCCAGCAGGACAATGACCCTAAGCATACTGCTGAAGCAACCCCTGAGTGGTTTAAGGAGAAACATTTAAATGCCTTGTAATGGCCTAGTCAAAGCCCAGACCTCAATCCAATTGAGAATCTGTGGTATGACTTAGATTGCAGTACACCAGCGCAACCCATCCAACTTGAAGGAGCTGGAGCAGTTTTGCCTTGAAGAATGGGGAAAAAGTCCCAGTGGCTACATATGCCAAGCTTATAGAGACGTACCCCAAGAGACTTGGCTCTACAAAGTATTGACTTTGGGGGGGGTGAATAGTTATGCACGCTCAAGTTTTCTTTTCTCTTTTTTTCATCTTATTTTTTGTTTGTTTCACAATAAGAAATATTTTGCGTCAAAGTGGTAGGCATGCCGTGTAAATCAAATTTAATTCCAGGTTGTAAGGCAACAACATAGGAAAAATACCAAGGGGGGGAATACTTTCGCAAGGCACTGTATTAGTAGTTTAGTTGTTGCCTTAATTTTTTTTTTTTGCATTATGTTTTTATTTATTTATTGGAGAAAATGTTGGCTCTACTCAATAAGGAACTCCCTATGTGCAAATATAGTTAATTTGTTGTCACTCATGGTCACCAACACTACAAACACTTACATGTCGCTAAGAAAGTTTTTATTTTTTTAAATGTACATGCCATGTCTGGTGCCTAGATGATCTAGTTTAACTCAAAGAATTCTGTTACTTTTACCCAGGTCACAGTACTCCAGTTTTGTTGGTAAAGTTGCCCTTTCTTCCTGCTATGTTTGTGATTACACCGTCTATCATAATGTGGTTTTTTTTAACAGTTCAATCTTCTCTCGGATCAGTTCATGGCAGCTTGCAGATCGCACAGGCAGAACTTGCAAGCAACCTTTCTGGGATGTGTTTGATAAAACACTCACCAGATGTTTGTGTGTGTGTGTGTGTGTGTGTGTGTGTTTCCAAGTTGCTTCAGTTATTTAAATATGTCTTTCTTTCAGTTCCTATATATTCCCCTCTTCAAACTTAATTATCCACAAATGTTGCATCTTACATCTGAAGCAAAAAGAACAACCCTTTTTTGCCCAAAAGCCCATATCCATTGGGATGTCAAATTATATGTTTGAAATATTTTATCACATTTAAAGAGTGTTCTAAGTTAACTGCAATCCAAATGTTTGCATTTCACATATCTATGTCAGGAAATGTAATTATCTACTGTATCATATTCCTCTCTTCATCTTCACACATTTGCATTAAGTCACAGTATTGTAGCTTGGTAGTAAACACACAGTTTGACTTGTTTTTCACAGCACTTTGGTCTACATTGTATTTCTATGGTTTCAACTGTTGTAGTGTCACCCATTTCCTTCTTCGTGAAAACTATATTCCTTATCTACCATACTGTTTGAAGAAGTTGCATTCACTTTCTGAAGAATTTAAATAGACTAACAAAATGTCTGTATCCCTAGAAAACACCACCACAAATAAATGAATACATCACTCACAATATTGATATTGTTCACAGGATCTGAATTTCAAGCCCAGTAAAATGGTACACATTCCAGTACTACCTCTATTCTGTTACACCCCATATTCCAATTATATTTAGCTTTCAGGTCATGAGGTCTAAAATCTGCAAAGCAATCAGTCTATTGTCCCTGATTAAATATACAACAATGCCAGCAGCAACATGGCATGGTGCTGATTCAACAAACCAATAATTAGAATTAGTTATTTATGGGGTCTTGTCTTAGTTCATCCCAGCATGACTTCTGTGTTGTTTTGTTTTTAATCCGTCTCAGACAAGAATTTCAAACAGATATTTTTTATTCAACCCCTCTGATCAGTGCACTGCTTTCCAGAACCGGGGTGACCTAATACAGGCGTCAATCTAGCACCCTCCTATAAAATTATACACCAGAACTGACTCATCTGGCTTTCCATGCTGACTGAAGGAGAGATATTGCATTTACTTCCACTGCAAAGCCCTGCCAACAAAATACTCTGTAAGTAGAACAACTAGGATTTGAACCTGCTATCTCAAGGTGATAGGGCTCATTCTGCATCCCTGGCTTTTATTAGACAGGCCATGCAGCAAATATAGATCTCTATGTTCAATTATTTTTCACAGGTAGACAAACACACATCGACCACACACTATTCATTGCCCTTTTTGGCATGGCACCAGTAATATAACCTGGACCAAAGTTCATTTAAAACCTCAGGCTTTGTTGATTTACTTACCAGATACCACATCCTGATGTACTGGAAACAACCAGCACATTATTATTTTTTTCTTCGACAAGACATGTCATGCAGTGTCTTGAACTATAGAAAATCAAGAATACAATGCATGGATCTAAAGATCGATTTTACACTGCACGACAGTCCTTGGAGTATTTTAAGTCTCAATTTCGTCTGTGACATTTTCACCTTTTTTGCAGCCGGCAAATAACTCTGTGTCACTTTTCTCTTTTTCATTCTTTAATGTTCCCTTCTGCACCTTTAATTATTTTAAAATGTTATTCTTACTTACTTTCTTACTTTCCTCTATGTATCTCTATTTGTTCACTGTAATACTTTTTTTTGTGAAATCTATAGTATCTTCAGTATGTGTGTAGAAAGTACCATTTTGTGTTGATTGTGTGACAAATCAATGAGGACATAGCACTTTGTATTGTGAACTTATCCAGAGTACTGAAACACGGTGAAAGGCCTGTGTTTTCTTCACATGCCTGAATCATTTATATTTTTAAGTGCTGCTTATAAATATAAATCCCATAATTGATCTTCAAGGGTGGACAGAAGGAAAAAAAAAAGCAATTTACCATCCTAGTGTTGAATTCGGAGCTGACCTCCCTGCATCAGTGCCTCATTACTTGTGATCAGTGCAATACTGAAAAGTTTTCTGCTTAGTCAAACAACAATTGTAGTTGTTTTATTTTTCCTTCTCGTAACTGGAAACATTCCTCTACGAACGGAATGTCAACTTTTTTTAAGATTACGGGCAAGATTACAGTTATGAAAAGGTTCTAACCTGTCTTAAATATTTATGTTTTTTCAATTTATATATATATACAAATGTGTCATGTTGTGTTATGTCACGATTGGAAAGTCACTGTTAGGGAGCACAGGGTGCAATCCAGGATCGAGAGCACACTACTGTGGTATGACAGGTTGCCAGTCCCGTTTAAAATATTTGATCATTTATAATGTTTTCAGGAAACCCTATGA
Source organism: Amia ocellicauda (assembly GCF_036373705.1). Classification (NCBI taxonomy): domain Eukaryota; kingdom Metazoa; phylum Chordata; class Actinopteri; order Amiiformes; family Amiidae; genus Amia; species Amia ocellicauda. Next base: position 21,929,810 of record NC_089855.1, read on the forward strand.
ATATAAATTGATCTCGAAGGCCTATAGAGAACAACAGAGGCGTCATACCTTAAAGAGTGCTGTGACTCCTACATGCATTTCTGATTGTTTTAGAAGTCTGAAGGAAGGAGAGAAGGAAGGACATTTGTTTTTCTCCAATTAAGCAATTCTGGTTTTATATTATAATTATGTTATTATAATGTATTTCTTAGCAGACCCACTTATCCAGGATGACTTACTGTGCAATAATACAATCAACACAAAATACACTTTAAAGCATTGCAAATGTGCTGTAGTACAATCAAAACAAAATACAATAAGCATACATCCTAGTACAATGAGTTAATAAGTGCAGACATACTACAGTTAAGTCCTGGATATTTGCTTAAGGGAGGGGGGTATAGGATAAGTCACAGTAAAACAAAAGAAGTGCTAACAATACATAAGTACACAGGAGTAAAGGAAGCAGAGTTTAATAAAATGCAAAATAACAAGAGTGCTGAGCAGCTCAGAAAAATAAGCCACTGTATTACAGGTAATTATAATAATAACTTATGATTATAATATATTAACTATATTCATATAATAACTCTCCTAGCCAAGACTACATAAAAATAATAATGATGATGATGAACAAGGATATTCCTGCCAGGAATAACACAATAAAATAAAGAGTGCGTTGCTTACTTTAAATGCTTATTATATATCCAGCCTACTCAAATAAAGTACTATGGCACAAACATGATCAACAAATAGATGCAAGGTTTCTCTTCAGGCATTATTTGAACAAGATTCTTAACTACAGGAAATTAACAGAAAATCTGAATTTCAGATACAATGTTGGGGGTGGAGAGTGTGGAAATTGGCTCTGCAGAATATGTTTATTCTATGTTCATATGACTTGAATATTAATTCTGAATAATGAGAGTATCTGTTTGTCATGTAGAAGTACTAATTACCTTGTCCATGGTAACCCTGATTAACCACTACATGGAAAAAATAAAAAAAATGTTTGTTGGGTTGGGCTCTGATTAAATTATTATACAATTCACAATGGCTGTTTGCGCTAAAATAACAATTTGCTTCCAAAACCATCTGTCTGTCTTTTAAAATTTACAATTTGCAGACTAGTGATCACAAACAGAAATAGAATCCAACAATAAGCTGTCGACTTGCAAAGCTAATGACAAGAGTTCTAATCCTTCATGTTTAAAAATTGTGGGGATCTTGTACTGTAATGGTTTTATAAGCCGTCATGGGTCTTTAGATGTAATAATATTACCAAGCATAATCATATTTTTGGGGGATTGAATAATTCCCCTTCATGCACCTCTAAAAACCCAGGATCCTGACCACAGTGTTAACTCAATAAAGTCCAAACCTGATGTACAATAAGGCCACTGTGACCTAGATTTGGATACCCTGAAGAACTGTCATGGTAGCTGGAGATGTAAAATAGGTGAAAATGTTCATGAAATATATAAAAAAAATATACACTGTATTTGTGTATTCAAGGATAATCACCCCCATGGGGTAACACTAGTGTCAGAATGATTTCATGTATTAGTTAATATGTGAACCCTGTACTTTAAATGAATTACTTACACTTCATACTCCTGATGAAGAACCCTTCAGAAATACATACCCACAATGCAATGCATGTCTTTATCTCTGAAGTCACCAATTAGAATAATTTAAAATCCAAGATGATACATTTTTGATTGAGTATTTGTGGAATTATTTTGAGAAAAAAAATATATATATCTATATCTATATCTATCTATCTATATATATATATATATATATATATATATATTATATATATATATATATATATATATATATATATATATATATATATATATATCTTTTTAGTTGCAAGCACTGTTGCAAATGTACCAAGTTCGCTTTCAAACAAACCGAATCACACAGGCCCCTGAAATATACGTCATTTGAGTATTAATCATCTGTGTATCGATATGAGTACATAAAAATAATAAGCTAAAATGCAGGTATAACCATTGTATGTGCAAGTACAACTATTTCCTATATTTGTTTTCCATAAATATTCATTTGATTAATTTCTTAGAAATATTTAATTTTATTATATAATTTTAAATTATGATTTTATTTGTAAAAGCATATTTTTTACATTAATGAAGAAGCCTGATCTTGGTTCAGTTTAATTTACCAAGGAAAGCTTAAATTACTACTTACTGTTAATTTTGGGTGTGTGAATGTATTATTTATGAAAGGAAAATGTACCTTTAAGAAAATCACCTGTGTGCCAAGCTTTCTGAGTAAGTGCTGCTATGGAAACTCAAGGGTTGCTTAGGAAACATGTTGAAAACATGAGTTCTTTCCACTAATAAATGTTACTGCTTCTGAATAACAGTGGGATAGTAATCATGTTTTACACGCTATACAGCTTGACAAGTAGTTTGAATTCCAGGGAAAACAACTAGAATGCTATGCAAATGTATTTATATTTTACCATATACAGTTACATTTTGAAAGCAGTTACTGTGCTACAAAATATCAGCTACTATACACGATATTGTGAAAATATTGAGGGCCATTTGAACCCGGAAATAAACTAAACATTCCATTCTAAACCAGATTAACTCTAACAGCATTGGTAGCATTAGATTCATTTACATTCATTTTACATTACATTTAGAAAAAATCAAGGGGAATGTCCTTGCCTTCAATGTACTTATTTCACATGACATTAATTATACTTTTTTTTTTTTTTACTAGGTATGGAAGGACTGTGTTTAATTCTTTAACTGTTTTTAGTTAAAAATGTCAAAAACTCACTACAGTTTCTTTTTTTTTTCTTTTTCCTGATGATATGTGTACAGTATATTAATATTGGCTTGCTTATCTGCAAAAAACAATCCCATTTAGAAAGATTCTTGGCCTCAGGCTTAATTGGCCAGCTGATGAGGCAATACTAAGGCTTAATCTACTGAAGAATTCAAATTCACAGTTTACTCATTTAACCTGTGAGGCAAATACACCCGTATGTTCATGTACATTTTTTTGTTAATATTTTTGTATATAAAACTTCTGTAAATTGCCATTGCTGACACCTTTAAAAGTAAATTACATTTTCCCAGATTTCCCATGATTTTACCTTGCATTTTTACTGTATTTTCATGATTTGTATCAGTTTACTGTTCCTTCCCAGGTATTACCAGGGCTTCACTTTGGTTACCAGTGTATGATTTTGTTAAATGCCTTAATCCCTCTCTGAACATAGTAGAGTGTACAAACCCCATATGGCAGGATCTGGTCTTTTGGTGTAGCGTTTTTCTTTGCCTGCTGCTGAGGCTGTGCAAATCAGCAGTCCTGAGAGACAGTGGTCCGAATCCGACCAGGGACTCCAACAGTGCATGCTACAGTTTTTATTTTTCCTCTCTAGCGATTTGTACTTGCACACACCAGAGAAGAATAAACCATGAAAGACAGACAGCAACAGTTGATAGGCAGATAAAGACAGATAGATAGAGACAGACAGACAGAGACAGAGATAGATAGATACAGAGACAGATAGACAAAAGGGTGCTGTTGAGCTGCACTGTTTCTCAGTGACAAAAAAAGTGAAGCAGTTGACCAGGGGACAGAAACCAAGGGCCTAAACTTGCAAAATTTAGAAGCATGTGGCCACTACAGTGTCAGGTTTGCAGAATGATTGCCTTCCTGGATGAACTCATCCAAGAAGATTTCATTTGTGAACATTGTCAGCATGTTGAAATCCTAGAGATCAAGGTCCGTGATCTTGAGGCTCAGCTTGTTGATCTGTGCTGTATTAGTGATATGGAAGAATCAGTTAATCAACCCATTAGAGAGATGGTGTGCACGCCAAAACCTAGGAGAGTTGAGACCTTACAGCAGGAAAGTGTAGAGGACTGCTGGGTTACATTAGGTCTTAACCACAGAAAATGGTGCGCACAACCCTTAGAGACACCCCAAGAGCTAGAAATGCCCAACAGGTTCCAACTGCTGGACACAGTGACAGCTCCGAGGGTGATGGGAGGGCAGGTGAGCACCAGAGCACCATGGTGTCCACTCCCCCCCAGAACAGGAAGTAGGAGACTCGATTCCTAGAGGTGTAGATCACACAGTGTGTTCTAGTGATAAGGAGACCCACATGGTATCTTGCCTGTGTGGTGCTCAGGTTGCAGATCTCCCTAAACTAGTAGACGGGCTACTGGCCAAAGCCGGGGGGAATCCACTTGTCATGGTCCACATTGGAACCAATGACATAGGAAAAGGTAGGGCAGAGGTTCTGCAAGACAAATTTAAAGAGTTTGGAAAGAAACTAAAGAGCAGAACCTCCACGGTAGTTTTCTCCTAAATACATCTGGTACCACGTGCATGGCCAGGGAGACAGGCAGAGATTAGAAAGTTCAACACGTGGTTGGAATCTTGGTGTAGGGAAGAGGGGTTTAGATTTATGGAGCATTGGTCTTTCTTCTGGGATAGATGGGACCTGTATAAACTGGATGGTCTACATCTAAACAGAAGGGGGGCTAATGCATTGGGAGAGCGTATGTGCAGAGTATCTTTTAAACTAGGGACCAGAGGGGGCAGTGAGCTCTGACAATGGGAGATGTTCCACTAAGGGAAAAAAAACAAGGGAAACTGCTAGTAGGAAAAGGAGTTGGTGGGGTAGCATTATCTGTCAGAAATTACATTGAGGCAGAAGAACTCAAATTAGATCCTAGATATGTAACAGAATCTTTGTGGGTTAAACTTTTGAATAAAAGATCTGGAAGATTAGTGGTAGGAGTGTTACAAACCACCGATTTCAGATATTCAGAAAGATGTTGCAGTGTAATCAGAACTGCATGTAGCAAGGATGTGGCTGTTATAACGGGGGATTTCAATTTCCAAAACATAGACTGGGAAAGCCCAGCTGGGACTGCAGAAGCAGAAATAGAAATGGTTGAGATGGTAAATGATGTTAAATTTGTCAGGGAACCAACCAGAGAGAGCGCATGCATTGATTTGATCTTTTCAAATGACCAAGATAGAGTCAGAGGGACACTAGTTAGAGAACCAATGGCAAACTGTGATCACAATATGGTTAGCTTTGAAGCATTATTTAAAGAAACAAGGACCAAGTATAAAACAATGATCTACACTTTTAGAAAAGCAAACCCTGAAAGTATGAGGCAGCACTTAGAAGAGGTAGACTGGAGCACACTGGATACAGATTCAGTTGAAAATGGATGGTTATATTTTAAGAATATACTACTTGAGGCTCGGGAGAAATTTGTACAAAAACTTAACAAATTGAGGACCAAAAAACATTGGCCAAAATGGTTTAATAGAAGTATGCAAAAAAATATCAAGAGAATTAAAATGTTGTATAGTGCATACAAAAGGGATAGAGACTAAACAAAATACAAAGAATATGTTGAACTGCAAACAGATCTTAAGAAGGGGATCAGGAAAGCAAAGAGGTAAATAGAAAGAAACATAGCTCTTGAAGCTAAAACTAATGCAAAGAGTTTTTTTCAATACTACAACAGCAAGAGGTCAATAAAGGAGGAGGTGAAACAGATAAAGAGCAAAAATTGAAGTATCTTGGAAAATGAACAACATGTGGCAAATGTTCTAAATGAGTATTTCACAGAGGTTTTTACAAAAGAAAAAATATAACATGCCACAGGTTAACAATCAGTCCAGTCAAACCCTGAGAGACATCAAGATAGAGGAGGTACTAAAGGGACTAGCAGAATTAAAAAACAAACAAATCACCTGGGCCAGATGGTATATTTCCAACAGTACTTAACACTACAAGTGCTTATTATTATTGAAATTTGAATTACTCTATGTGCACATACCTTTTGTGACATTTCCTAACTATATGTATTAAACATGCCTACAACATTTTAGCTGTATAAAAACAAAAATAAATAAGTTATAAACACATTTGCCAAGAATAGCCAAAATTGGGTTATATTGACCGGCCATTTAAATATATAATAAATCAAATAATGCATAATCCTGCCTACCCTTTACAGTACAGTAAGTCTCATGCTCAAGTGGCGATTTCTACCTGTCTACAGTCTTTCATGTGCTTGAAAAACACACACATTGTACAGCATTACAGGTGTTTTCTTACAACTGTAGTCAGATTGAGTGGATACAGTGCTTACCCCACAAATAAACATGGATTGGAAACGGAGTTGAAGAAAGCTCATTTTGGAAATGCCGTGTATATAAACATGACTAATTCAGGGGCATCAGTGATACTGGGAATGACAGATCATTCATGGGTTTGTGCCAGTGTTGTGAAAACATTGCAAGTGAAACGCCAGGTCCAAATGGCACTGAGTGCCGAGTACTGATCAATACGCAATTGCTACTGCACATAGTACAGAGTGCAATAGCGCAGGCACATAACATACAAAATAATGATTCATGGACATTACCACTGGAGGAGCATTTGCAATGCTATATATTCATGGAGCAAAAATGTTCAGCTGGAGAAGGCTGTCAAAATGCAGTGTGAGGTATGAGCTCATGCAGGGAAAGTATAGAAACGTGTCCTGTGTGGACTGTCGAGCTGTCAGGTATGCAAACTAAATATATAGTAAATAGTTTATTGAAATACAAAGCTACAGTAAATACAAGCACTGTATGTTGAAAACAAAGTTTACACATTGAATATGTTTACTTAGTGTACAATTATGTTTTGATAAAAGCAATAGTCATTTTTGAACTATAAAATAGTGCTTTTGAGCATTATTCCAATATTCACATTTACACTTGTTTCATTCCCTGTGCCATTTTATTTTAGCTTTTTGCTTATTGTAGGCTATATAGTTAATTATGTTTTGACTGCAGTGCGTTTAGAAAAAAAAGTGCTTTGATTTTATTTATAGCAATAATATTAATGTTTTATGATCATATTTCAATTTAAATACTCCATTTGTGCTATGTAAATGTTGGATTTGATGTTCATGAATACATCTTCTGAGTTTTATACGATGGTTTGCTTTTGATTATCATATCATTCTGTAACAAAGCACTGCCGTGGCAGGAAACCCAGATGTGGAGTGAGAGGTGGTCAGGAACAGGCTGGGGACAATGCCGGCAAACAGTAATGTCCAGGGAAATCCAGAAGTCGTGGTCGATAAGGCAAGCAGGGGGTCAATGCTCAGGCTAACAGGCTGGTAGGGTGAATCCGGGAATCGGTGGACGAGGAACACGTGGAGGTCGTAAACAGGCAACCAAGAACAAAGGCAATACCGAGAAATACGAAGATAAGACTTAGCAGTGAATTGAAGTCACAGAGGGGTTTATATCCCACACTCCAGTGTCTGGATACACAGCGTTTGTTCTGCAACAATAGCAAGGTTGCGTGTGGTTTGGTGTTGTAGTGCCCCCGTGTCCACAAGCTTTGCCGGGTGGAGACACCATTACAGCGGCCAGTCCCGCTAGGCACTCTGCTTGTCACGGCGGCATCCCAGATGTTGTGTGCCCCCTGGTACGAACACTGACCGGCACCCTTGCTGCACGCTTGTTTGTTCATGCACATGTGTGCTCGGCAGGATGGAGAGACCTCCCTTTTCCTCCTACCCCCGCCACTGTGCCGCTTGCGGCAAATGCACCTTGCCCACCTAGAGTGGGGAGCTCCTATGCCCCGTCTGTCTGGGCACCAACAGCGGGCATGATCAGGAGACAGCAGACTCCATCCCCTGGAGACAGCAGACAAGCGACCTGGGAGGAGGACCACCTGTCTCTCAGCCCCCACGTGCTCAGAGGTGGAGGCGGAGTTCATGGAGGAGGAGCTGGTCTTGGCCACCCCTCCCCCTCCATTGAGCGAGGATACTCCCCCTGTTCCCACGGGACAGGACCGGGAGTTTTGGGCCATGACTCAGAGGGCCGTGGAGTTTCTCCAGCTCCCCTGGCCCTCCGATCCTACCCCACCACACTCGAGATTCGAAAGGGGGCACCAGTCACAGCGTCCCACACGGGCTCTCCTGCTGTTTCCAGACCTCCTGGATGAACTCAGGGCAACTTGGGACCACCCGGCAATGGCCCCTGCCCTGTTACGGGCAGGAGAGGTATATGCCAGGATCCAAGGCGCGGCTGAAGCGGGCTTGGTGGACTTCCCAAGGGTAAACTCCACCATAGCCATGCTGGTCTCCCTCCCTACGCTCTCGGAGGAACCTTGCAACCTGACCTGTCCAAACAGGCAATACCGCATTACAGAGACTCTGCTCCGGAGGGCTTACGAGGCTGGAGCCCAAGCAGCTCGCCTCTGTAACACGGAGAGCCTACTGGCATTATATATTGCCAAGCTGGCCGAGCCTCTGAAAGTACCCAACGCATTACCAGCCACACCCCCTATCTCGGAAATAGTGGCGGCAGCCGATTTGCTGGTGACTGTGATGCGTCACGGGGCAAGGGCAACTGGGGCGGTCTTTGGCAGCCATTGTGGCGGCACGACACTAGCTCTGGCTGTCGCTGGCAAGGTAAGTTCCTGAGACGGACAGGACCTGTCCCGACCACGGCTCCCATGCCACAGCCCAGGCCACAGCCCCGCCCACCTGCCAATCTCCGCCAGAGTCTCACTGGCAGGCAGCCGCCCCCCCAGGCTCGCCGCCCTGGCCCCCGGCGGCCCACGGCAGCTCGTGGTAGGAGGGAACACAGCCCGACCCCTTGGGGGTCAGTCTACCACCAAGCAGTCATGACGACAGACGCCTCCATGCAGGGTTGGGGAGCAGTCTGTGACGGACGTGGAGTCCGAGGCAGGTGGACGGAGCCAGCACGGGCCTTCAATATCAACGTCCTGGAGTTACAAGCAGTACTCCTTGGACTGACTCATTTCCTGCCAGTCCTGCAGGACAGACGTGCTGGTTTGGACGGACAACACAGCGGTGGTTGTCTATATCAACAGGCAAGGAGGTCGCTGTCTGCTTCTGTGGGTGCAGTCACGGATCCGCTCCATCAGAGCAGTTCAGCTCCCAGGCCTGTCCAACATGGCGGTGGACCTCCTCTCTCGGGGAAGCCCCCCAGTCTCAGAATGGCGCCTCCACCCGCTTGTGGTACAACAGCTGTGGAGCCGGTTCAGCAGGTCGGACGTGGATCTCTTTGCCTCGGCAGAGTCCACACACTGCCCACTATGGTTCTCTGTCCAAGACCGCTCAGGAACCCTAGGGATCGACGTGCTAGCCCACACATGGCCACGATGTCTCCTTTACGCGTTCCCACCGTTCCCCCTTCTCCCGGTGGTCCTGGAGAAGGTCAGAAGAGAATGAGCGACAGTTCTGCTGATAGCTCCACGGTGGCCTCGCAGATTTTGGTTCGCAGACCTGATCGCCCTCCTCCACAGAGAGCCTTGGCAGCTCCCAGTGAGAGCAGACTTGTTGTCCCAGGTGCAGGGCATGCTTTGGCACCCCAATCTGGGCCTCCTCCAGCTCTGGGCCTGGCCCCTGAGTGGGAGCGATTGATTGCCTGGGGTCTGTCGGACACGGTAGTTGCCACTATTCAGTCGGCGAGAGGTCCCTCTATGAGGTCGCAGTATTCCTATCGCTGGCGGACGTTTAGCACCTGTTGCCAAGCCGTCAGTCAAGACCCAATTCACTGTCCCAGTTTTTTTTCATGTTGCAATTTCTACAAGAGCTGTTGTACCAGGGCAACAGTCCCCATCCACGCTCAAAGTGTATCTGGCTGTGCAGTTTCTAAAGGGAGCTCGATGGCTACGGCCTCCTCGAACCCTTTCACTGTCCACATGGCACCTTGATGTAGTGCTGTACACACTTTCCCAAGCCCCATTTGAGCCACTGAACTCAGCTGAGCTGAAGCTGGTGTCACTTAAGACTGCGTTTTTGCTGGCAATCACCTCTGCAAAACACGTGAGCAAGTTACATGCCTTGTCCGTACACCGATCGTGTGTCCGTTTTGCGGGAGATGGCTCCAGGGTCACGCTACAGCCTAACCCTGCATTCCTTCCGAAAGTGCTGTCTCCATTTCATGTCAACAGGCCTATTGAGTTGATGGCTTTTCATCCTCCTCCCTTTGCTTCAGAGCAAGAGAGTCGGCGTCACCTGCTCTGCCCTGGGCGGGCCCTCAGGTGTTATTTGGAATGCACTAAGGACATTCGGCTCTCAGACCAACTGTTTTTGTCTTATGGAGTGTGGACACAGGGCCAGGTGCTTTCAAAGCAGCGCCTCTCACATTGGATTGTGGACACCATTACCATGGCCTACGAGTCTACCGGGACCCCGGTGCCTGATCACCTGGTGGCCCACTCGACTCGAGGCATTGCCACATCATGGACCCTTTTTCAAGGTGCCCCCTTGGCAGACATTTGTGCAGCTGCAGCTTGGGCCTCGCCGCTTACATTTGCCCGGTTCTACAGGTTGGATGTGACAGGACCGGTCCCTTCCATTGGGAACCCGGTGTTGGCTGCAGTCGAGCCCCAGTAGCCTACGGGCTCTGGCTCCTGCCTTTCCTCTCCCAGTCTGCCCCTGTAAGTGCATCCTGAGGGAGCAAGTGAACCGTGTCTTTACCTTCCACCAGACTATGCCTTCCAGTCGAGCACCCACGTGAGCTGCTCCTGGACTTGCTGACAGCCCTGTCGATGTGTTCCCAGGGTCTGTCATGCGGCCTCCAGGTACGTTGCCCTACGAGGCTGCCCTGTATATAGTTTGTTCATTATTACATTGTGTTGCGGTGGTGCATGTACCCCACTATGTGTATGTATTGTGTACACAGCAGGTCTGTGGCTCTGTCCTTGATTAGTAGACTGGAGCATCACTGCCGCTGTTCCCAGTTGATGGCTCTCGAGCTGTTATCGCTGACTTGCTGTGTTTATAGTTCCTTGTTCAGCAGGTCTGTGGCCAGCTCTGGCTGTATTACGCTATGGAGCAGGGGACTGCTGATGTTGTCCTCCAGCGGAGGGCGCTTGAGCTTCTCCAGTGCCCCGCTGTGTACATAGTTAATTTATTCACACGCTAGAGCTGTAGTTGCCCTGCGTTAGTTGTGCTATTTGGCAGGCGTCAACTGCTCCTGTGTTCCACGTGTGGCACATGAGCTGGCTCCTGCGCGCCGTGATGTATATAGTTAATTTGTCACAACACAGTCGAGCTGGTGTGGGCTTGCTCCTAGCTGTGCTAATGTAGGTGGTGGCCACCTCTCCTGTGGTTGTGCGGGAAGCGCATGAAAAGTTTCCTGTGCCTCGCAATGTATATAGTTTCGTTTGTGATGACATTATAGAGCTGGTGCGGCCTCGCTCCTAGCTGTGCAAGTGGAGCAAGCGGCCACCACTCCGATATCCCACGTGTGGCACATGAGCTGGCCCCTGTGCCCAGTGGTGTATATAGTTCATTTGAACAACATTTTAAGTTTAACAGCACAGTGGAGCTGTCTGCTCTGTACTGGTCAGTTGAGCGAGGATGCTCCTGTGTGGCGCGGAGGCAGCATGAACTTACTGCTGCCACGCTGTATATACTGTTGTGTTAAGTTTGGCTACAGTGTATTATGTTGATTTTTTAGTGGGTCTGTGGCCCTGCTCCTGTTGGATCAGGGGTCCACTGTCATGAAATGTGCAGAGGCCGCACAAGTTGCTTGATTGCCCGCGCCGGATATTGTGCAAGTAGATTATGGCCTTGCTCCTAGCTGCACTAGTAGAGCAGCCGGCCTTGCTATTGTAAGTGGAGGCTGTAAGAGTTGACCTCTTTAGCCCCGCTTTGTATGTGCTGATTCTAGACAGTTCCCGATGAGAGCGTGACTATGGTCCTCGCTCCTGGGCAGCTCAGGTGCGGCCCTACGGGGCCCCTGAGATTACTGTTGTGTTGCCGAGGCCCCTAGTGGTACACCTCGGGGCAGGCTCCCTTATCAGCTCGCTGCCTCCTCCCTTGCGACGGTTTTGTTATACAGTAACCCCTCCCTTTTGGGCAGTGCTTCCGACTTGAAAGATAACAATAGGTTGCGAATGCAACCCCGGTTATCTGAAAATGGAAGCACTGCCCAAGGGTTGCAAGGTCGCGCGGGAATCCTGGCTCCCGGCAAAAGAGGACGAACCTGCGCTGACTTCACGTTTTATAGAACAGTAAGTGGGAAGGGACCTTTTCTGAGTGACAAGCGCACGGGCCAATGGGAGCTTTGATAGAGAGACGTTTTCGATCGGGTTCTTACGGAAGTGCGCAGAAACCCCAACCCCTTGGCCAATGCTTCCTTTTTCACATAACCGGGGTTGCATTCACAACCTATCATTTTGCTGGATTTCAACTAATGAAGTATTATGATACACCTGGCACTAAGTAGGTTAAACATTCAAATTAAATGTAATCTCTCTATTTACACTGGTATCTGCACTTGCGCAGACCAGAGAAGAACAAACCAGATAATGAACATGAGTTCAATCAGTTTTAATGTTCCGCAATTAAGAGATGGTGGTAAAATTAAATAATCCCACCAATATATAATTCATCACCCCTATGTTTGGTAAACATATACAGTATTGTGGAAAAGGTTTAGGCAGGTGTGAAAAAATGGTGTAAAGTAAGAATACTTTAAAAAATAGACATGTTAATAGATTATATTTATCAATATTAAGTGAGTGAACAGAAGAAAAATCTACATCAAATCAATATTTGGTGTGACCACCCTTTGCCTTCAAAACAGCATCAATTCCTTAGGTATACTTTGCACACAGTCAGGGATTTTGTAGGCATATAGTCAGGTGTATGATTAAACAATTATACCAATCAGGTGCTAATGATCATCAATTCAATATGTAGGTTGAAACACAATCATTAACTTAAACAGAAACAGCTTTGTAGGAGGAATAAAACTGGGTGAGGAACAGACAAACTCAGCTAACAAGGTGAGGTTTCTGAAGACAGTTTACTATGAAAAGTCAAACACCATGGCAAGACTGAGTACAGCAACAAGACATAAGGTAGTTATACTGCATCAGCAAGGTCTCTCCCAGGCAGACATTTCAAGGCAGACAGGGGTTTATAGATGTGCCGTCCAAGCTCTTTTGAAGAAGCACAAAGAAACGGGCAACGTTGAGGACCATAGACACAATGGTCGGCAAAGGAAAGCAGATGAAAGACACATCATGCTTACTTCCCTTCACAATTGGAAGATGTCCAGCAGTGCCATCAGCTCAGAATTGGCAGAAAACAGTGGGACCCTGGTACACCCATCTACTGTCCAGAGAAGTCTGCTCAGAAGTGGCCTTCATGGAAGACTTGTGGCCAAAAAGCCATACCTCTGACGCGGCAACAAGGCCAAGTGACTCAACTATGCATGAAAACACAGGAACTGGGGTGCAGAAAAATAACAGCAGGTGCTCTGGACTGATGAGTCAAAATCTGAAATATTGGGCTGTAGCAGAAGGCAGTTTGTTCGCCGAAGGGCTGGAGAGCGGTACACGAATGAGTGTCTGCAGGCAACAGTGAAGCATGGTGGAGGTTCCTTTCAAGTTTGGGGCTGCATTTCTGCAAATGGAGTTGGGGATTTGGTCAGAGGCATCTTAATTGCCCCGGATTTATTCTGCAGCATGACAACAACCCCAGACATACAGCGAACTATCTTCAGCATAAAGAAGAACAAGAAGTCCTGGAAGTGATGGTATGGCACCACTGAGCCCTGATCTCAACATCATCGAGTCTGTCTGGGATTACATGAAGAGAGAGAAGCAACTGAGGCTGCCTAAATCCACAGAAGAACTGTGGTTAGCTCTCCAAGATGTTTGGACCAACCTACCTGCCAAGTTCCTTCAAAAAACAAGTGTGCAAGTGTACCTAGAAGAATTAATGCTGTTTTGAAGGCAAAATGTGGTCACACCAAATATTGATTTGATGTAGATTTTTCTTCTGTTCACTCACTTTGCATTTTGTTAATTGATAAATATAGTCTATTAACATGTCTATTTTTGAAAGCATTCTTACTTTACAGCATTTTTTCACACCTGCCTAAAACATTTGCACAGTACTGTGCAAAAATCTCTCTCTCTCTCTCTCTCTCTCTCTCTCTCTCTGTATATATATATATATATTCAAAATAGACACCAGTCAGGTTTGTTTACAGTAGAAACATGATACTGAATACATGTGGAAAATATTGCATTTATTAATTTGTTTTCAGAATGTAATCTGCATTTACATATGGTACACAAATTAGACTTTAACCATTAGATACCTGTATGGTGTTATGGTGTGCACTGCAGCACTGTGGACCCTTAAGTTGAAATGTCCTGCGGTATACCCTTGTTTAAGCATGATAAACACTGTTGGATCTTGAATACCTGCAAAGAAAAGATAACTGGATTAATGTCTCATCTTAAAACCATCACTTCTACTAACAACATTCCACCTATGTACAGTGCCAGGCTGAATCGCTATGAGTTGTACATCATTGTTACTCTTGGGTAAGGTTGAAGTACGATGGCCCAGAAACCTTATAAATCACCTAATTTCTCTATAAAATATTATACAGCTAATATATTAGAGTTCATCCCATGTATATGTTGGGTTTTATGTCACCCAAGTCTTTTTGTAACTACCCTGGTGTTTATATTATTTGGAAGATAGTTCTAAAATATGGCATGCAAAAGTACAATAAACACAATGTCCAAATTGGCTTTGCATTAATATTTACTGCAGGAATATAAAGTGTTTAAAGAAAACAATAATACACAATGATTACACCACAGTAATTACTGTAGTAAATTGCCTTAGAGCTTCCAATATGAAATGTGAAGTGAAATTCAACTTGAAATATTCCTTATTCAAAATTAAAAACACTACAAACTTCTCAGATAGGATAGTTTCAGATCTCCAAGAAATTCCATCAACTGTGCCATCCCTTCAGTTCCAATTATCACAATTATTTTTGCTTCTTCCATCACTCTCCCAGATCATTCTTATTCCCTTTTCTGTAACGTTTACTTAACATTTATTTCCTTTTCCTTTTCATAGTCCTTTTCATAGCAGATTTACTTTAATACGCATTAGATGTCTTATACTGACAGGTTATAAGAACATTCAAAAGGCAGCACATTTGAGGTCAATCAAACTGTCTTGCTCACTTAGTAGCTAGTGTGTTATTGAACCAAGAACTACATAAAACCATTTCTTCAAAATAAACTTTTCTTTATGATTTTCAATACTTCATGTACTTCATGTACTTCCCTAATCTTGTAGAAAGACAAATACTTGACCCATAGGCAAAGTTTTTGGTTATCACTGGCCCAGAGTCTGTTAACGTGTGCTTAATTTGCAGTAAATTGACAGTAAATCATGCCCTGTGTTGTATTTGTTATCAAATATCCAAATGTTCTCCTAGAAATTAATAATTTAATCAGATTATTTTTCTCTAGTTTTATTTCCTGATAGACTCATCATTTTGAACTTCATTGTACATTCAGCACTCAAAAGTACGCTTTAATACAGTTGAAGAAACCAAATTCACTCCACAATCCAACAAAGTTGGATCTACTTCCAGCCACAGAATTGTGCTTTTTTATAGACTAATGGAGAACTCAAACCAGGCCTGGAAAGAACATGCCCTTCATTCCAGGAGTTAAGTGAGTAAGAAGAACAATTTAAAATCACTGGTTTTAGTTTATTAGTTTATTATGTGCTAATTTTCTGGATCCCTGTTGTTTCTTTGCTCAATTGAATTTATTTGTGATTGTGTTGAGCTGTTTTCTTTGTATTCATTTTTTTTTTAATCGTACATGATGCACAGTTTAGGACTCAACTATAACAGACTGACCAAACAAACTCTGTAAATGGTTTGTGATTTACAGCTTTGAACTTGAACTTGAACTTTATGAATTCATAACAGTTTCTGTCAACAAACGTAGATTTGACACTGAACTGGCACCTGGACTGTGATCAGGAAAATGGATGAAGCCATGAAGTGGATTATTTTGATTGAGTATTTTCTTGTGTTTTAGCTTACGTCGGTTTTTCAACTCCTCCTGGAGTACCCCTATGTGTTGTGCTTGTTCTTCCAGCTGTTCCTTCATTTAATAATTTAATCCTGAATCTGAACTATCTCCATTTTTATAAGTGAACCATAAATACAAAAGGTCCAAAAAAGCAACAGTTCAGATTTTATTTTATTGATTGATGTGATGTAACCCCCATTCCCCCCCAAAAAAACCTTCAAGACTACATCTTAAAAATGTGGATGTTTCTAAACAATTACATTTCTGATTGTTTGATATATTCTGAAGGGAGGAAGGAAATTAGCAGCAATTTTTTCTCCAATTAAGCAGTTATGCTATTATTTAAATTTGATCCAATGGATGCCAAGACTAGATCACTAATGATAATAATAATAATAATAATAATAATAATAATAATAATAATAATAATAATAATCTTGGTGGTCTACTTCAGTTCTATGATGCTTTGATGGTCTACTTAAAATGACATGCACATTTGTCTGCTTACATAAAGACCAAAAGCCAGTGTGGGCTCAAAGTATTGTGGTGTCAAGGGAGCCACTCCTGCAGGATACAAAATAATAATGAAGCAATCATATTCAAGAGGGACAGACTGGCTTGCACACATACATCAGACCTCTTAAAGTGTTTGGTGATAATAAAATGCTGATGTGTCTAGAAGCAATATCTGCAAGAATGGGAGAAAAAATGGCTTTACTTAAAGCATTAACTTTTCAACAGTGGCACCATGTACAGAATCTTGATAGGAGCTTCCGTGTTCATCCAATAGGCCTCACACACTGCTTGTCATAGCATTAGCAGATTGTTTATATTTCAGCAAACAATTAGTCATACATACTTCTGAGATGTCTTTTGACTTAAATAAATTAATAAACTTACATATCTCTGACATACATGTGTGTGTACTGTATACACACCTACATATATAAGTAGAGTATGAAACCAGTTAATTAATAACCACTTCATATAGCCTTAAAGCTGAGGATTTACTAAAGAGAAAAATCAGGTTTTTACTACCACTACAATAAAATATAATTTCTATGTATTCAAATGTTTGCTGTTTCTTTAACCCACATCAGAAGTAGCAGGAACATATTTCCCTAAAGACAGGTGAAACTACTTTGATTAAGTCCCATCTGATGCAGAATACATAACTAGGCTCAAACAAAGCAGATCAAAATTTCATGATGTATGTTCATTCATATTAAACACTAGTAGACAGCATGTAAACAGGATAGGAATTGTTACTTTTCCTGTCAGACTCCCCTTTCAATGGCATGAATGACTTGAATATTTAAAGACCTTTGTGGAAATCATGTTCTTTCCATTACACACTTTTTCACTAGAATTCAGGAGTTTCAGATGGACACACATAGCGAACTTGCAACTGGATTAATGTCTGAGCCTTTACTCACGTGGCTGGTGGAACAACAGCATGGCCATGAGGTGATCAGAAACCCCCCCCCCCCCCATTACCCACCACTAATAGAAAAGGATCTTGTCTTCATCATGCACTGGTCTAAAATTAGTGCGCTCTGAGAAGGGATGGGGTGGTGTGTTTGTCTTCCATTATTACAGATTATATAAAGACATGGTGCAACCCTCCCTATGTGATCATTCTATCTCCAGTCCATTCACAAAGAGAGGAGGGTGAGAGGGCTAAAGGTTGCAAAGAGTTGCTTCCACCAGGGGCCTTTTCATCAGCGGAAATAGTGATCTTAGCCAGTTTCTTGTTTTCTCCTCACTTTCTGCATCTCTTACCCTTACCCTTACCCTTTCATCTTTTCCAGTTCCTTCATTCCTCTTCCTTTCTAACCCTAGCCCTATTGCCAGTCCCTCTCTTGGGGCTCCATCTATCTCAGTTCAAAAGGGCCTGATCCTTCCTGTCCCCCCCAGCTGCAGTTGTAGTGCTTTGTTTAACAATTCCTCTATTCTGTCTCATAACTGTGGGCACAACCTTCAGTTCTTCCTGTAACTCTTTGTACAAAACCTTGAGCATAGGGGATCTTCTACAAAATTTAATTGCAGGATTGGGAAGGTGGAGGGGAGGTCCATATATTGTGAAAAAAAAATGACTGTGGCCTCCATAATTACAGGGGTGATGGTGTTTTGTTTGTGGCACTGTGGGAGGTTTAGTGCCCAGGCTTGGAGGCTGGAGATAGGAACCACATATGTATTATATATACAATGTTTGGTGCCCTACACAGACATCCAAAAACTACATGAAAGTCTTACTGCTATTAGTGTGTCAGGTGCTTCTCCTGTTAAATCACCTCCCCTGTGGCCAATCACGGCATCACAATTTCCTCTTTTCTGCTCTCATCTGTCAACAAACTTAGAGGACCATTATGGAAATAATTGCTTTTAAAATGTAAGCAATGTGATCCATTTGAATAAAAATACGAGCACTGAGAGTTTCCTTCTCAAAGAAATGACATTTTCACTACCAGCTTGCAGCCTGAACCTAAACTGATGAACTGCGATGGCAAGGCTAATTACTACATTTTAAGACACGCTAAGATGTTCCTACAGTAATTGTACAGTTAGTGCAGGAGCAGTTCCCAGCTCAAAAGGTGGCCATACGTTACTAATCGATAACAAGAGAGCACAGACTGAAATACTCTAGTGTAATAGCTTTGTTGTAGTTTGTATAGGCTAGTTGCTGTATGTTTCGTATAATAAGCTATTTAGATACAATTGTGCAATGTTTTACCCACCATTGTGCCTCCATCAAGGAGAAGGACATATCAGGAAATAAACATCAAGGAAAAGGAAATACAAATTCCTCAGGTTGTACACCTCCCACATGCTTAGAAGGATCACCACTCTCAAGGCCTTTGACAGCATCTATAATCCACTGTTAGTCTGCATACACTGCACTGATAAAAGGCCATTTCTATAATATTCTGAAAAACAACATTTTCTATTGTATTATTGACTAAGCTCCTGGATATCTGATAGGTGGCACTGCTGAGAATTGCAGCCTGAGAAGAATCCTTTACCAGACCCTTCCACAGACAAGAAAACATTCCTTACCTATGTTATATATTTGTATGTGATTACATTCAGTTTATTTATTTTATGCTAATCATTTAAGAAAAACCTATATCAGTTATCCAGTTACACAAAGAGAAGTAATTTGAGTACATCATGCTTGGTAGTAAAATATAAAACTACACACTCAGACACAGCAAGAAGACAACATTTACAGAACTGACTCCTGATTATATTTAAAAGTTTTAGAAGTTTCAGTATAATTCTCCCATCTTTCTTGAGTTCCTCTTTGGGAGTTCAAAACATATTAATCTGAGATTTTAGGGGCTCTTTTAATTAGGCCTGAGCTTTAATCCAGCTCAAAAGCGATTGACAAGGGCTGTTTTCATGCCACTGCTTTTACTGACACTTAGAAAGAGATTATGTCCATTCTTAGACCCGGGTCTTCAATGTTTGAAAGGAAGTGGCACAAATCGGCTAAGACCTCTGTTCATTCAAGTGTTTTATCTCCGAAATACCTTCAAATTCAGTAAGTGTAGCTCTATTATATCTTTATAATAGGATTTTTTTTTTTTTTTCATGGAAAGCTTAAGAATGTAACTGTTTTCAGGGAACAGAATTGATACAATAGGTGCTGGTGTCAGACTGCACCACTTGTATTACTTATTTTACAGGTACATTTATTTAAATATATCTAACAAAACATTAGAGATAAAATCTTAAAGAAGTTTCACACTTTAGTTGAGGAAAAAAAAAACATAATTACCTCAATTACGACTTACCTTCAGGAAGGTCTAAGGTCCATTGTATAACCTGTGAATAATTCTGGTTATGGTTAATGAAAAGCTGACTAATACACTTACTATAGGGGTGTGATCCCTCAAATTTAGATTAAAGATAGATAGAATGTGGAATGTGGGAAAAATATATTGATGGAGTGTTCAGATCTGTTATCACATTGAGCTGAGTTCAGTATTTGCTACCTGTGCAGAAAGTTTGAATGAGAGGGGGAATTTGTTCTATGGCTGCAAGAAATGTGGATTCACTCAACCTAAGTCTGCCTGTGGACGCCAAAAGCTGGGTTCTATACAGCAGAAAGAGAAGCAGGAGGGCAACACTTTTGTACCTTAAGCCATATACCATTGTAGATCCATATTAAAAAAGCTTTTTTTGTTTTGTCTGTTGTTTCCGGTCCCTGGATAGTGGCATACATATTCAGGGGCATTTGTCTTTGCAACTGTAAGTGACTTCAGGCAAACAGAAGTACACACCACTGGTGCACCAGTGCACAAGTCTTGTATACTTGTAAGTTGATATCCTGAAAATTAACTTTCAACCAGTTTCAGATGTGATACGGAATATGTTATGTGGGACATGACTGGGCATCAATTGATAAATCCAAACTAAAATGTATTTTATATTAAAATATGATTATATCCTATTCATAAGATAGAAATGTTTAAAAATGCATCACTACAACAAGCTAACTGTCAACAGGGATGTAAGGTGTAACTATGGCATAATTCCATAATGACAACTGGAATGCAAGAGCTTTGCAGACTGGCATTTTTTTTCAGTGCACTATGCAATATGCAGATCAGTACAATGCAATCAGTTAGAGTGTGCTAACGCCTTGTACATTAGATAGTGAGCTAACCAGAGCCTAGAGGAGGAACATTATTGCAAAGCTGATGAGGGGTTGAGGGAAGACTAGAGAAAATATGCAGTCTTTATTTACAGTACTGTTAATAGTACTATTTCACTTCTCACTGAAACTGCATGTGAAATAATAATATTACAACATAATATAAAGAATAATGCTTTAGTTAGTCACAAAACACCACTCCCAACCACATCCTGTTTTTCTGGTTTCTATTTTTCTTTGTTTTTAATCTCCAAGTAATATAAAGAGAGACAACTGATATAAAACAATGAAATACTAGATTCTACTAACAAGTAAGAGAAGACAAAACTGAGATCTGAGTATTAAACATATAAAGAGGCGACCAGTAACTGTACAACTGTCACAAATATATATACACACACACACATAATCCTACTGCTTCTGTCTCACGTTGGCATATAGGTGACAATGGGTGCTTATAAAATTACAGTGGAACGATTGGATCCTGTCAGGTTTCACCAACTTGAGTAAGTTGCCTAGTTAAAATGGAAGTGGAGACTCATTATCTTATCTGTGCAGAGGAGAGAATCATGGCCAATGCCCTGAATGATGAAATAAAAATGTACACTCTCAACCTCTTTCCCCACAGATGTGCATGAAGTCCGAGGGCTTTTCAGGATAGTTGAAAACTTTTCTGGTGGTGTAAAACTGAAAAATGAGCATAAGCTGGATGAATCAATTTAATATATGTAAGTATAAGCTTTTTAAAAAAAGTGAACTCAACAGTACCCAGAAGCTACTGAGCAATAGTGATCCAGAGAGAACTCCAATATAACTTATTACTTACTTTTTATTGTCGGTTTCCTCTGGTAGCAACATTCTGCATTGCAGCACAGAAAACCATATCATTTTGAACTCTGATTTACTTTCCCATATTGGTTAGTTCTTTGCCCACCAACAAGATGTGACTGAACACTAACCTCTTAACCTCTTGTAGACCCTGGAAGGCTCTATACATTATGAACTGCAAATAAATAATCTATACATGTCCCAAGGTACTTGATTTACTTTGGTTTATTTTTATTAATTTATGGCTGTGCTTTTTAAGGATATAGTATTGAAATAAAAACACATAGAGACTACCAAGCTCCAATCACTTGCAATATGTGTCTCTTATAAATCTAGAAATTCAGCGGTGCAAACCTCACAAAGTTAACAAACAAATTAATATATTTGTTATTCTTGCTGAAGATACTGTAATAAAATAAAGTAGTTGGTGTTCTAATTCAAACTAAAGTATGACTTGAATATACAGTGAGGGAAAAAAGTATTTGATCCCCTGCTGATTTTGTACGTTTGCCCACTGACAAAGAAATGATCAGTCTATAATTTTAATGGTAGGTGTATTTTAACAGTGAGAGACAGAATAACAACAAAAAAATCCAGAAAAACGCATTTCAAAAAAGTTATAAATTGATTTGCATGTTAATGAGGGAAATAAGTATTTGATCCCCTATCAATCTGCAAGATTTCTGGCTCCCAGGTGTCTTTTATACAGGTAACGAGCTGAGATTAGGAGCACTCTCTTAAAGGGAGTGCTCCTAATCTCAGCTCATTACCTGTATAAAAGACACCTGTCCACAGAAGCAATCAATCAATCAGATTCCAAACTCTCCGCCATGGCCAAGACCAAAGAGATGTCCAAGGATGTCAGGGACAAGATTGTAGACCTACACAAGGCTGGAATGGGCTACAAGACCATCACCAAGCAGCTTGTGAGAAGGTGACAACAGTTGGTGCGATAATTCACAAATGGAAGAAACACAAAATAACTCAGTCTCCCTCGGTCTGGGGCTCCATGCAAGATCTCACCTCGTGGAGTTTCAATGATCATGAGAACGGTGAGGAATCAGCCCAGAACTACACAGGAGGATCTTGTTAATGATCTCAAGGCAGCTGGGACCATAGTCACCAAGAAAACAATTGGTAATGCACTATGCAGTGAAAGACTGAAATCCTGCAGCGCCCGCAAGTTCCCCCTGCTCAAGAAAGCACATGTACAGGCCCGTCTGAAGTTTGCCAATGAACATCTGAATGATTCAGAAAGTGAAAGTGTTGTGGTCAGATGAGACCAAAATCGAGCTCTTTGGCATCAACTCAACTCGCCGTGTTTGGAGGAGGAACACCATCCCCACCGTCAAACATGGAGGTGGAAACATTATGCTTTGGGGGTATTTTTCTGCTAAGGGGACAGGACAACTGCACCACATCAAAGGGACGATGGACGGGGCCATGTACCGTCAAATCTTGGGTGAGATCCTCCTTCCCTCAGCCAGGGCATTGAAAATGGGTCGTGGATGGGTATTCCAGCATGACAATGACCCAAAACACACAGCCAAGGCAACAAAGGAGTGGCTCAAGAAGAAGCACATTAAGGTCCTGGAGTGGCCTAGCCAGTCTCCAGACCTTAATCCCATAGAAAATCTGTGGAGGGAGCTGAAGGTTCGAGTTGCCAAACGTCAGCCTCGAAACCTTAATGACTTGGAGAGGATCTGCAAAGAGGTGTGGGACAAAATCCCTCCTGAGATGTGTGCAAACCTGGTGGCCAACTACAAGAAACGTCTGACCTCTGTGATTGCCAACAAGGGTTTTGCCACCAAGTACTAAGTCAAAGGGGTCAAATACTTATTTCCCTCATTAACATTCAAATCAATTTATAACTTTTTTGAAATGCGTTTTTCTGGATTTTTTTGTTGTTATTCTGTCTCTCACTGTTAAAATACACCTACCATTAAAATGATAGACTGATCATTTCTTTGTCAGTGGGCAAACGTACAAAATCAGCAGGGGATCAAATACTTTTTTCCCTCACTGTATAGTTTACAAATGTTAAAGGTCGACTAAGCAGTATTTAATTAAAAATATCAATATTACTCTATTATTACCCTTTTAATATTAAGTCAGGGATGGCAAACCTTTTTTTGGCTTGAGGGCCCAAAGTCTGGTTTGTTTATGTTGCTAAGTGCCAGGGTGCCAATGATAAATTAGGGATGTAAAAGTTTATACAGGGGCTAAACTGGGATTTTTGTAAACAATACTTGTGACACCTTTGCTCATGTATTTATTGTTTGTTGTAATTATGCTATTAAGCAAACATGCCAACAAAACAAACTGCAATCCACAATACAAAATAATCAAAAACTATGGACAGACAGAATCAGCCAACCCAACCTCCCCCCAACTTGAGCACCAGTCTGCTAATGGGGCTTCTGCTGCTGAATATGAAACTGAATGAAGTGAGTCACCAAGAAAATTCAGTCCAAAAAAGATGATAAATATGCAGGTTCCATTTTTGCTCACAGATTATTGTACATTTACATATATAAAAAAAAGATATAGTAATAGCACTTCACTAGCTCGATCATTTTTGGAATATGTCCCTTTTAATTTTGGACAATGATAATCTTTAATCCTCTTTTAAATAAGACCAATCAATCTTATAGTGGAACACCTTTCCAAAGCATGTCACAACATTAAAGAATAAGTGCAGCATACCATGAATACATCATTTCAATTTTGCAGTTTTCCTACAGTGTAGTAAAATGCATGAACTGACTGGGGTCTGCCCCTGCCTTGCACTCAATCATTACTAGTGCAGTGTACCTTTGTTTTTTTTAATGTATATTTATTAAAATATCTACTGCTTTTTCATTTT
The DNA here is from genome assembly GCF_036373705.1 of Amia ocellicauda. Lineage (NCBI taxonomy): Eukaryota > Metazoa > Chordata > Actinopteri > Amiiformes > Amiidae > Amia > Amia ocellicauda. Next base: position 21,954,080 of record NC_089855.1, read on the forward strand.
GTAAATGAACTAAAACTGGTAATAGATTAATATAGCCTACTTTGTGCTGCACTGATTTTTTAAGAAAAAAATAATGCAGTGGTATCTAACTACCCTGGAAAAAAAATGAGTATGTACAAATGTACTGTACAAATCAAAGGCATAATTTATTTATGTCTGAGAATGTACAGCTTTCTTTTGTTTCTTTCAACAAATACGTTCATTGCTGACCACACTTAATCACAACAGGACAGACTTTTTGTCATCATCCTCCTGGCCCCAGAGTGCTGCACAGCAGCATTACAGTCATCATAACATTAAGATCGCCTCCGTGCCAATGGGATCGGTGGGATTCTGCAGATCTGCGCAGAACTGCGAAAATCTACACAAGAATGTGACCTATAACATGAATATTCAGAAAACGGAAAAAGACAGTTCTGCTTGCAATTTCAATGTTGTACAAATATTCAAATTAAAGTGTTACCCACAAGTAAACCATAAAGTGCGTGATCTGATTGGACATCGTATACATTAGTTGTTCTATACCACTGATTGACCTAACACCAGCCAACCGGCAATTCCCACTATTTTGTATTTTTAACCAATCACCGACACATAATAATAATAATAATAATAATAATAATAATAATAATAATTATTATTATTATTATTATTATTATTATTATTATTATCATTATTATTATTATTATTATATTGGGCTACCGAGGGAGGGGGAGTTTCTCTGTAGCTGCTGCTTGCGTTTTGAGAAACTGCATATCTACTTTCAGGTGGCCATCCTGCTGTCCTGATCGCCACACAGCCGGCCTCTCCAGGCACATTCACAGCGCATAAACATCAGAGCAGCGGCCCTCATCACCGCGACACAGCTCGGCACCTCGATCTGTTTTATTAAAGGCACACAAGTAGAGCAAATCGGATGCAATGAAAACAGCACCATCGGTCAGAAATATCGGCTCTTTGAAAGCAATCGGCTGATATCCGATATTGTACATTTTACCAATATCGGGCGCTACTGATCGGTGGATCGGTTTCCATCACAATGACTCCCAGAATCATAGAGAATCACCCCTGGAGATCACCGCAGAGATGGCCGGTCCACTTTCCGGACAGCGACAGGGTGTGCGCAGCAGTCAGGTGTTAAAACTGGGCAACACGAGTAACAGGGCTCATTCAGTTAATAATGCGGTAATAATTCCATTTGTCATCATAGCCTCAATGATCCGCCTTAGCAAGTCAAAAGGCCATTGGACACTGTTCAGTGTGAGCTTCATTACTCAGAGGCGAGATCAAGCGATCAGTGTTGAAAGCTCTTTATTAGCGCCTCATGGTTCCCCCTTCCTTTACAGACACAGCTGATTCAAAGTGAGAACAGGAAGCTATCTGTGCTCCTCGATGCCCAGAAGGAGCTGCAGAGAAACATCCATGCCAACAGGGCTCTGGGGGCGGAAGTGGAGATGCTGGTGCAGACTGTGTGCTGGCCAAATGAGGTGGGCAAGTTCCACACGCTCACTGACCTGGACAAGGTGGTCAGTCTGCTGCACTTACTGTCCAGCCACTTGGTCCGGTGGAGAGTGCCCTCAGGACAGCCACCCTGAGAGAGTAAGGAAGAAGGGCCATTCATTACCCTGCCCATCTCCCTGCAATACACACTTTGTCCAAACAGATTCTGTTTCTACGCCTGCAAGACATACTTTATCTTTGTAAATCACATGAAGTGTTTTCTGTCCCTCATTCAATGTAACCTTCTTGTAGATTTTGGAGTTGTAAATGAAATCTAAACTATTTTTCCATTTAAAAGTTTAAATCCTATTTCTGAATGTGTGGTTAAAGCCTTTCACAACATAAAATGCCTTCTGCCAGCAGCTGATTTCTCTAAAACAGTTTCAGTGTAAACTGAATTGTATAGCTGGAAAGGCAAAAACACACTTTGAGAAGTAATTTTTTGTCTGGTCCCCCCCCATATTTATAAAAATCAAAACCATCGTAATTACTTAAACAAAAGATTCCGAGTAAAAATAATCAGAGAGGTACTTTAAGGTAAATGTATGTTTATTTGTATTCTGCTGCCCAATAGATTTTACTTCCTTTGATATAGAAGGTAGATCTGCTGGAGGCAGCTGTCTGTTGGGAGAGTCTCTGTGCTGCAGTGCTGGTGATAAACTGCTCTCGTTGTGATTTCTCCCTCAGCTCACCCTGACGGAGAAGAGAAGCAGCTCCTGGGACAGCTGGGTGAAGCTTGGGAGCTGAAGGAGCACACTGAATGGCGTGAGCAGGCGCTCTTCTAGGTGCTGGCGCAGTGTCTCACCCCAGAGCAGCTGAAGGACTTTAGCTACTTCATGGAGGTGGAGCAGTGCCAACTGGAAAAGATTTGCCTGGGCGAGGAGCAGCTTAAGGGCCTGAGAGCGAGCCAAGGTATGGGCTATGGGCACTACTAATGTGAGGAGGGGTCAAGGTCTGTGGGGCTTTCCACAGTGCTGCAGCCCAGTGCCCCATACCATGTGTTCCTCACTGCCTTCTAAAGATGAACTTTCCCAAACTGTAGCACCTCTGTCCCTCCAGAGAATGAATTTCCATGATGCTAGCTAGCACCTTCACCTTAAGGGCTAATTTACAGTACTGTGGACTTTGTCCTTCAAATGAGATGCCTCACCAGTCACTGTGCATTTCGGTGCCTTTCAGTAATAGGCACGGCATCCTTGAACATCAAAGACAGATGGTGGTCCTTCAAAAAGGTCCTGATAGCTGTAAAGACCTCAATAAAGATAAAGAAAGGTTTAGATTTACATTATTCATAAAAAAGTTAGACAGGTTTCAGGCACTTCTCTTTATTTATTGATTATTTTGCTATACTTCTGTCCACCACTCAAAGCCCAGGCTTGTCCTGCTACAGCACCACCACTGACAAGGCTCTGCTGCTTGGTGAGATGAAGGAGCTACCAGGGATGATTGAGGAGGAGGAGCTGTTAGTCAACAAGGTACCATCCACCAAGGGTACAACAGCACTGCCGTAAACGGGCTTCAAACCCACAACCTTCTAGTTATGAGCCCTAACCAATACTCCACAGTGCTGCCTGTTTGGTTTGCTGATATGACACTCATGACAGTCATGCAACATGTAAGAAGGGAAATAATTAATTATATAGCATTAATGAGTTAGAAAAAAAATTAAACCAGTGTTGAGTTTTCTCTGCCTTGAAAACTGGATTTCAGCTTGATTCACTCGGCACCATTTGGCTTCAGTTGGCCTTCTTGTATTTCCCTGTCTGCCCCTGTTAGCGCATCCTGGTGAGTGACAGAGTTATTTCACATAAAGCAGAGTAAACTGCTTTCTTAGAGTGATGTCATATGGACTCTTCACATAGACTTTTATAACCAACTGTATTAGACCACTTCAAACCCCAGGAACCCCATAATTTTTTAGCCTGAATATGATTTAGTAACAAACTGCATATAATAATAATATTCCATTATATCATATATTTGTTTTATGACATAGTGTTGAGTATACCTTTAACAATCTTGAACAAACATTGAAATGAAATAATATAGTTAAATAGAAATTTAATTCTAGCCCTACAAATATTTATATAGTTTGTAATTTGTTCTCAGGTGTAACCTTCCTTCAACCTCTCTCTCTTCGTTAAACAAGGCCCTTGGATTTTTCTTTCCTTTGATTCAAGTGTTTGTTCATATTATGACTTCATTGCTTTAAAAGAAATATGAGAAAATAATGTTCACATTCTGTACAATGAAAAGCATGACAAATTGCACGTGCTTGGTTGCTAAGAAACGAACTGGTTGAGGCTCTTAGTCACGTAAACACTTCAAATATACAAAAAAAGACAAGTTACTAAATTTCAGTTGCTTACACAGGACATTTCTACAAAGGATCTAACCAGAACGAGTAAACAAGGCAAAGCACACACATATATATATATATATATATATATATATATATAAAGATCATTATTTTAAACATTGCAAGACACTTAAAGTTTTTCTACAACATATCTTTCTGAAGTTATTGTATTATATATTGAGTCATTCAATACATTTACACAGTAGAGTTTAGAGTTTAAGTGACATGTTTCAGCACATTTGGAAGTATTATACTGTAGGTGAATTATTTGACTAAAAGAGCTTGCAAGATTTCTTAAACTATCCAGAAAACAAATAAACAAATACAAAAGCAGGTGGTTAAGCAATACTATAGTACCATATAAGTTATTATAAATAACAAACCTTTATAACATCAGATCTTACATATAAATGTAATCCAAACATGAATTTATAAATTATAAATAAAGTGTGCTTAAACTATAACACATGGAATGAATTTCAATTATAAAAAAGGCACTACTACTACTACTACTACTACTACTACTACTACTACTACTAATAATAATAATAATAATAATAATAATAATAATAATAATAATAATAATAATAATAACCAGCAACTTTGTTGTTTGGCACCCTAATAAATTACCATATAATGGCTAATCCATTGATTATTTATCTCCATAGATCATGTTTTTTTAACTAGTTAGTTCTTAGGTTTATTGTTGTGTAGAAATATGCCCCAATGAGCCTGTAAACAGTAAGTACGTTTTTACTTTCCAGAATTAATTTTAATTCAGTAATGTTAGGTTTACAATCCCAGAGGAGCTAAATCAGACCTATACTGTGAAGGAATTGACACCATGAAGCAGAAAAGGTCAGAAACTTCTCACTGTAGGCTTTTTTCTTTGGTCTCTGCTTTAGAATCAAATCAGATTTAGACTCATCAGACCATAGAATGTTGTAAGAAACTATATATATATATATAACACTTGTCTATATACATATTGTAACACCATAGGGGGGTTACATGGTTCTTGCACACTCTTGTTGCACTCTCCTCCACACCTTCCAGCTCCTACTCCTACACTCCACACAATGGGGTGCCGGCTTGCTGCCTTAATACCAGCTCCGGCCAATCAGGGAAATTCTGCTGCTCATGTGCTCATACACAATGATTCATCCTCCCAGGGATCTGAGAGGTGTAATGTTGGCCTGCTGGCTAAGTTGTGCTCCTCCTAGCACCATGATACAATCTGCTTTTCATCCTTAGTATCAAACAACAAAGAAATTAGCAGAGCATTTTCTTTAGAAATTGTACATCTTCCATTTTAATTCATGTATTTAAATGTACAGAAGAGACAGGATTTTTCCATTGGAATGTCATTTCCCTGAGTGAAAAGAAAGCAATGGAAGAGTTAAAAGATTTACTGGAAAAAACTGGTGAACACTGGAACGTTGTATTATGATACTTCAGGTAATTAAAACGACATTCAAATATTCATAAAGAGTTCCTCATGAATACTGCACCAGATAACATTTTCTTGTTCTTCAGCCTTTCACACACAGATGTTCTCTAGTCCTGTTAGAGAAGTTAGCAGGGAGAGCTCAGTGTGCAGTATCAGATCACAATACTAGAACAAAAAATATTAATTTCCTTCTTGTATAACAATCAAACATATCCTCTGTCTGCATACAGGGCAGGGTACAATGTTTGTGAGAAATGTGAAATACAGATATTAATGCTTAGAGTAAATAACAAACTGAAACTTAAAAAAAAAATGTTCAGAGATTAAATCCTTCTATGTTTCTCCTCTGGAGTAATTATATTATATTATTGTATTATTATTATTATTATTATTATTATTATTATTATTATTATTATTATTAGTAGTAGTAGTAGTAGTAGTAGTAGTAGTAGTAGTAGTAGTAGTTCCATTGTCAGTGTCAGAAGCTAAATAAGGTCTGTCATAATCTCTTTGTTTAGATGTGCACTGTTTATGTCCCCACATGGTGGTGCAAATGAGTCAGACTACTTCACACTCATTCATTGGCATTATTTATTTATTTCACTTTATTCCTAGATGTATGTACTTCCAGGGAGCAACAAACTGCTCAGAGGACAATCCTTAACACACTCCCAGCCCTACCCAAAGACACCTCTCCTCACTGACTTATTTTTTCACCTTTTCAAATTATTGTTCATATTTGTAAACTTTTCAAAAATTCAAACACGTATTTCTATGTCCTTATCTTTATAGTTAGTGTGTTTTTACTAAGGTACTAATACTGTATTTTATAAAGTGTTTCCTACATAAATGTCCTGAAAGTGATTCATATTTTGTAAGTCACTGCCTTGACATAATAGCTATTAATGCATGTTAAGACATTATTTAGGATAAAGCAGGAATAGGAAACCACAAAAATGCATATAAACATAGCTTTATTATTAAGTTTAATTTAATCTTTATAATCCGGAAATAGGCAGTGACACAGACTCTGTCAAGCTACACATATGTCTAGTATTAAAATACCCAGAGTCATGCTAGTTTTGGTTATCCTTGCATGAAATATCATTAGTTAGTCCAAGATTAGTTCTGATCACTGTCTGTGAAACCAGCCAATAATATATGTAGTTTACGTCAACGCAAAGTCAACATCTATCTATTACCTAACATGGCAATCCAAGAAAAATAAACAGTGAATTAACAAGCTAATTAAAAAACAAAACACATGGAGTCACAACTCCAAAGTTTTTAGGGGAGCTGATTGTATTTTGCAAAAGGAACATGTCTGTACCCTGATGAGTGTTAGATTGTATCTAATACAGTCTCTTTCAAGATGTCTGCTAGCATTTGTCCAAGGATTGTGTCCACATGGTTGCTGTCTGGATGAGGTCCTTTGCAGCTGAAATGACAAATCTTAAGTAGTTATGAGTAACGTTAGATGAATAGCAGCCATGAAGAAAATAACCCTATATGAAAACAAAACATCTTGTGATTGCTCTGCACTTCTAATTATAAATGTATGAACATTGAAATGAAAATTTACAGGCGCATTATTTAAGGAGCTGATGTATAGTGCTAGGATTTCCAGAAACCTGCTATCCCCGTTCTTGAAGTTAACAGTAAACAAGGAAAATAAATACATAAATATACACTGCACTAAAAATACACAATGTATCAGAGATGGAACAAACTACAGCAGGAATTTTCCAACATACAAAAGAACTCTCGATATATGTGATGCACACTTGTAAAACAGAATAGGAATGCATTGTTTCCTTTATATTATCTTGATTCATCTCAGATAGAATGCAGAAATAAATGTGCCATAGATGACACGTTTCAGCACATGAAATAGGTTACATGCCTGACTTATCTTTGTAGCCAAAGATAATAACAGGAACCAGCTTCCACAGCTGTGAATTACTGGTTCAATACCTGGGAGCTTGTTTCCATTTATATAACTTTGAAACAGAAGTTGCAACAGTAGGAGGTAACATTTACCTTTAACAGTCACTGGCAAAAGAGGCTTTGTTTTAAATGGCCTGTCCACCTTTCAGCAATTCCCTTTGCCCTGTACTCATGTACAATAATGAGAAAGAAATTTCACACCAACAAATAATGTAGAAAGAATTCGTAGAGGCTCTTAGCACAAGAAAAAATAAAATTCTAAACTAACGGGTCATAAGGGGAAAATGGAGAATGTTGCTGCTGATGAAAAATATAACATTTCGTTACAGAAGGAGAGTTGTTTTTCTTCTTCATGAAATAAAAACGAGAAAATGGATGACTTAATAAACAATTCCTCTATTCTTCAGTTTCAGATATTAAGACAAAGGTATACAGGCTTCTGAGTAACACATCTGGTAAAAGCAATACATTGGAGTTCAGGGTGTGTTATCTAGGTTGTGTCCTATACTCCTCTGGCTTATTAGAAATTTGCATCAAAATGCTCCAATTGGTGAGATGTATGGACTCTAGGCATTCTGGATGGCTTTGACTATGTGCATATAAGAGGATGCATGTTTTGTCTTATCCCTCTTGAAGCAGCATGGAAGCTGTGGAGATTTTCAGTGGGAATTGTGGGAATAATTATTGCAGAGTATAAATAAACAAATTAATAAATAAACACACAAAAAAAAGTAATACATACATAGTTAGGGAAAAATGCAATACACATTTTCAAAAAGATAAAGATTTATAGTTTCAGTCCATGCACTAAAGTGATTTTAAGATCATTTCAATAATAATCAAAACTCTAAATTAATAATTACCCATCCCTCTTCATTAAACATTTTTTATTCCTGCTCTTCTTTATGTCTAAGGTTTTTATTGTACCTGTTTTCTAGAATGCATGTTTGCTCCCAGAACTGACACATATTTGCCAATTTGCAATCATAAATCATCTACTGATAACCTACATAACAGTCTCTGATTGTCTGTTCCTGTTGCTGGCTGAATACAGCAAGAGCATGTTCCAAATATAAATCTGGGTTACAGACAGGTCACAGATGTATCACTACTCCTAGAAAAATGTTAAAGAATCAACCTACATATTCAACAATGATGTGCAATGATTAATATATTTCCTACGCATATGCCCCCCCTCCAGTCCACTTTGCAAGTGCATGAGAATATTAAGAAGGCCGGGGTTCCATTAGATGATCAATTCAAAAAGTGTATATAATAAACATACTTCTAATCTCTAACTCTTTTCACTCATCTACTCTCTACAGGATTAAGGAAATTATGGTATTGTGGCTGTGGTCTGAGTGGAAACTTTAAAATGTATATATTGCTGCAATTTATTTCTAATAAACAAGCAGTTGATATCTATACTAACTTTCCTGTGACTTCCTGTGCCAGAGGAAGCAGGACATCTGACCAGATTAAAGTTGACATTTGAGGAAAATAAAAACATGACTTGACTATTTTGTATCTATTGCCAAAAAAAAAGGAAAAACTGAAGGAATTAGAAAAGGTTCTGAATTTCCCTCTCTCTCTCTCTCTCTCTCTCTCTCTCTCTCTCAAGTTTCTGAAGTAACAATTATTGCCTGTTATATATGTAGTAATTATAGCTGTTTCCATACCTTTGAATTCATGTTTTAGAAAATAACAACCTTTGAAAACAAAAAATAGGAATTGTATTCGTAAGTATTTATTTTTGTATCGACTACGTAAAGTAAAACAATACTTTGGAAAGTTTACCGAAGCAATATGTGCATAGATATGCCAACAATTAAAATATAAATATTTAAAATAAAAATTATAATAAAAATAACTCCTCTTGACAGGTAGCAGGATTTGAGCCCTGGGGCTGTTGTAGATCCCTCTATCTTGTTTTCTACTGAGCTGTCAGTTATCAGATTTCAGTATTTATAAGGATCACAAACCAGTTGGGAAACAGGATATAGGATCCATCTTTTAAGTTTAGATTGGTGCAGTGTGCTTTGCAGACAACACCCAGTGGGATTTCATCCTGCACTTTAACCAGCTGAGGCATGGGACTCAATTCACTTTGTTCTTTCCTTTTTTTTTCTGAAGAACACAGCAATGCAAAGTTTTGCAATGCTAATTTACTCAGACAGCCTTAAAAAAACTAGAACAGACTAAAGTTTTCAACAGATGGAGTCAGAACGAAACAGCATGAACAGTTTGAAGCATTTTGTAGACTGAAGACCACCCACTTTGTTCAAATAAACTGAATGCTACACATATTAGGTAGCAGGGGGTACACAAATCCCCTGGAGACACTCTAGGGGGAGTATGCCTGTGAGGACGGTGACACTCACACCTGCTCAACTTGCTGTACAAAGGATAGACACAACAAGTGTGTATTTTACTCATCCTTCTCATCTCTAGCTTCTTGGGCTTTCCAACAATACAACTGATTATCAAATGTAATTATTTAAATGATCTCATTGTTGATAATGATCTGCAATCTGAACAAGTGAACCAGAAAGGGGATGAAAGTGAATCAATCCGCAGACACCATCTCTACCCAACTGCAGATTCATTGCAGTCAATTACAAATGTGTGAGACTTTATTTTCACTGAAGGGATTAGGAACTAAAATGAATTTGGGCTCAATTAGAAATGTTTAAAAAGCATAAAAGACTCAAATGTATAAATTGGTGCTACTATAATCCCCAGTCTGTCTGTTAAAAAAGGGAAATCAACATTTTCGTTTTGCATAATCCTTTCCAACACTGTTTTAGAGGTCATGCTTCTATAGCAGGCTATTTATGACAGGGATTCAGTGTAATTGGTTAAATAATATCCTATGAAAATAACTGATATTACGTTGCATTGTATGTTATATTTCTTACTTCTCATTAAAGTAGCCTGTTGAACATAGACAAAAATAGATACTATATTAGGTCACCTCAATAAAATGTGGCTTGATTTTCTTCATTCTGACTACACTAGTATTTTATACAATCTTAATTGATAGTTATCAAATTTGAATGCCACTTTTGAAAATGCTCCTGACCTAAATTAGGTATTTTTTGTCCGTTTTGTATAACAAACAAATAAATTAATAAATTCCCATCTTTATGCAGATTCATCTCTGAACACAATTCTAAAGACAGGAGAGTTATTTAAAAATGCATCAAAGCAAAGATTCTACCATGAAGATAAAGTGGTAGAATTATTTCACAGCCATTGAATATGCCTTGGAGCACAGCCAAGTCGATCATTAAGAAGTGGAAGGTGTACGGCACCACCAAGACTCTGCTTAGAGCAGGCCATCCTCCCAAACTGAGCAGCCTGGTAAGAAGGGCATTCGTCAGAGAAGCCACGAAGAGGCCAAAGACAACTCTGAAAGACTTACAGCATTCCTTGGCTGAGATGGGAGAAACTGCCCATGTGTCAACAAAAGCTCAGGTACTCCACAAATCTGTATTTCTAAATTCCCACTGGGAATTTGCAAGAAGGCATGTGAGAGACTCATTTTTCTGTGGTCTGATTAAACAAAAACATTTACTAATAGGCCTAAATGCAAAGTGTAATATCCAGCCAACACAGCGCATCACTGAGGCATGGTGATGGCAGCATCATATTATCAGCATGCATTGCATCGGCAGAGACTGGAATGCTTGTCAAGGTAGAGCACAATCCTTCAGGAAACCCTATTTCAGTCTGCAAAAGACCTGGAATGGAGATTTATCTTTTAGAAAGACAATGACCCGAAGCACACAGCCAAAGTGACACCGGAGTGGCTTAAAACAAGACCTCAATCTGATTGAGAATCTATTGCAAGACTTGAAGATTGCTGTCCACCAAAGATCCCCATCCAACTTGACAGAGCTTGAACAACTTTGCCAAGAAGAATGGGCAAATGATGTGCAAACCTGGTAAAGACACCCCCAAAGAACTCACAGCTGTAATTGCTGCCAAAGGTGGTTCTACCAAGTATTGACTACTTTTTAATGCTTTTTTAACCAAGGAATTTCAGTTTTTGTATTTTTTATTAATCATTGTTTCACAATAAAAATTATCTTGCCTCTTCAAAGTGTTGAGTAGGTTGTGTAAATCAAATGAAAAAGTGTAATTTAAATGCATCACAATTTCAGGTGGTAACATAATAAAATGTCAAGAAGTCAAGGGGGGTGAATACTTCCTATTGCCACTGTAGATATAGATATAGATATATTTGTATATATATAGAAGCATTTAACATTAATTAAATGTGAAAATATGGTGTTGAAATAGGTATAAATACTTGTCAATTCAAACAACTTTCAATAGGTGGCCTTTTATTCCCAGGGTTTAACTGATGGAACAATAATTAGAATTTCTTTTTAGTGGCTTATCTTGCACCTGCAGAAATGTCCAATTTATGCTAGTTACAGTCCGGGCATGCAAACATGACTGTAGATTTACACAGAACACTGCTAAGGTTTCGTAAAGTGTCCACATTCAGTGTCTCAAAGTAAATGTATGACTTAAATTTTCTTTAGTAAAATAAAATGCAGGTGTACATTTATTAGTTTTCTTCATAAGTAAATCTAAAGGTAAAAAATGTATCACTATACAAGTAATGTATAGTATTGTATGTAATGTAGAGTATTAATATATATTTCCAAATATAAAAGGTATTTACATGTATGGCTCTGTTTTGAAAACCTTAACAAGATGCTTCTGTACGCTTTTAATTATGACTTCTCCCAATGTTGTGGAATTTACACCAGAGTACGGATTTTCTGCTGCAGGTGTAACACAGCTCATCATGTATGCTCCTAAGAGGCGATGTAACCCCTCTTTAAAATCAGTACAATGATAAACCTCCTGCGCCTGGAGACCTGATCTTTTGGCATAGTGAGCTTATCGCTCTACGTGGTGGAGCTGTGTGGTGCCAAGTGCTCAAATCCCGGAGCTCCAACCTACACCACATACACATCCGTGATCAACTTAATTAAAAACATGCTACTGAATTACAGATTGGAGCATTGTATCAGGATCATACCACATCCATTCAATCAGATTATAAGCATCTTGTGCAACAGATCGCAAACCAAGAATTTCTTTATATAAATAAGTTATTTTAAAGTATAGCTTGTTTGTGTATTCAGAGTGTATGTGTGTTATAATGTATTTTATCTTTATATATATATTATTATTGTTATTAATATTATTATTAGTGCGCGTTCCCTCAAAAAACCAAGCAAAATAATATTCATGCCCATGCTGAAATTACTTTGAGGACCACTGCTCTGCACTAAACAATTCTGATAGATTAATCTATTATCCTGACCTTACGCTCTAAAATATAATGCATGAATCATATAAGCATGATTACTGTATTCGATTTTTCAGGTTTTGTGCATAACTAGAGGTGCACAAAATGCATAACACTGATTTGTGGGTGAGTCCATGGAAGCTGCTGTCTGCAAAGTGTATGAACATCCACAGTTTTGGCTACTTTTCCAAAGTACATTTAACTAAGTACATTTTTTGTTTTCCCAAAGTAGCCCATGGTATAGCTAGCTACTTTTTTCAGGTGAAGCTTGCATCTTCTCCAAAACTGACTACTCCATCATGCAGAACATCGTCACCTCCTCCATGTTGGACAACCTCTGATTATGATCTGCATTGGACTGAGGTCTGGAAAGATCAATCAAGAATATCGATTTTATCCATCTAACATATTGGCTATGTAGCCAAAAACCTAAATTTTGTTTAGTGTGACATGTGGTCAGTCAACTTGGGAGTTATTAATTGTCTTCTTTCAAGACTTCTTCTGTGTTACTCTTCCTTGGACACCAGATACATGCAATTTGGCTGGAATGTTAGTCCTCAATAGTTCTGTCCTGGTGATACCACAGTTTCTGAAAAAGCTGTGGTTTCAGGTTTCAGTTAGTCTTCCAATATAAATTATCTGACCACACGATTCACGGACTGTCTTTTGTTCCCCTTACCTTTGGGGTAATAAATGTCCCTCAATTTCTGAACTTCTTTAAGATGGAAAATATATTCGGAACTAAGATATACTTCTTCTCAAGGAGTTTCATATAGCTGCCACCTTTGTGGAGATTGATGATCATCTTCTATTATCTTTAGACATACACATACACCCACACACAATACAGTAAATTATATATAGTGAATATAGTAAATTCAATATTTGGTATCACATTCTGAGATTCTGCCATTTTGATCAAGGCTTCCTGACCATCAATTCCCTGAGGACAATTAGTTGAATTGGCAAAAAGTTTAGGGGGGAAAAAACACACTTTTTTAAATGTTTAATTGCATTGGCTTTCTACATTGGATTTGATAACACCGGCTCCTTGTTGCCTTTTAATATGTTCATCAACTCAGGATATACATTTGACCATTCCTCTGTGTAGAACCTCTTCAGCTCCTCCAGGTTGTGCAGCTTGTGCTTGTGGACTGCTTTGATCAGCTCATAGCACCGAGTGTCTAAAGGAGTGGGATCTAGATATTGTGATGGGCAATCCTAAACATTGATTTTCTGCTTCCTTAACCTTTTGGTCATAGACTTTTATGTGTGCTTCGGATTCTTATCTTGCTTGGAAAGTCCATCTGCAACCAAGCTTGAACTTCCTGACAGATGGTGTTGCATTTTTTTGGAATAATAACATTCTGGTATATTTTAAGCAACCTCCGTCATTCACTGTTGATATGTTCGTCTTCATTTTTGTGGCAAATAATAATCTCTTAGACTCAATCTCAGAATGTATGAATTCACTGAAAACATAATTACAATTTGACTTTTAGGCTGATTCACACATGGTGTGTAGTATGTCATATTGTTTTGAACGTGTAACAAGATAGGTCATAGGTTCAAATTGTTAATTGTTGTGGCAAAACCGCAACTGTAAAAATGTAATGTGCTTTAGAAAAAATGTGTCAGACAATGACATGAAGATATTTATAACAATAATAATCACCAGTAGACAGAGATGTTTTTGTTTTTGTTTGTTTTTGCACACTACCCAGTAAATTTTTTTTACATTGTGACTATGTTATTACAACATTCAGTCTTTGTTAAATTTAGTTTGAAAAGTGTGACTCTCTGGACTCACAGATGTGTCAGTACCATGTTGTTTTCAGTGTTGTAAGAATGCAAACAGAATGTTTGCAACATCATCACGACATGTCTGCTACTATTCATTGATGTTACTATATAGTTTGACAATATAATGACATGATGTTGGAACTACTATTTAATATAATAACTATTTAAAACCATTATGAATGTTGTTCAATAATATGGGAAACTGTATTGATTGATTATATAAGACTATAAGAGAGGTGTTATTATTGCAGACATGTTTCTATTTAAAAAAAAACCATCAGTAATAAAATAAATACATTAACATTTGTGTGTAAAATACTAACTTTCACATATTTTGCTAGTATTGTCATCGAAAAACATATATACAACTAAAGTCTCTACACTTCTGTAACATTGTATAAACATTGCAACAACATTATTATTACCTCAACCTATGAAATGTGACAATGTTGTGTTAGCTGGGTAGGGACTTTTATTTCATCCACACACACACGCACACACACAAAATGTTACGTCTACAGTAGGCTTAATCTGCATTTGTATAGAAATGTTAATAAATTGATTTATTTTTTACAAAATGTATGTATTAATTAAATTATTTTTAATACAGTGGCATTCAATGACACATTTCTTTCCATTCAATTCTCCATGGTGATTGTGATTCTTTCCTTTGTCAGCACACACACTGTGATCATGATATTAAATCAGTTAAGTATCACAAATCATTTATATGATGCATGATGGAGTCCATTGCACAATGGATAAAGATTTATATTCTTTAAAATATGAATGCAGTTTTAGCTGCCTTTCTGTAAGTAAAGTAAACTTTTGTTCTCTCCTGTCAAAACATGTAGAAGTGGCTTTTCTTGAACCTGACATTATAGACTGTGTCTGAGAAAGGTGAATGCTCTTTGGCAGGAACTCCTTCAGAGCTGTAACATATTTAAAAAAGAATTCTAGAGTCATTTGAAGCACATGAATAAATCATTTACACTCCTCAACCTACAACTCATGCTGTAAATTTGAAACAATTTGTAGATAATATAAAATGTGTTGACTTTAAGAAAAGAAGAGGAAAAAGGGCTTTATCTATTTTATATTTTCTTTGGCTTGTTCACACTAAAGGTTCCCCACTGAAAAATTAAATCTGAGAGAAAGACAAAAACAAACACAAAAAAACTGTCCTCTGTGCCAAAGAAACCCTAACAATGAAGGACTGTCATCAGAGTTTAATCTGTAAAATGCATTTTGAGGTAAGGGACAGTCTGGCTGTGTTGCCGTATTGAAAAAACACACTTGCAATAAAATACAATCACATGTTACATCAGGAACCCTATTTCTCACACTAGAATTGCATGAAGAACAAAATAATTCCACTTAAAAAGTAGGTAAACCATGAATACAAGTTATGATGATAATAATATTAATAATAATAATAATAATAATAATAATAATAATAATAATAATAATAATAATGAACATCATCATCATAGACATTCCAATGTAATGCTCTATAATGGACCCATTAGGTTGTGAAATACATATATATATATAATGTATGTGTGTATATAGTAATCAAAAGTATTCTTATCCTTCATTGGTGATTCTTTAATATGTTTTTTCATTAAAGTATACTTATTACAGTCTGTTGAACATTGATTAAGCTTAGAGAAAATTAAAGATTCCTGTCAATTGAACTGAGTTAAGACACTGGATATTTAAACTTTTGACTGACACTCTATTGATTTCTGTACTACTCTATGTAACTCACATTAAAGACAAGAAAGAATCAAGGCTTTGAGCAAAAGGTCATTCTCGTCACATCCCTTTAAAATAGATTAAATTCACCTAAACTTTTAATAGAAGGTTTTCAGCGCACAGCTTACTTTACATATGGTACTCAAAATTATAAGCAAACTCTGCTTCATCTAATGATAAATTGGCCATTATTGGCTCTCGAGTGAAATGCATACAGAAAGGGGAATAGACTGTTACAAACAATGCATGTTCTCAGCCAACAATTCATTTTACCTCAAAGGTACAGAGAGAAACAGAATATATCAGTCAGGCAAGCTGATCAGCAAATGACAAGATCTGCCACAGCTGCCAAAAGTATTCATCAAGTAAGAAGGACATTCACAAGGTCACTAGGAACATACTCTGCTCTCGGACAGAGAAAAATAGTTAACAGAGCTGTACTATCAAACGTAGCTGTTTCTAGGATAATCAAAGAGCATTTCAGATTGAAGTGCTTCAAACCAGCAATATTAAAGAAACTCTCCAGTGATGATATGACAAAGGCTCTGAAGAACTAGAAAACACCTGATGAATACAAAATCTGGGGAAAAGAATATTGAACTATTCACTGATGAGATTCCGATTCCCATGTCATACTCTACAAATGCTCTTTAGAGAATGTGTTTGGTGGGATGACCCTAAGAGGTCATTTAAATGATCTTAGACTAAACATGTCAGTTACACTAGTAAACAAACACAAACTTAATTAGATCGTACAGAACTAGAAATTAAACTGCTGCATTTGTTCCAGTCTCTAATTATATTTTTATATAATTTTCATGATGTTTGTGGCTGTTTTCCAGAATAACAAATAAACTAATAACGAATTCTAATGATAATTTAGAGTAAATGCCTTTGTGAACTTCCTCCAAGAATTTCAAATTATTAACAAAGTAAATGTATGCGTCAGACAAGAAGTCAAATCCACAAATAAATAAATATCTCTTTGCAATCCAGAGTAAACAGATTTATTATCATAGTGTTGTCAGTATTAATCAGGACAGGATTATGGTGATCAACAACATGATACGGATGTCTGTTTCTACCATCCATGCATGTGCACAGGTAAAAGTGAGCAGTCTTTCATCAGATAAAAAGGGAGTTTGTCTTCGCTCATGATTAGACATCAAACTACAGGATTCGGACAGTCTTCAAAAGAGAATATTGCAATTCTGAAGATTCATAACAGAACATGAACATTCAAGAATATATAGAGTCACCCGCCCCAGGGACTTACTAATGCATGTGTCTAAGAAATGTACAAATCATATCCCGCTGATTAGCTGGAAGAAGGACAGCTTGAATGCATTAGAGTCAAACTGAAGGTACCTGACACATTGAATTTCTGTTCGCTTGCCATTACATTATAATATGCCATAAATGTTGTCTCTTCTGGACAAATATGATTTTAATGATTTTGCATCAGAAAATGATTTGGAGAACTGACCCCAGTAAACAACATACAGTAGTAGGTTTTCTTTAAAGGGAAAAGATAAGGAGACAGACAGCAGCGAGAGTTCAAACTGTTTGTATATTCGAAAAACCAGTGCAGTCGAAATACACGTGTTTTCCAAGTTGTAGCATCCATCAAACCTTCTCTTCTACATGTTTTATATTCATATAAGTGTGAGGCATGAAAATACTTGTGTTTTGTCAAACTTGTAATTATATGCCTACTAATACATCAAAATATGAGAATTGTACATTGTTGTTTTTCTTAATTTTGATGTGCATCCATATGAGAGTATTGAAGTATGATGCTTGCAAGGCCTGCAGTCCATTGGCTAGAGAACTACTGCAGAGATTGAACATGGTGGGGATTTTTCTGAACGTGTTTTCAAGAGCACACATACGACTTTGGATTAAATTATGCACAGCAGATGGCACTGAGGTATTTGATCAAGATTAAATACCATGTTTCAGCACATTAGACTATGGGAAAATTACCAGATGAAGTGAAAATAAAATGTTAATTAATACTTTGTTTTAGAGCTCCCTCACTGCCTGCAAAGACAATGTTTTCAAAGGTAGTCTGGGCAAAATGCACAGGATCAAATTCACATTTCCTCTAACACAGTTCAAGGTTCTGTGTCAAGACAGATTGTTTATTGAGACATGTTTTATGTTCCTTTGTACCGAACAGCGCAGCTGGATTTGAAGATGGATTCCTGGTTCAAGGAGACCAAGAACACCTATTTATTAACTATACTGGATATTTGATCAGTGCGAAAGCAATATTTCATTATTGTTTGATCTAAATAGCACAATCAAGGTGAAAGGTTAGATATCACTTATATTTTCAACACAAAATAGGTGTTATCTGTATGGAAGCAAAATAAACACACACTTACACAACTAAACTGAGAACACAGTAAACCTTATCAATTTTCCTGCTTAGGAAACATACAATGCATTCCCAAATTAAACGAAATTGAATGCAAACTTAGGTGGTTCAAATATCTTATCACAGCTGGTTTGAAACCCAATTATAAGCAGTCTAATTAAAGCCATGCGACACATAGGCCTTCACACACAGATAAATAGGCTGAGATGCCTAGTGTTTGATTTGATCTGGAAGGTGTAGTAGACTAACCTGTTGGGCAGAAGCAGGGAGCAAGAGGAGTCAGATGATTTGGTCTCCACTTACACTCTCCAGGTACTAATTATGAGGTAGAGCATGCATGCATTCCTACTGTGTGTATCATCTATCTAACTCTGAAACTCAGAGGAGCTAAATCTCCATGGCAAATGCTATTTATATCTTGTTTTAACTTCCAGCACACCTTGCTTTACCTGAAATCACCAAACTGTTGGCGCTACACATATTCGGCTTATTGTATTCATGTAGTGAACTGCCTCTTAAACTGTTACCATGTCACAATATGGAACAAGATGGAACAGGTATCTATCTATCTATCTATCTATCTATCTATCTATCTATCTATCTATATATATATGCTAGGTATATATTACGATTAAAGTTGCAGACACGTAGATGGCGAAGTATCTATTTACTTTACATTATGACATTTAACTGCTAGGTGGCGCTAGTAAGCCAGTGACTTACTTTAGCTTCTGATATGATGCATGTGTAAAACTTACCTGTTGGCTTTATAAGAATAATTTGCAGATGGCATAACAGTATTGATATATGATTTATGATATGTGACTTATGCCATTTTGATTACACATTGTATGTACTTATTTTGACTTTAACTCTTAACAAAACAGGGACATCTTTAAGATTTCTAAAACTACATTATAAACTTCACTGACACTGAACTCCAATAGTGATTTCTATAAATGAAATAAAATCTGCATGAAAGTATTGCTGTTAATAAAAACAGCAGTCATCATCATTATCAGCATCATAATGTCCTGTCTTTCTTGCAATATAAGGTTTCTATGAATATTTGTTATCTTCATACCAAAGACTTAGATAATCTGTAGATAATACACATGTATTAATACATATTTAATATACAAAAAAAATGAATGAATCATTAAATAATTAACTCAATGTGAATCAAATTATCACCTAAATCAAATTCAATCATATGAGTGGAGCGACAAAAACAGAACATATTAATAAGTCTATTAAAATAAATTAGACAATTAAAAACCTAGAAAAAGTTTAATATTTCCCTGTGCTCTTGTATCTAATAGATTTGTGTTCATTTTAACTAAATCTACTGCTACTACTACTGCTACTACAACAACAACTAATAACAACAACAACAACAACAAAAACAACTATAGGACACAGATGTAGAACAGGATTATAACCTAGTTTTAGATGGGAAACACCACATGTGTAAGGAGATTTTGTATAGCAGTGGTTTTATTAAGGGATTAAGACCACATAATCCCATCAGCAACAAATTACTTAGACACTGGAAACTTGTTAATATAGGTGATCAAAATCATATTTTTTATCTGGCTAGAAAAAAAAAAGAGTGTGTTGTGATGCTGAAAATCTTATGTCTGTGCAGGTCACAGTTTCAAAATACAAAACAATAGACAATAACAATAATAACAATAATGAGTGTGTGAAATATAATTTCACTTTTTGATTGAACCATAACATACTGTTTTAGAACATCCGGTACATGTGAAATGCATTTGACAGAGACACAAATCATCAGAAATAGCTGGGAATAAATCAGCCTTCTCAGTAGGGTCAGCAAAAGGTATGCATTCGTGTTCTTATACATAACATTAATGAATGTGTTATTACTGAACAAGCCTCTTGTATGTATTAGTTTTGTATGTTTACCAAGAAAATGTATTATTATTATTATTATTATTATTATTATTATTATTAATAATAATAATAATAATAATAATAATAATAATAATAATAATAATAATTGTTGTTGTTTCATTATATGATAAGGAAACATATTTCTTAAGTAACTAATACTGTAGTGCCAGTGGTGTAGCAGGGCGTACAGCCTGCAAAACCAACAAAACACAAAAACCGATAAAAGACATGCTTATATTATTCCTATATGTCTTCTGTAAGTAAAGTCGACGGATGTGTAACATCTTCAAATACATATACATTGTTTTGCTCATATTTGCCATTAGTGTCAAATCTATACCTCTCTCTGATCTTTAATGACACCGTTTTGAAAAACAGCGTCCCCCAAGGAATAAACACAACCACAGCCGTTCATTCTTTTGGAGGTGAATGGTTCAGCAACGATACAGGCTGCTTTTAGCACGACTGAGGCTCATTAGCTGTAGTATTGGTGCTATCCGTGCTGATAACTGGAGCACTTGTAGTACTTCATATACAATTTCGACACAGTAAATCAGTCTATATGCAAGTTGTCAGAATATAAACGGCAATCACACAAAATGCTGGCTAGTCAGTAAGAGTGAATAAATACCCCTGGAATAAATAAGACCCCGTTTTCAGATGCGCCCAATTCGTGGTCCTTTCGGGATGCTTTCAAAAATAAGAAAGAAAGGAGGAAAGAAAGAAATGTTAATATCATCTGTTGCAATACACACATACACACAGCCATAATCTCAATCAGCATAATAAGCCTGTTTCTTGAGGCAGTTTCATGTAGAGAAGCATGACGCGGGACGTTTGCTTGCAACAGAGAGACGCAGCTTGAAGAAAACAACACTGACATTCATAAAAAAAAAAAAAAATGGGGGGGGGGGCAACATAAACCAATGTGTGCACAGCCAGAAGTCACAGAAAAATGTTCGAGATCCTAGTGCAATCAATATAAAATCAACTTCGTTTTTAAAGGTTTGAAGACTGTGATCAGCCGTCTTGGCAAATGTGTGACCATTTTATTAAAACCTGTATTCTCTAATGCCAACTTTGTAGCGTCTGGTCTCTCGACTTGCGGATACTTCACATCCACCATAGCTGACTTTGTGGCAGCACCAGCGCCAAAAGCGGATGCTAATGAAGTTGATTTGCATTGAAAAAACCCTGCTTTGTGATTGTGAAGTATAATAACCCTTCTCCAATTACTCTGTCAAAACTAACTGCTCTCATCACAGACTCCCTGCACTGATTTGTAAGTCCCGCCCCCAACGCGAAGGATCGGCACCCCATTGGAGCAGCGGCCAGAGGCAGGTTCGGTCCCCTCCGCGCTCATTGGTTGGCGGTAGATCAGTAACAATGTTTAACGCACTGGGAGGTGAGCGGAGTTAGTCAGTGAGCGGCATTGCGAGGGAGCTGGAGGTGCGCGGTGTGTGAAATTATAATCCCGTCGTTTTCAACAGTTGATGTGACACGGAAGAGCTGCTTTTGATCCACGCGTTGCAGATCCCGTACAGACAGGACCTCCGACTTTCTCCTCGCTGCGTGTAAATATTGGACTAATTAACAGCAAGGGCAATGCAGGCTAAAACACCTCTGGCTTTGCATCAATGCAGCATGCAAGACATTGACGGCTGATCACAATGCTAATATCTATGTTGGATCTATATTTGCTAGCTGGATCTTCACACTCTGATAAGCCTTCTTCGGGGGGATTGGGTGACTCACTGAAGACACCGTGAGCCGAGGCGAGCTATTGCATTATAATCAGAGCAATTGAGAGAGCCTGGCTCATTGATATTACAAGCAGGACTTTCTGGACCAGTTGACTTGCACATACACAGTAGTCTGTGCTGTCTTCTGGGTGTTTTTTCTTCCGTTTCTGAGAAGATCCTGGTGGAAGAGCGGAGGGAACCGCGTTATTTGGAAGCACATATAATTGGGTGAGTATTTATATATAAATAAAAAATATATATATATATATATATATATATATATATATATATATATATATATATATATATATATATAAATATGATGTGTCTGGAGCTGAGTTTAATCCATTTACCCGGAGTCGGAGGGGATGCAACAGCTTCTACTAAAGCCCCCGGGGCTTCCAAATCATTTCATAGCGGTACTGTGACACAATATTGCCGTTGTCTGTGCTGTTAAAGTTGTATTGTGTGGTTTGAAGTCGGCGCAGTGTGTTATTTGTTGTCGCTGTGTTGAGCCTAATTAAAAGCCTTCGTCCAGATCAGTTTCATAAAGCGTGCAGAGGGGGAGAGATGGCCACAGTTCAACACTTGAATGCGGTAAAAATAGCGTTCAGCTCAACTGTGTTGTATTTACTTGCATTTCCTCGGCTTAGATTATACGGAGCATCCGTGTGCTTTTGTTCAATATTAGCGCACCGTTTTCAAAAAAAGAGTGCATGTGATGTCACAATTGTCTCTCGCTCTCAATTTGTATATGAATGTATATTATTATAGATATGTAATAACCACACGCAGGCACGCACGCAGAGCCAGGTCCGCTGAGTAGGCTGTGCAATGCAGTTCAAAATGTATCAACCTGCTGCTCTGCTCAGCCTTGGAGGTAATCCAAAAGCCCTCATCCCATGTATAATTTTTATATTGCATTAAGAGAGGCGCTGACTGCAAAGCAGTTTCTATGCAAATAAAGGACGCGGAGGCATTTATTTCCATCTGTATCGTTTAAGGAAAAGCGACAACCCCTGACTAAATCGATTTCCCCTGTATTTGCTGTGCTGATTGAGGACTCTTTGAATGTGTTTTGTATTTCAGAGCGCACAGCTATTTCATCTGCTGGAAACCGGCTCCCCATCACGGCGCAGATGCGTCCGGGCGGTCAGCTGGACGGGACGCGTTTCATTGCCATCCTAACGGGGTCCATCAGCATCTTTGCTAATTAAACCGACAGAAAGCAGCCCGTTTCTCGCCACACGGCCCGACATGACTCTTGTTGGTTACTATCCGGAGCAGAATTATCTGCTTGATTACAATTAAATGCAGCGGGGATTGTCCTTTTTCTGAGCTGATCAACAGGTCTGAAACTTCACAGCCATTTTCAGATATATCGGCGCACACACTGCCAGGGGGGATGTATCTTTCCATTTTCTTTTTCCTTCTGCTCTGGGCTCAAGCCCTGACACTGAAGAACTTAAATTACTCTGTCCCGGAGGAGCAGGCGCCGGGCACCGTGATCGGAAACATTGCCAAAGATGCCAGGCTGGGCGCCGGAGAAAGAGGCAAGAAATCCAACTTTCGGGTGTTAGAGAATTCAGCCCCTCACCTCATTGATGTTGATCCTGAAAGCGGACTGCTGTATACTAAGCAGCGGATCGATAGGGAAACACTGTGTCGACGAAGCCCCAAGTGCCAGCTCTCTTTGGAGGTGTTTGCCAACGATAAAGAGATCTGCATGATTAAAGTGGAAATCCAGGACATAAACGATAATTCGCCCAGCTTCCCTTCCGATCAGATCGATATTGACATTTCTGAGAACGCAGCCGCAGGGACGCGCTTCCCACTGACGAGCGCACACGACCCGGACTCGGGAGACAATGGGTTAAAGACATACCAGATCACCCGAGACGATTATAACATCTTTTCCTTGGATGTAAAATCCAGAGGAGACGGGACCAAATTCCCTGAATTAGTCATTCAGAGACCTTTAGACCGAGAGGAGCAGAGCCATCACACCCTGATATTAACCGCTTTGGATGGGGGCGAGTATCCAAGATCAGGGACAGTGCAAATTAATGTGAAAGTTATTGATTCTAATGACAACAGTCCAGTGTTTGAACAGCCCTCCTATACTGTGGAAATCCCCGAAAACGCACCCCTAGGCACAATATTGATAGATTTAAACGCCACAGATCCAGATGAAGGGAGCAATGGACAAGTGGTTTATTCATTTAGTGGCTATGCTCCAGATAAGATTCGTGAGTTATTTTCTATTGACCCTAAAACTGGTGTTGTAAAGATCCAGGGGGAAATTGATTATGAAGAAAATGCGATTATTGAGATTGATGTGCAGGCTAAGGATTTAGGGCCAAACCCTATTCCTGGCCACTGTAAAGTGACCGTGAAAGTAATTGATAAAAATGACAATTGGCCCACTATAGGTTTTGTTTCTGTCCGGCAGGGAGCCATCAGTGAGGCTGCCCCACCAGGTACGGTCATTGCCCTGGTGAGGGTCACTGATAAAGATTCGGGAAGAAACGGGCAGCTCCAGTGCAGAGTAGTGGGCAATGTGCCTTTTAAACTGGAAGAAAATTATGATAATTTTTACACTGTCGTTACAGATAGACCTTTAGACCGGGAGGTTCAGGATGAGTATAATGTCACAATAGTGGCCAAAGACAATGGGATCCCTGCCTTGAATTCTACCAAATCATTCTCGGTGAAAATCTTAGATGAGAACGACAATGCCCCTCGTTTTACCAAACCTGTGTATCTCCTGCAGGTTCCGGAAAATAATATCCCTGGGGAGTATTTAGGCTCCGTTTTGGCTCATGACCCAGATTTAGGGCAAAATGGCACTGTATCGTATTCTATTTTACCTTCACATGTAGGGGATGTGTCTATTTACACATATGTGTCTGTGAACCCAACAAATGGCGCCATCTATGCTTTAAGATCTTTTAACTACGAGCAAACCAAGTTTTTTGAGTTTAAAGTTTTGGCAAAAGACTCAGGGTCTCCACATTTGGAAAGCAACGCGACTGTGAGGGTCAGTGTCTTAGATGTGAACGACAACGCACCAGTTATTGTTTTACCCCTTCTACAAAATGACACTGCTGAAATTCACGTACCCCGAAATGTTGGCGTGGGACACATTGTAACCACGGTGAGGGCAGTGGACAATGATTATGGTGAAAGTGGCCGGCTGACGTACGAGATTACAGATGGAAACGAAGAGCACTTGTTTGAGATGGACTCGGTCACTGGGGAGGTCAGGACTGTCCATCCTTTCTGGGAAGAGGTTGCCCCAGTTGTGGAGCTTATAGTAAAAGTTACAGACCATGGGAAGCCAACCCTCTCGGCTGTAGCAAAACTAATAATCAAGGCTTACACTGGATCGCTGCCGGAAGGGGAGCCCAGAATAAACGATGAGCAGCGTCACTGGGACATGTCTTTGCCTTTGATTGTGACTCTGAGCATCATCTCCATCATTCTTCTTGCAGCTATGATTACCATAGCTGTGAAGTGTAAACGAGAAAACAAAGAGATCAGGACTTACAACTGCAGGATAGCAGAATATTCCCACCCACAATTGGGCAAAAGCAAAAAGAAGAAGATTAATAAAAACGACATCATGCTGGTACAAAGTGAGGTGGAAGAGAGGGATGCAATGAATGTTATGAATGTGGTTAGCAGCCCATCACTTGCAACTTCCCCCATGTACTTTGATTACCAGACAAGATTACCCCTCAGCTCCCCCAGGTCAGAGGTAATGTACCTCAAGCCCACGTCTAACAACTTGACTGTTCCTCAAGGGCATGTTGGCTGTCACACCAGCTTCACTGGACCAGCAACGAATACAACCGAGACTCCAGTTAATAGGATGTCAATAATTCAGGTAGGAAACACATTTTTTATCCGTCTTGTAACCCCTTAATTCAGCACTTCTCTTGTACCAGTTCCATAAACATTTTGAAAGGTAATGGTACAGTCGAGAGAGCACTGTCTGTTTGCAAAATGTAGAACCAGGAAGCATTGGTTAAAAAAATATCATTAGTTTTCTGAAATGTAAAATATGGCTGGTCAAAAACATTGTTTTCTTTAAGTATTTGACTTACTTGGGTTATTGATCTATATGCCAATGTATATACGAAGAACAAAGGTTTTACTGCTATGTTGTTCAACAGCTAATAACTCAAATCAGTTTTTGTTTGGGATTTTAACAAAGTGCTTTCATGTTTTATAAGCAAGATGAGCTCTGAATTGTTATGCAGTGATCTTTTAAAGAAATAAGTTTGAAAGTCAGTTTAATGTGCTTATGTGAACCATGTTTATTGTAATATATTGTTTTATTTGTTATATATAGATATCTATATCTATCTAATATATAATATCTCATGAAGGATTTAATATTTTTGACATAAAGCTTTTATATCTTGTATTCACTGGAAAATATTTTTAAATACCCACATGTATTTGTATGTGTGTGTATGTTTGTGTGTCTGTGTGTATTTGTATGTATATATACACAAGAGAATTGTCAGTATCTGTAAATGGAGTGCTGGAAAATTGTAATTTCTTTCATTTGAGCTTCTTGTTTACTTTCTTACACGGCAACCCAGCTCATTGGGATGCTAGGGAAACATTTCCAGCTTCTTTTCATACATTTACATGATGGATACAGTTTAGTTTAAGAGCATCGAAAAGATGTATGCCTTGAAGCAGTTGTATTTTCAAAGACTACAAATTACTCAAATAAATAAACGAATAAATAATTCCTCAAGAACAAATAGGTGCTCAGATTGTTCTTAGAAACCAAAGGGGTTTACTTGTTTTCCACATTCCTAGCTAATACCTCTTTGTGAGGAGCGATTTCACTAAGCCGCTGACAACTACTGCGTATCTGTTGTGCTAAGCCTGTTTTAAGCAATTCGAAATCTGTCATGTCAGACAAGGCTAAAGTCCTACTTAAAACACTGTAAACTAGGTATACATATGCAACCTGCTAGATTATTGTTGGCAAAGACTAAAGTTCTGCTGTATTTATTTAGGCTACTTTATATTTGTGGGGGAATTTATCAAACTTGTTGTCATTATGATTCTAAAATGTGTGGTTTTGGGTTTATAAATAAATTATTAATATTTAAGTTCTTATTAATATTAAGATCCTCAATGCACTGTATTGATTTTTATTGTTTAGAAAATATCTAAGGATGTGTAAAGTGTTTTGGGGGAGTAATACACCCTTCCTAGATGCGTTGTTTTATCAGAAAAAAAGCAGAACAAACTTCAAAAAAATATATTCGGAATTACTTTTCAACTAGTAGGTTGTATTATTGGTACAAGAAATACAGACAAGGTCATGCTACAGACATTTGCATCTACAAATTGGTTTTATTGGAGCCTCTTTACAACTGAACAAAATAATCATGCAGCATAGGGTGTGCTCGTCTGAATGTAGACGTGATAAACGACCTTTATAAGTATCTTGAGTGTCCATTACTCATGTGTTTGTGGTCTTCTCACTTATGTAGTGAAAAAAACATTATCCTTCGCACGCCACTGTGGATTCTCTCGATATATCGAACACGTGTATTCTATTATTTACAAGAAACAATGTAGGAAGATACCCAATATCATATTTCCAATGACAAAAACTACTTTCTCCCTAGTGCTCGAGTGGGTAACCTAAATCTGTGCAGAGTGCTTATTGGAAAATGGCAGGAAACAAAGACAGAATTCCCTTTATTGATCTAGAGTGGCTGGATCTATCACTACCTGCTGAAAAGATCTGCCGCACGAAGGTCACCTTAAGGCTTTTATGAGCCTAACAGTACACGCAGTATTACTGAACCAATAATGACATTTTATAGCAGTCCAGAAGTTTTATCCGCTGGCGCTGAGTAAGTCATTGCATTTCAAATAAAAATGGTTATATGCTACATTCTATGTGGAGCTTCGGCATAGTGAAACAAAGAGTAATTTGATTTGTAAAGAATTATTGAATAAGAAGATGGATGATGCATAATGATACTTAATTCAACTTTGAAGCGTTAAAGCATATTACTTACAACTGAATCAAGGCTAAAATGAATCCAGTGTGGTATTTCTCAAAGCAGAAGAACACACACATACACACACACAGATACGCACATAGCTGCTTGGTGAATACCACTCCATAGCAAGAACTGACATAATTTATAGTCAGATACAACCCTTGCATTTTAAACTGATTTTCTTGGTTAATCTACAGCCTTTTTGAATTCATGCTACCAAATATGATTCCCCCCTCCCAGAGTAGCATAGCTTTGAGCTTTGTAAACCAGCCTTTACGTTTATTGTTCTACAAATTGGAAGCACTTCATAATCTTGTCGAAATCATACCCCCTTCAAGCTAGGTTTTTAACCACCAAGTTTTACATTCTGGGGGAAGAAAAAAAAGGAAAAAAGATTAGTATTTCTCCTCTAGGTGGAGTTAGTCTGCCTTATGGCTCTTATATGGCCAGTTTAACAGGAAGAGGACTCCCATGCTACTCCCTATCTTGTGTGTATTCATCCTATTTAGACCGGAGACATATATAGTTGACAAATGTTTTCACAACATTTATAAATATTTGAAAATCATTTTTTTTAAATAAAGGAACACTATTGGATAATACGTCAATGACAGATGGTTGTAGGGATGGAAATACAATTGCTCTCTTAGAAGCAGCAGCAGCAGCAGCAGCAGCAGCAGCAGGTGTATCTGATTATTTTTGACATTTTCGGCTGTTTTTGTCTGTTCTGCTGAAAAGCAGGTGCCTTCAAATACTCAATGGATAGCCCTGCCTCTTAAGTTTTGTTATATTCCTCTCCTTAAAAATGCATTGTGAAAACCCAAGCAAGTTAATGTTGTCATTGCTATCTCATGTGACAAATCCTGGCAATCTTCATTAAAAAGTGACAGTTTACTTTCGGTGTTGTCTTGAATCTCTCCAGTTTATCAGCCAGAGTTGGCAGAGGTGCACAGAGGTCAATTGACTTGCACAAGGTCACACAGTCAGACAGGCCAGTAATTCACTTGAGGGGCTCACTACACACCATTTATAAAGGTCAACAGCACCAAGAGTGAAGTACTGCCATTACAGAATTTGTAGTCCTATATTTCCTCAAATCCATTATAATATTGCATTTTCATGAAAATGACCCTCTTTCAGTGGAACTAAACCTTTTTTTTGTGCAGAAAATCAACTTTTCTGTTTATACATTACTTAGAATTTCTGCAGATTGATCCGTGAGTCCATTGATAATAAAAATGTTTGGAGATTTTTATTTTTATTTTTGTAATAGTTTCTTTGTACAGTTTGTAGCTCCACTTTGAGCAGTTTTCATTGCTGTCAATAAACATCAGTCCAGCTGTCAACTAAAAGCAGATTCCAATTCTTCATGCATTGGATCTGAAAACCCAGTGGAACACATACATACCGAAATCTATTTCTTTGCGTTATGTGGCAGTAGTAAACGCTTTTCTTCATGGAAATAATTTTGACAAATATAGGGTTAAACAGGAGAGCAGCAGGCTTTGTTAATCAAAATAACCCTGCATAGCAGATGGTACAAAAGATGGATGGTTCAGAGATTTTTTTTTTTTAAACGTGTTGTGTATTCTAAACATGCACATAAAACAGTAGATGGTCTGTCACAGTTCCTCTTATATTTTTCTGACAGTCTCACATTTGTCTAGCCCAGCACTGCAGTTGCTGTGTTTACTGGTATTTGTAGTCCCTGCCCTGCAATGTTTCTGTGCAGCTGTACTGTATTGAAATTACTCCCACACTGCAGTGAGCACCTAGTGTAACAGCACTCAGATTTGTTCAAATCACTTTTCATGGTCTCATGTGAGAGAAACTTTAAAGAGCTGCCTTCTTTTTATTTTGATCTTTCTAATTGAATGTTTAGGGGGCTAAGGGTAACTATCCATTTCACATTGTTGTGTGTATGTGTGAGTGTGTGTCTGTACATATTTCTACTTTGATTTACACACTTGCGATTTTACGTTTCTTGGTTGCTTTATTAAGAGCATTTTGTGTAGTATGATTATGTGTAAGGAGTTGTTTACTCTTTGGGAAGACTGTTTATTAATATTGATGTACATCAAGGTGAAATTGACATGTTTTAAGTATATCTCTAATATGGATGACTGTTTAGATGTTTATTTTTCTAGATATGCTCCCATATGTTATAGAAATGTTAATTGCAGAAACCTATGGGGGGAAAAGGGACCATTTATTCTTCTGGATACCTGCTGGTAGGCTTGCTGTGTTTCTAAAACTATGGTTTCTTTTATGCTATCTGACATTTTTCTAAAATTAAACCACTGTATTGCAGACTGAATATAAATGTTGGTGGTGTTATTGGGTGATTAAGAAATAATTGTTTTGTGAATCTCTATACAATGTAGGATTTCATGCTTGGCTAGATGAATCTTTGAAAACCAGTGCTGGTTGTGGAAGAAAGCATCAAGTGAAACCACTTTTTAATTAAATCAATGGAATACAAATATGAACAGTGCCATTTTGATATAAAGTTCGTTTCATCATATTTTACACCAATGTCCCTCATGTGGATCAGGAAACGTTTCTTGATTTTGATTTGTTGGAGTAAAACAAAAGTTGATTTAGCAGTGGAAATGAAAAAACAAAACTCAACAATAAAATCTAATTGTGTATTTGTTCTGTATTTATGCACACTACCATTAATTTGGAAAATATTTTTAAAAATACTTAATGAACAAATTAAATCAGTAACATAAATTGACCATTACATTTAATTTGCCTTAGAACTTAGAACTTTGAGTTGATATACCTCAGTTTGTTGGTTCTGAATGAACCCACAATAAAATATTAAAATGTTCATAAAAGAAATATGCCAGCACTTATGGACTGCTATTGAAAGTCTCTTAGAGTTTTAAAGATATAAAGATATTTACCGGCATTTGTAGAAATCCGTTCATTATTCATAGACCTTTCTAGAAATCTATGTAAGGATTGTAAATAATTAACTATGTTGTATAGCTTTGAATAATTCTGCACCCTAGAGATTTCTACTGAATTTAAACTCTGGGGATCATTAATATAGTTAAGTAGATCTGCTGAAAACCTGTTGTTGTTGCTGTTTTTCATTTTCAACAGGTTTTGTTTTCTTGTCAGTTTTGGGCTACAGTTTTGAATTAGTTTGTTTTTTGGGATTGTATTTGAAAATAAGCATGAAGAAAGGCTAACTTAGTCTACTTCTCCTAGTTTCCCGATTTTACAGTGCTATTTAATGAAAACTTACTGTGAAGCACATGAAAAAATATAAATAATTTATTTTGATAAGTAATGAATGTGTTGACTGGCCTGTTTGATTGGATATGTAAAATAAAAACTGCTTAGTTGCAGAAGAAATCAGTGGTAAAGATGTTATTTGAATGGCAGTGTAAACTTTAGAAAATGTCCCTGTATTTAGGCATACATGAATATTTAAAAGAAAGTGACTAAGGAGTGGAGCATGCTGTACAGATTTCAATACAAATCCACAAATATCTGGAGGTGGTTTATCAAAAGCTGTATGGTCTTTGCTTGTTTGAACATGCCTCCGAAGACATGGGGCCAGGGTGTCGCAGTAGAAATTTTCTGTAAAGACATTACTTGGTAAAATAAGATCCATCAGGGGAATAAATCTTTTCTGATCCCAATCCATAATTCATTTGGCTGTATTTATCCTCTAAGAGTTAACAGTGCAGTTGTACTGGCTAATTTGCAAGGGTCTTAACATTTTTTGTTTGTTTTTCTATTAGTTATTTCTTGGTGTGAAGCATTTGGAAAGGCTTAAGAAACCTTGGTGACAGCAGGCAATATAAATATACAATTTGTATGGACATAAGAATATTGTTTTATCTTTAAACAAATGCAATTCCATTCAAGTAATCTGCAGATGCATGATACAGGTTTGCATACATTGCAGAGATTCTTATATAGCGCTTTAAATCCTGAGTGTTGAAAAGCTGGAGTTTGAAGCGGTGGGGATGGCATGTTCTTTCCTCACTCCACTGGCTTGGTAACACTTCTTGTTCTGTGTTTTTTTTTTTTTTATATAACTCCTACCTGGTCATGCATCCTAATGGTTTTACTTCACTCGACACAGGATTGCATTGTGCTGCTGTTAGTGGTAAATGTCTTGCATATAATGCAGGCTGCTCCTTTCTTTCTGCTTATCACTGCTTAGACAGATTCTCTTGAAGTCTCACCTGCAAGTGAAAATGGTTATGATGCTAGACACAGAGCAGCTTATTTGCCTTCTAAAAAATTAAAACTCTTAAGGCCTGAGCAGACAGAAGCAGGTTAAAGCTACAGGTTATTCATGCTGGAACGCAAGAACCAATAGTGTGCTGCAATGGAGTTAACTGACCATTAGCCCTTATCACCAGAAACTCCCCACACTCTTTATGTTTATTTACTATTAAGAAATGCTGTACTTCCAAATTGTACCTAAATATGAGATAAAACTGAAAATGGACTACTGTGCAGACTTTTCTTTCCTAGAATTTGTCAACATAAATAACAATTATGTTACAGCAACAGCACTCCACAAAAAACACAATGAGAAACTTGACATTAAGCTAATTGATACATTGTTAAGCCCTCTCTTAACTTAGCAGAATCTGTAATTATTGTGCATTATTATTAGTAATAGTAGTGGTTTCCTATCTGTACTGTAGCTGTGCTCCTCTCAGTGAAAAGCAAAGACTTCTCTCTATACCCAGATGTCATTTTGAGGTTTTAGTTTAAGGTGACGGTTATGCACATTTATTCCTTATTCCTTCCTACTGCACGCTTAAAAATGGTTTTGGAGTTTTATGATCCCAAATGCACCAAACACATCTCCATATCTTCATTTTTCACCAGTTGATGCCTCACATTCGCTACCTTCCCAAGATAAGATGCCAATGACCTGTATAGAGCTCGGCTGACTTTCGATCACCGCAAATTACGCTGTTTATAGATATAATAATATAATGTAATGCTGGTTTCCCCATCAAGCTACTGTATGTGCCCAGTTTTTCCTCCTCGGGAATATAATAAATACAAAGCCATCATTCTGCTTCACTGATGCACTTAATTATGAACACTATGATTTGTTAGCTTGTATTAAAATGACATTTCTGTGCATGGCCAACTTATCTTAGGAGAGGAACAGTTTTACACCACAGATTACTTTACAGATGCAACCCAGGTTGTTTGACCTTTTCAGCGTACATATGTTCATCTAAAGTAATGCATATTAATTGAATTAAAACTGTTACACAGTACCTTTTCTTACTGTGTTCAAATGTTAACTGGGTGTACCACCTTAATAAAATACATCAGCTTGACATCAATTGTGAAAAATAAATTTAAAATTACGTATGACACAAGGTTTGTCTTTGTGTTTCTTTTCTCTTGTGTGTGTGTATATATATATATATATTCTTTATGGATTTCAACAAAATGATTAAAGTATAAGAATAGATAAACAATGTAAGAGGGTCGTGTGTTAAAATACCGTTTTATGTAGATTTTCTATGAATGAAAGCATATAGAATTTCTGTAATTGAGCAGGAAGTTCAACTGTGCATGGGGGGAATTTAAAATCCTATTCATTTCTTAGTGGAACAGAAAAAGTCTGATGCACCTATAAACAGCAACCTTGAATAGGATAAAGCCTGTTATGTTCTTATTGCCAACAGCACTGTAAAGACTTAAGGGGACGTGCAATTAATTTCTGAGCCCCTGCTGTTTCCGTAAATGTAGATTTATATTATAAGGATTAATGCCTGTTTGGAATTATTTTAAATTTGAGAGTTTAGTTATTCATAAGAAACAATGATTTGCTGTCGGGCTTATGCTCAGCAGTTTTTTTTGTTTTGTATTATATGGAGGTTTTTTTCATTCCAAGTCAAAGATAGACGACAATAACGGCACACCTGGCATATCAATCTTTTAATTTGAAAGTGCACTTATCAGTTTATAACCTGTCCAAAACAAGTTTCTCCAGTGCACCTATCATGGCTGTACTTGTCAAATCCTGATTTAAAATTGTGTAAGACTTGCCAGATAAAATTCTACCAAAGAAGGTAAAATTCCAGTGAAGTCTAAAATGATTACAAACAGGTGGAATCCTTAAGAAAACCATTTCTGTTTCTATTCACCTAAACCATACCTGTGGAGGAAATGCATACGTGTTCCTCAGTGTAAAACACAAACTATACATCATCACACATCCATAATATAGTATCTACCCATATATGAGAATATATAAATATTTTTGTAATTTGATGGTATATACTTACCAACTCTAACCACAATATCAATGGAAAGTCACCTTTTGTAAATTAAAGTGGCCAGTATAATCAGAGATGTGTGTTTGGAGATTTATGATATTGTATACATAAAGTAGGGGGGTTGGGGGAATCCAGCAATGAAGATTACAAGGAAAAATAGAGGTCAAACTCACTTCATATGCCTGGCTAATGGCTACATAGTGCTATAAATTTTACAGACTGTTGCAGAATAACAATATTCATGGTGCTGCTGTAAGAAAATGGTTATGCAAAGTTAAACTTTTTATTTTGCCATAATCAAATTGAAAACCTAAAATTGAATTCCGTACAATATTTTAGTGGATTAAATTACTTGCTTATGTATGCTGCTGGATCTCCACTTTTTCTATTTACAGCTTTGATTATGAGATTATGCAAACTATGTAGAATAATTTGTGTTTGTGTTTTTGTTGTCTAAAAAGGCTGAATACATTGGTGTGGAAAAAAAAACATTAATAACATAATTGTCTTCATGTGGGCTGTTACTCTAATATTATTTTAATCATAAATTGCAGTGACTTGTGTGTGATTAACAGATTTTGTAATTTTAACAAAGTATTTTTTGACAGTGTTGTGATTTGAATTGGATCAGTGTTGTTTTTGTCTGTGACTCATTATCCGAAATAGCGTTGCTCATACTATTGTTCTATCACTTGTGACATGTCCTGAATCACGTGGCATCAGATGAGCTAAGACTCTTGACGGAAATACATTTTGACAAGCTCATTCTGATGCCGTATCTCTCTCTCAGATTCTAATTTCAACTGATCCCCACGAAAGGTGAGAAATCGGCATGATTCATGTTATGATGATACTGTATGTACAGTCAGTCGAAATAGGAACGCGGCACTGATCGTGTCAGGAAAGCGTTGTAGTGATACGCCATCACAAATGTCAATGCAACACAGCTCTTCATAACGCTACAGTGTGCCCCACTTGTCAGGTACATTTTTTGTAACTGTACTTCCTGTGTGACCTTTCAGTGATGCTGTTCTTCACTCATTTTTCTGTCACTTCAGTCCCTGCAGGTTTCACTCTTCAACTGTGAAGGTAAATGTTTTGTGAATGTTGTGTAAATCAAAAGAAATAAAGGCTTTGAGTTGTATTCTACAGTATGCAATCTTAAACAAATAAAATAAAAAATGACAAGAATTTGATTTTATACTGGATATTTATAGCAGAATATATTTTATAGAACAGTTAGTGTTCATACATACAGCTACATCTTGTCATGATTACATTACATATTTTATCCTATAAATAATAATCATAAAAACAAATTGGTTGAGTGTTACATACAATTAAAACATTAGTCTGTCTTACTTGCCCTGATAAGAGCGAAGACTTAATTATTTACATTTGTGAGGACCTTTGGAAAATTTGAACATTTGAAAGTGGTTTAAAAGCATAATTGATTCATCTCTTTCACCTTCTGCTCAAGCAGAACTTGAACTCCAGTCAAAAGTCTACTTTGAGAACACATTAAGTATAATTTAAATAATTAACTAAAATAATTAGTGGCATAAAAAAAATGAAACCCAGAGTTTAAAGAATACAAGGATGAGCTGTTTATCTCAATCTGACCAAGTGCTATGCTTCGCAATTACAGTTATATTTACTATTCTACAATCTACATTAAGCATGTAAGCAGAAGATCGAAGAGGGTTTAAAGTTCTAACTAGTTCCTGTACCATACATGTGGAATTAAACTGCAGCAATTTAAAAAAGTATCTCATTTCTTTATATTAGTAACATTCCTTTCAATATTCAAGAAAGATACTGGACACTGATATTGGCTTTAATCGGTCAGTAAGGCAGCAAGTGTGATGAGCTTCTTTTCTGGGAAGTGGGAGCCAACATGACATTTCCTACCTGAATAGCCTTTGCTGCTGGAACCAGATGTCTGATGACTGAGATAAATGGTGTGGGGATTTTATAAGCTGGTACAATGTCCCCTGGTACCTGGGGCCATAGGCTACTTGAGGCGATTTATACATCTTAATTATTATTTGTTATATGTCTTGACTCTAAATGTAAATTATAGTGAGAACCTCCTGTGGCATTTGCTGTTTGGGGTGAATTGGCGTTGTAAAGGTTTATAGTCAAGCCTAGTTCATATCTTTTCCCTCTGTAAAATATGATGTGCATTGTTGTTAGTTTACTTCTTTAGTTCTTCAAGGATTTCTTCAAAATAATTCTGGTATGTAGGTCTTTACGATGTCAGTCCCTCGGCAGTGAATAATAGATGTACAAGAACACCACATGTTTAAGCAAATGGGCAACAAGCTTTGAAGTGGTGTTTTTGTGTAGTTTCCATAATGCAGTGGGAGTTCCCCCCTCCCCTCTCTTTTCCCTTTGGTCTCTGTATTCCCTCACCTATTAACATAATTATTATTCTGTGAATCTATAATCTGCATAAATAGGACTCAGAACATCATCAATGTTTTGGCCTTTTGCTATCCTTGTCATTAGTTAAATATTTTAATACCTTTTTCTAAATTCTATATCTGATGCATGATTATGTCCTTTTTTAAATGAAAGGACTCTTAAGGACTTAACATGTATACAGATACAGTGATATTTATATATTTTGTTTATGAAGAACAACTAATTTATTATAAACTCCACAGTTTTATTCATGTTCAGTATTCTGCAATATTATATTCACATTGTATTCAGTTCATATCGGTGCATAACATTTTGGATTAAAGATGAAGCAAGTTGTACATGTTAATTATGTTTCAAGGTTATATGTTTTGGGTGTATATATGTTAAGTTGTAAAATGCAGCATAGTTAATTTGAAACCGTGTTTGTGCTAACATAAATGATTTGTTGTGTTATTTATTTTCCCCAGATGTAGAGGGTGGAGATATGCACTATTGCTTTAGATTTATTCCCCTTTGCAATGTAAATTAGGAAAGCTTTTTGTTTTCTCTTCTTATGCCAGGAGTTTTAAACCGCAAATAGTTTGCTCTGAGAAAATGATAATCATTGTTGGATTTGCTCCATTAATACCTTTTTGATTTTTAAAGCATAATTCTAATGCTAAGTGTGCACAATTTTCTGGATTCATACCCTCCGAATATCTGAAAGACTTTAAAGTAACATATTGGTTTTGATTTCTCATGAAAAACATTTAATATTATGATCAACCCCATAAAGTACAAAAGTGCACAGACTTAGAGGCAGAGGGTATGGAAAAAGATAACCAAACAGTGGAAACAAAATATGTTTTTAATCGCACACATATTTTGTTCCACCATATGGTAGGCAATGTTTAATTGCTTGGTGAGTGATATATTTTTATTGAAGGTTCATAGGACTACATATGTGAAGTGGATACTGTTGAGTAAGGCCTTTGATTAATTTGTTAAAGCAAAACATCCTTAGCATTGTGTGTGACTGAATTGAATTCGGTCATCTTTAATGAACATCAAAGGGCTTTTTATAAACATTTTGAAGAAAGAGTGCATTTATGTGTATACATTTTTAACTAGACTGAAGTAGTCTAACTCAGTTCTACTTACACTCCAACATCCTTTAGTATTTTAATTCCATGTGTTTTTAAAAGCATAGCTAAATGTTCTGGAATAGTAAGGTATGTAAGAAATTTCACTTCTTCAAACTACTTTTAATTATGTTCAAAATGATCCTCTTTTACAATGTTTCAATTTCCATTCACTGTATAGACTTACCTACTGATATAGACCAGGTTGTTTATTTTGATGTTTAGATTTTCACTACTACTACCTTTCTCTTCAAACTAAAGATAATATCCTATTATTTTGTATCTGGTCTTAGTTCTTTGTTGTTTGCTACCAGCTGCTGTGCATCTGACAATTTCTTTCTCCATTTTGAGTCATAATCACTGTTGCAAGGGGGATTGCCTGTTGTTATCGTGGAAAAGGAGATCCCCTGTTACTTGAGAAAGGTTGTTTCCCCAATGGTTTATCACGGGTTACCTTCAATTAGATGGATAAATGACACTGAGATTTAAAGTGAGATAAATAACCATGTTGAGTAGAAAGTTGGCAAACAATTTTTACAGATTGTTAAATAACATATGTAGATTAAAACCACATCTACATTCAACTCAACTCAACTCAACTCAATCATTAATTCCTTTGTTAGTTTTTCAGGCTGTTGTGGTCTCACTAGATCAGGAACTTAATACCATGGATATAATGTCAAAGTAGTTAGATAAAACAAGACTGAAGTAACAATGCTATAGAGTGCACTGAAGATTTGTCCAAACCTAAGGTATTGCTACAGTTGGGCTGAAGAGGTGCTATTCTTATGTTTTTTAACAGGTATGGACACCCACATACACAAGAACAAGTCAGTACATGATAAAATTGTATTTTTTCTTGGCCTTCTTGTTTTCCTTGTTCATTTACTTGATGACTCGGGTTTCAATTTTCATTCACTGCCTCTGATCTAAAGATAAACACCTGTTCCAGTGGTTCTTTACACATTTTGCAAACTTGGCAAGGGCAATTTGAGAAACTGTGAAATCTGCTTTTGTTTGACACCGTAGGCCGGGAGTTTGCCAAGACATCCAAAGGATATTGGTTTGCTGCTGCCAGAGATATTGGTAGGATCAGAAATGAAAATCAATATCCTGGAGTGTTGGCCAGTGTGCTGCAGATTTCCAAACAGGTTTTAAACCCGGCTCCTGAATATGCTAAGATTATTATCCTACAACACTATGGACTTTCAGTGTCTTGTGGACCACCGTGGTTAACAAAACATAAAATCTGATTCTTTAAATTAATGAGTATTACAAATGCAGAGGTCCAAGATAATACATTTTCTGTACAAGTAATCTCTTAAATCTTGCTGACATTTTTAATATTGTCCAAGTATTTTCCTTAACTGTTGCCTTTGGAAGGGAAAACAATAACTTAATGTGTGTGTATTGCACATACAGTCCTCAATGCAAGTCAAAAATAATGGGAATTAAGAGGAGAACACACACACAAATACACACATGTTAAATGCATTGCACATATAATCCTCAGTGCAAGTGAACACGTAGATAATGGGAATGAAGAGGAGAACCCAGGCAGAGAAAACACTGCAGGCCTGAGCTTTAAATTGCTTCTCCCGCTTTTCCCACAAACAAACTGTCTCTCCTTTAGCATTTGTCTCAATTTCTGTGGCTGTCTTCAGCACTACTGTCCCTGAGAAACTACTTAAGGAATGCAGAAAACATAAAACTGCAAATACGGTTTTCGTTCAGGGATTCACACTTGTGCAAATCTACTTTCCTCGGGAATTAAAGTTGCTGTTGGTTTGATTAACAGCTATTCTGGAACTGCTGTTTAAAGTTGTCACATGGTTTCCCATTAAGCACATGTGAAATCTGTCTTTATAGAAAGTACAATGCCCTCCCCCCCCCCCATCCTTGTCTCAGAGTAGTCTTCTATTGTCCAGAATTCTTGTAGTTGGGGGAAAAAAGTGATTAGAAAGGTGTTTCTTTGACTTGTATGATCAAATTACTGAAAATGTATATGCCAGGGAGCCAGATGTACACAGGGTAACCTCATAATCCCATTTCACAGCTTTTCCAAACACTGCAGAGCTCGATAAATATGAACCCGATTATATTGGCAGGATAACTCCATTAATAGGATTCAGATCTGCCTTATTGACAAGGCTGTGCTGTTAATATGACCTAGTATATTAAATTGACAGGAAAACTCGGCTGATAGAATCCATCTGCAGTCTAATTGACAGGGAAGCCCTTTCAATAGTTTCTTAATGTGCTTTTTATTGACAGTGTAGCTCATGCTAAGTGCATATCTTTAGTAAATGATGTAAATATGTTGGATGCAGGCCTATTGTTTGGCCAAAATAGTTTTTTGCGGACTCATGATTGTCTGAATGGCAGACTGTGCTGTGCATCACAGGAGGGGCCTCAAACCAGATCACAGGCACTGCATATGTCGGGTATTTACAAGGAAATAACTATATACGAGTTGGATGCATCACACAATTGTTTTAAATTCACCAGTACAACATCTCCATCTCCTAATGCATACCAAATATATTCTCTACACTGTTCGGAATAGATATGGTAATTAGGCTTTTATTTTTTATACTCGTTTTGTTGCTTTTTATAATGTTCCTAATAAGGCTCTGTTATGAGATACATGCATCATGCAGGCTCCTAGAAAATTGGTATTAGAAAACAGATGCCTCAAAAGTTGAAATGGAGTGAAGGCAATTAGATTCTTCCTTCTAGTATCGTTCACCTTTCCTTTTGTGTGAAACAAAGCTGGTGTGTATATTTTGTTGGTTCATCTCTGTATTTGTTTTGTATTCTGGGACTGTCTGTGTTTATTGTTTTCTTATTTATAGATTTTATTATTATTTAACATGATCAGTTTTCATCTGACTCAACAGTAATTTGAAGATACCACAGATATGAATCGTCATTTGATGTGTCTAGAGGTATTCATATTAACTCAATGTAACGAGGGGGGGGGATTAAATTGTAACTAGTGTATTATATTACAGCATAACAGCTACACATTAAGTGTGAAAAACGATACTTTGTTATTATTCTGCTGGACAAGCTAATAATAATATTTGTGGATGATAATGTATTGATAATTGCTTTCTGTTATTGTAAAATATAGTTTGCAAGAAATTAAATTCCATATTATTTCCATTTCCATTCTAATTATCTTTTTCAGTTTTTTTCCCCTTGCTATTTTCTGGTGTGAAAAATGCAAAGGGAGTAAACAAAACCTTTCCAATAGTAATGGGTAGACAAATACTTCAAATTTAATCTCTCCCTTAACAACATGTTTCCCTGTGGTATGTTTTTTTCCTCCTTTTTTCTTTTACTCAATAGTGCTCTTGGGATCATATATACGACATTATTTTGCAGACCGCTGTGTTATAATCCTGGACCTCTTTCGATGTTTTAAAGTTGATGATTCTAACATTTTATGGCATAATCCTTACAAAATAGGTTGCTATTAGATCCACACAGAGCATAAGTATTCTCATACATATGTAATGTAGTAGTGGAGGGAACTTGTTCTTTCTTGTCTCAGTTCTCCTCTCACTCTGCAGATACATGGCCAAAGTGACATGCAGTTATACTTTTACCTTTGAAAGATGTATTCCAATGGAAATATGAGTTTAAATGAATTCTAAATGTAACACATGCAGTTTTTATCATTTGCTTATTTATTGGGCAGTAACCACAAGACCTCTAAAGTGGTTTTATGTCATGGATTGGCAAACTTCAACTGACATCAACCACACCGTTAATAGGTCTTGTGTTTAGCACAAAAAAGTGAGTCTTTTCAGAACTACTGATTTAATCAAGTTTCTTCCCTCAGTAAAAATATAATTGAAAGCACAGGAGAATGTGTGTGATTAAAGGAGTGAAGAAGAATTCTGATAGTGCTACCATTTTGGTCCAAAACTAATGGGATTACTTATTTGAGTAAAGGCTCTCTGCTTTCCTCATTACTTTATTATGTAGTGTATACAGAGTGTCCCTGTAATTTACCTTTAACTGCATGCAGAACAGTCACACATATTGTGACATTATGCAATGCATTAACATTTCATAGCAGTGCTGGGGAAAAAACTATTGTCAAGAAGCTGTTTAATGATTAAGGAAATGTGCTTGCTATATTCCTTTTGCTTAGATGACAACATAAGTAAGGTTAAACATCTCACTCCCCTGGTTTTTAGAATTTGTTAGATCCAAGGTTGTCAAACAGAATGTAAAGATTGAATATCTCTTGTGATATTTTGTACTGTATGAAAAATTAAAATAATTCAGAAAATCCATTAATATCCCATAGACGTATCAAGTGTTTTTTATTTTTATTTTAGGAACATTGAAAGGGATTCTGTTGCATTGTCTAGATTGTGAGTACGTTACAATAAA
The DNA here is from genome assembly GCF_036373705.1 of Amia ocellicauda. NCBI lineage: Eukaryota > Metazoa > Chordata > Actinopteri > Amiiformes > Amiidae > Amia > Amia ocellicauda. The sequence continues at coordinate 21,996,563 of NC_089855.1, forward strand.
GTAAAACATAAAATAGTCTATTTCTGTTTGCCTCATAACTATGCAGGTTTCTTTTAATTTTCATATCTGAAGAAAATAAGAAGGGTGTTTACAATGCCACTCCTAACTCAACTAAAAATGTACCCCTTAATAAGTAACATTATTGATGTATTTGCTTATTTATTTATGTTTTCAATATATTAAGATCATATTCTTCATTAAATATGGGCAGTGTTTACTATATGATATCTCATTGTTACGTTTAAATATTCATATTGATATGGAATCAATCAGGCATATGTTTGTTTTTGTAGTTTTTTCTCAGTTTAGACTGATTTAGGGCTGGATTAAATCAAAACTTTGACCCACCTGCTAATAGCAAACTACAAGCCTGTACATCATAGTGGTTACATTTCTGATTAGAAGAAAGTGTCATCTTACTAAAAATGAAGCTGCAACTGAGTACAGTTCTGTAGTTTTCTATTAGCGGGTGGGTCAAAGTTTTGATTTAATCCGGCTCTTAGAGGTGATAATTGCACCACCCTTTCCAAAATGATGTTCGTCGTGATGTTGAGAAATGATAAGTTGTGGGGAAGAAACAGTCCTGCTTTAGTAGTCTATACAGCAGGCTCTGTCATGTACAAGAAATTGGAATTGTTGGGGGAAGCTGATATTGCAGTCTTCCAGCCTTTGTTTGATCTATAGCTGGTGTATATCTAGCAAAGTCAACCGTTTTCATCTTTCTTGAAAAATGCATGCATTCGAGAGCTGCAATATTACTTACTTAATATCACTGGTGCTGCTTTAACCATTTCTTTCAAGTATAACAGTGCAACATTGGTATTTTCTATGAGTTTTTCCTTTTCTGTAAAGGGACTAGAGATTTTAAGTGCAAAAACAGAAACCTAGAATCTTATCCATAGTGTAGATGACATGAATCTACCTTTTTTCCCCTTACACCTTATCGTATATGCGACAAAGTTTATGGTGGAGGCGTCTGTGCCCAATGGGAGCCAACAAGTTTATCACTACAGTGGACATGACATCATATTTTCCTCATATCGTCTGCATACAATTAGGTCATATATCACCTAACCCTAACCTCTCATGTCATCATTAATTAAGCAATACGAATGGTATTAAGTGTCTGATTGAAGATGGGGGATTGCCCTTTTTCAAGAGGGTCTGTTGTTTACATTAGCAGGTAATTTGAAGCCTGGAATTACGGAATTGTTTGGAATGTATAATTATCATGCCCCGTGTTTTGTTAAGTAATTAAAATGTACAAATCTGAAGATTAAAGAGAACTTTTGCATTATTAATCATTTTTCCACCAGGAAATCTTGTTGCACGGCAGGAGATATTTCTGTGTAACACAATACGTAAATTTTCTCCTTTCTCCTTCACAGACAGACAATTTTCCCGCAGAGCCCAATTACATGGGCAGCAGGCAGCAGTTTGTTCAAAGGTAAGGGCTATTAAATAACTTGCTCAGCCATCGCATTTACATTCCTGTCAGAATTATTCCTTCAGACCATATTACTCAAATTAGAGTCAGTAAAGGAGACACTCTGGTTCTTTTTTTTATTTTTAGCAGCTCCACATTCAAGGACCCTGAACGTGCAAGCCTTAGAGACAGTGGGCATGGGGACAGTGACCAGGCTGATAGTGACCAAGACACCAACAAAGGCTCCTGCTGCGACATGTCTGCTAAAGAGGCCCTGAAGATGAAATCAACTTCAGTTAAGCCCCAACCTCTTGAGCAGGGTGAGTTAAAGTTAAAGCTTTGGCAACTTGAAGACAAAGGCAGCTGTTTCTTTCTCTCCTCTGCCTCTCTCTCCCTCTCCCTCTCTCTTTTTGAACGCAAGCCACGGTAACAGTTTATCAAACTAGACAAGCCCATTATGATTTTATAAGCCAAACCACTTTAGCCCTTCCATTTAGACCGAGCTGGGGACCTGTACTTAGCATGATTCCTTAAAATTTTAATAATGGAACATGGAAAATGACTTATCATACACTTGGTAATGTAACATCTTCAGATTGATTAAAAATGAATAATTATTTTAACTGCTGTTGAAAAATTACATATGACATTTGTAGAACAATAACTCTCTCGATATGAATTTCATTTCCCCCCAGTTCTACGGTAGAGAAAACTTGCAACATGTGCTGTATCATCTCATAGTTGTCTTTATAATTTATCTCTTCATAAATTCATTTTTTTTTTTTATTGTCATTTTCCATGGTTGCGGTTTATACCACATTCTGTTCGAAACAATTTAAAAAGGTTATTGGTAAGCTTTTCATAAATGCCAAAAAGGGTTAAATCAGGGGCTCCTACATTCTTGTTTTTCTTTTGTCTGTAGGTTAAATCCACTTGTTGTACCAAAATACTGGTGAACCTTTAGTACAACGGAAAGACTGTTAGGAATATAGCCCAGTATCTTTGGCTGTCAGTGTGTTATAACATCTCCATTAGGTTTTAGCTCGAATAAATGCACAGCCAAGAAAAATTGTGCAATTAAAGTGGCCCATATGTTTCATATTTACGAAATGGACTGATTTAATCGTGCATGGGCATGACAAGAATATAGCTTGAAATTACTGGATTTATTGGCATGTCACCACAATGGACAACAAGATCAAGGATAACTTGTCTGACAACATAGATAATGTTAGAGCAGAATGTAATGAAACAATGCAGTAAATTGTTTAGTTATAATGAGCTCAGCTGTTACAGGGGTTGTGTACATGAATGTGAGGCTATTCAAAGAGAACTATAGAAAATATCTGTGCATCCCTTTGCAACAGAAACTTGATTAATTATGTACCTTTTTCCTCTGAATATCAATACCCATGCAATAAGTGAATTAACTGGTTACAGCTGGCTTGTATTCCGTCTTTCCAGCAATGTTCTGTTTGAGAGCTTTTGTCCTGCTGGCAGCTGTACACTGTCACTCGAGAAATGCAGGCTCCCTTTTAAAAGGACAGTAGTAAGGACTGCTATGCCTTTAGCATTTGTTAATATCTCTTGTTGTGATACTCTTCTGACATGACATCCAAGCAGGCCTATTCTTGGACCTGGGATTTAGGAGATTGAATAGATTAGCAAGACATTTAAGCAAGTGACTCGATAAGGGGGGGGGTCACTCTCCCAAATATGGAATCTAAAACAACTGGGTGAATCTGAAAACTGTGCTCATGTTTTATTAATAAAGTTTTGTAGTCTGTGATACATTAAGCTTTAAGTTGTTGCACATAACGTATGTTTCTATCTTTAAAAATATATTGTATATATACTTCAGTCTAATTTGGTGTAATTAGAGTTGTTTATCTTGTTGCAGAGGTTGCACTTTATGGAAAATATCCTCATCAGCATAAACTACTCTAGTGGACATTTTCTCAGTCCTTTGGAACAAACTTATTTTTTCTTAATAAACTATAAGGTGTTTTGACTCATGCATTGAATGACGAGGATGTAATTGACTTTTTGTTGTTGGTTTGTGGTGGATTTGTATTCTGCTGAACTGAAATATTCCACATTTGTGACATATTTGGTTTGTGTTTTATACTAACATTAAAATTGCAGTAGAACGGGACAATATAAAAATCGATTGATCATCTATTGATTCCAACAAAAACACCAGTTGATGAGGAAACAGCTGCAAACAGGAAGGAATTTTTTCACTGTTTGGCAACACCCATTCATATGGTTAAAATGCTTGAGGTTTTTATTTCCTGGAATTAAATTATGCAATGCACATACTATATAAGCAGTGAAATTATTTTGTAAACACCTTTTTCATCGGTAAACTCCTCTGAGAGAGTGCATTCTATTAACAGGCCTGTACATGTTTTAAAACGTTTTTTATTAAAAGTGTTTCAAGATTTCAAAACAGAAATATATGGGTGATGTTACAAAAAAATAAGAATGTCCATCTTCATAGGAAAGACATATCCACAAGTATACACTATTGCTATATATTCAGCCTACAATAGTGATTTCAACATCAGCCATTCTTCATTTGATATAAAACTTTTTTGATTAAGTACACACATTCAAGGGCACATGCCAAAGGCAATAACATGTAATAAATACATAGAAGAGTTTAACCAAAGAATACAGCCTCTTGTTCCAGAATCTTGATTTTGGCTCATCTGCTGACCTTCCTTTGCAATCTAATAGAAAACCTTTCTCCAATTATTTTGTCCAACAAGTCAAAAAGTAGGGGCATATAACTGCAAATATTAACCATACACTGAAAAGTAGAGTACCATTTTGTTTGATCCCAGCCATGTTGTGGTCAGTGTAGTTCCCAGAAAACATTAGAGTTTTTAAAACTTAATTGGATTTCAAATAATTTGGAGGGAAATTGTTCTGGAATTCACAGTCATTTACAGTCGTTTTTTTGTTTAACTTTACCCATACTTTTATTAGACGGGTTTCACTACATTAAAGCCATTTAAAATTGATTAATTAAGCCTGCCAAATTAGAAGCTGTATATTAATTAAGCAGAAATATATTAGAAGCTTTATATTAATTGGTGATTAATTGATGCTAGGATTTGCCTCAAGCACAAACTAATCCTGAAATGCATTCATCAGCAACTGCACGCTTGAGTTGATTTTCCCCTATCATACAATGCCTGAGAGAGAGCAATACAATATTGCTTTGTGGGAAGGAAAAAAAAAAAAAAGTTGAGAGGAAAGGCATTTGATACTGTGTGAATGTTCAGGTTGACCTCACGCAATTGGCTTTAATTTGTCCATGTTAATGTCTAAAAGAGAACGGTTTCCAAACCCATTGCTTATTATCGATGCACAATGTTTCCTAACATTCTGAAGTATGCTTTCAGAAATAAATAATGATTTATAATGATATTCCTACACAATGGATGTTAAACCATTAGTTTAATTAGCATTTACTGATGGTATGTTATTTAAACACAGAAATGCATTAAAAAAAAGTACATGCTATTTTCATATGTTTAGCTTTTTTGCATGTATGCTTTCAGAGCAGAGAACAAGTGTTTGCTTTACTTCTTATTGCAACATGTTGGCATACCTTTACCATTTAAATGCATAATCCAATAATCTACCATTAAATATTAATTGGTCCTGATCCCAACAATACAATTGAATAGAAACTCTATCCCCTCCCCCCTTTATCTGACCGGAAAAGTTAGATCCTGCAAGCAAGTCAAGAAATGCATGAAGTGCTTGGTAACAAGTCCGTCAGTACAGTTTCTGGTCTTTATCTGTGAACAGTAATACCTTGAGATAGCGTTGCGTTCCCGGAAAACTTAACGGAGGCGAGAATCGCGCCTTTCACGGATCATTTTCACAATGCAAACAATGGAAATGTTACTCAGACACCATATTTTGTACACCTCTATTACACCTAAGGTAAAAAAAAAATCAGTCAATACATTATTTATACAGTTACAGGATCATATTCAGTGAGTATTTATTCAATTAACATTAACATTAACATTAACACTTCAAATGTTCAATTGAGATGAAGGACAATCTTAATTTATATGGACTATCACTGCAACCTGGAGCTTATTGTCAAGGCTCTTTAATACAAATTCAAGCAGAAGCCAGAGACGACAATGTTGCTCTCAAAAAGGCTAAACTCAGAGTGGACAAGTGCCCCAGCTTCCTCCCCAGGAAACTAAGCTCTGCATGACTAATTTTGCGTTGTCTTGTCTACACAACATGGGTAGCGAGAGACCGAACGTATGGTGACTCTTCAGAAATATCTTGTACACTCTGGGATGCTCTCAAACAATCTTCATTTTTCTGAGTTGTAAATTTCACGCAAGACAATAAGAGAAATACATTTTAATTTTGATTTGAGTTTCAAATTGATTTAATTTAAATTCTTGGCCATGCACTTTGTGTCTTGCATTTGTGACTTCTTGCTGCTCTAGACTGTCCTTTTGTTTCTATGTTGTGTAATTGTATTAATCATACATTTTAGGAGTTGAAATATGTTCAAACTTATTTAATCAACTTACCTCGTAGCTTTAATTCTTCAAATGTATTAATGCACTTTAAATTAAACTAAATGAGAAGAAGGTTGTCCTAGTAAGCATATTTCTCATTTAATTTTAGATTTATTACAAGGCTTTAGTAAAATAATCTCTTGCCAGCTCCCTGTGCTCTGCAGTAGATTTCTGTAAACATTGAAAACAAACGTGTGGTCGCGTATATACGAGAATGACAGACATTTCAAAATGTATTCTCCTTCTTTGATGTCCATTTATAAAATCATGTAACTCGAATCTGCATATGCCAAGGTATTACTGTATACTATTTGATACTGTTATTTTGTATTATTCTATATCAAGATGTACATGGTGTCACATCATATTTGATTCTCTTTTGCAATTTCTGAGAAAATGTTTTTAGTCCTGCAGTATTATTTGAATGTAGCTATATATTTACATGTACACCTTCATTTGACCTTGAATTATTTTCTTATCTTTAATATTCAGATGATGGCTGCTTAAGTCTGAAGTAGCTTTAAGGATAGACTATATCATAGTTTATCATTTCCATATAATACCAGATTCCTATAAAGAGATGCCCTTGAACTAGTTTGCATACTTAAAGATTATGGGGCCATTACCTATGAGGCTTTATTTGAAATGCAGGTATAAAGCATTAACATTTCCGAGATCTCTGCCTAAAAATGATCAGTGAATCATGAGATGGAATTAATTAGAAGTGCATTTCCAAAGGAGAAATGTGTTGGGTAAAGTCAGATCAGATGCCCTTTTAATGCATGTTACTATAGTAACCAATTTTGTTTGATCCTGTACTTTAATTAAACTTTGTGGCTCTGAAAAAGGCATATTATTTAATGCATATTAAAGTCTGATGATTCATAAATATTTTGCATGCTAGAAATTCATTTTTTACACAAATAGAAAGCAACACAAATATAGAAGTAAACAACATGCTAAATTCTACAACAATGCAACAGCAACAACAAATACATGAGCATGTTTCTGTTGAGCTGCACATTATCTTTGGTATATCAAATTGTATGCTAGCTTTTCATATTGACAAAGGGATAGACCAAATCAAAACTATGACAACCTGTGTGTAGAAATGCATTGTATGCACTTGTTACATTATATACATGTGATTGAGTCAGAATATTTTCTTTCTGCTTAGTGCCTATTGTCATTAAGAATAAAGTCTGTGAGTCAAATAATTACTTTATTTATTAATCTTAAACATTAGTTGTGTTAATAAACTGGAAATTATACATCATTCTAGGGTAGAATGTGTAAAGTGCTGGACTGTGTTTATTATTGTCTTTTAATTGGAATAGTAGGTACTAAATGATGCAAAACAGACACTAAATTCACCGTACAACTGAAATTAATTTTGAACTGTTTTTCACAATACAATTCTTGTGTGTATTTGCAGTTGTTCTAGGGCACGGTAAACATTTGTATAAACACCACCATAATCTTAGTTTTGTAATAAATCATAACTTGACAGGGGAAAAAATACAGAAGAACTGTCATGGAATATAATTGACAGTAAGATATATGAAGAAATCAAGTGGAAAAGTTCACCAAGGCAGTCATTTCAGCCCTTTATCCCTCTGAGACATCTGGTACTGTAGTGTGGCTTTTCTTCGGGTTCATAATTTGGTCATATTTTGCTGCAGTATTTTTGCTGTATTGGAAACGTAATCAGATGTATTACAATAACATGATATCGATTTACAGTCAACAGAAATAAAAATAAATGTAATATGGAGAAATTGAAGGATCAACAAATGTTTTGCTTTGAACAATAAATTACTTGCCATGAATGTAACAAATCATCAGTTGGAATTACTCAGCATTTTAAACAAATTTCATGATAAATGAAATCTATTGACAAATGCATTTCTGTGGTTAAAAGTAATTGAAAAATAATAAGCTTTATCTTGGTATAGCCTTGCTCTGAATTGGATCAGTGTTATAAGTAGGCTTGACTCTGCAAGTATCATTTATAAAAATGCCAAGTGAAATGCACTAGTTACAGATTTATAGCTAGTATTCTCAGGCAGGTTATGACCACAAAGTGGAATTTCATGAAAAAGGCAAAAGACTGAATTAGAAAAGAGCATTAATCTGCCAGCAAATAATCTAGACATAATTATGAACAGACTATTTTAAGAGACATTATTAAATATTGCTCTGATATCAGTAGAAATCTCAATTTTTCAATTTAAGTTACTCTTGGGGGGGTTAAAAAAGGCTAGCCACCCACACCCTCTCTTTGGTGGTAAAAGTATTGTATGAGTAATTAAGGGATCATAGACATGCTTTATGACCCTTCACCACTGCAATTAAAGCCACCGATTGCCATGTTAATATAAAACTGATATTAAAAAACAAAAAATTGCTGAGGGAGGTGGCTGATTTACTTTGAATGGAAAAAAAGAGTCCTTATTGATGTTGATAGGAGTCAGTTGATACCAACAGCTATTTATAACTTTTAAATTAAGCTTTCTGAAGAGCATCCTGTAAATTTGAAATGTGGCAGTATTTGGACATTTTTTCCACATTATTTTCACACCATTTTGTCAGTGTTTTTAAATAGAAGATATTACCACACTGAATTCACAGAACCGTAAACTTTTTTTTTTCCTCCTTCTCCCCAGCGCACCAGCTTTTTCTAAAATAAGCAGCTTTTATTTGTGTTTGATGTTCATTACTAAGCATCTGTCTGAGAAATCTTTCTGAAGTCTGCTTTCATAAATACATTTTACTCACGGTACTTTTCAAAGCATGTGCATTTTCACAAATATATATATATATATATATATGTATATATATATATATGCGCATCGCTTTTGTGTAACTTACTTCATTGTAAACCAATACATTACAGTTCTCTACAGCCATATTCATTACCTTGACAGTATTTATTATTGTTCACAATTTCCATTTAATATTTTGAAATAAAGATATGTCAATGAAAATGGTGCATGATAGATTTTGTTTAGTGTTGCAATCGAATGTGAAACCAAAGTCAGTAGTCAATCAATCAATAGTATCTTATTTTTGTAAAGGTTATATGAACCATAGAGTTTGTGAATTGTATCTGGGAGCATTTTTTTATTATGTTTTGGAATTCTAGTTTTGTAAGCTTCTGTATAAAAAATATGTAACAAGTGTTACTTATATTTGTGATTTTTAGCTTCAGACTATGAAAAACAAGTGTTGTTCCATTAGTAGGGAGGACTGAGTCACTTCAGCTCTTATGCACATTTCAGTTGGCAGGCTGTGAATCCGTGCATGATCTCCTGGGTTCACATTCATATTTCTGAACTCAGAGGTGCTTGATCTGTACTAGATGCTGCCGGCCTCAAAAACACCATACAATGTTTACCTGTGTAAAGAGTAGAATTCTGTCAAGCAGTTTGATTCCTGAAAGTGCTGCTCTCGACATCAGAAGGTCAAATGCATAAGCTTTAATGGTCTATTGAACAACACAAGACTTACCACTCAAATTCTAATTAAAGGTTTGGGAGATGTGCATTTTGTTTTTTTGTTTTTTTCGTGACTTGGGACCTCCACTGCAGCATAATAATGCACTTCAGTTAAGCATTATGGATTTAGTTTAGTAGCTTTGAATGGTTTCAGGTAAAGCTGCCGTCTTTGGATTTGTCTGCCTTTTACAGGAGGTTTAAAGGATTAAGAAGTATTTTATATAATTCATGAACTTTCTGCAGTCCCATTGTTACATTGATCCCAGGTGTAGCATATTGAATCGTTTTCTTTCAATCAAAGTGTACACGGTTCTGTATGTAAAAAGAAAAAGAATCCTAACCAGAAGATTTGACATTGTTTGACTGATTTTCATAATGCTAATGCTGGTTCTTTTGCAAAGTAAAAAAATATATTTAGTATGAAGCTGTACCATTATTTTGTCAGCTGAAAGCATGAATACAAAACAGTTTTTTGTATTGCAATTACAAATGTTTGGGATTATTCCAAAGGTATTGCAGCTAAATTTATTAAGTATCGTTCAGTAAAGTAACTGGTGACTCAATGTAATATTCAGTTGTTTCAAATGGCTATCACCCTTGTGCTTGGAATGATTAAATATCCCAATAAAATTGTACTTAGCAATGTGATGAAGGAGTTTTTAACACATTACAGCATCATTGTAGTGATGTGATCTATTGTAATGATTATTTCTCTCCTATTATAATGGGATTTAATCATTTGTTAAGCGTAAATCTAATTTAAGGCATTTTTTCCACACTTGTATGCAGCAGATAATATATTAAGACAACATATTAGTCAGATTTTCATTAGGTTTAATCTTGCTGAAACCATGTAGCTGTGTATTGGGCTTGTAAAACCACAAGAGCTACAAAGGATATTGGAGGCTGCACAAATGTTAAGGTTTTGTAAATGTTTTTTTCTCTCCGACATGGATCTTCATTGCTTTGACAAATACGGATATAAGGAGTTTAAGGTTTTTGTTATTTTATTTTCTAGTACATGGTTAGGCCTGTGTAACTACAAAGCATTAGTAATCTGTAGAATTAATCCGTGCATTTACATTTTATTATACACCATTGCATTGTAGTCTGAAAGCATAGCTCATGAACAGAAGGGACTGGGGAAGGTGGTGGCGGTGTCTTAGTACATTTTTAAATTCGTTTTTATTTTTATTTTTAATACTCCTAATAATAGCATTCTGTTTTGCTCATGCATCTTGACATCACCTGCCATGCAAATATCTTTAAAGTAAACAGGACAATTAAATGCAGTTGCCGCATTTAATGATTCCACACTAACAACACGAGGAAAAACAATGTCACCCATATCTAAGTTCATTATATTCTAGGTCTCCTTTAATCATATATGAAAGATGGATTAGATGCATGATTTTCAAAGTGAATGTGTCTTTTTATTATAATCTATATTGAGCCTGACTCATGTTGTTTCTCTCCTTATTTCACTATGTTCAGGTTTCATTTACATTTATTTAAATACAATTTAATTTTAACATACTTAGGGCTCACCTTGTGCACGTTTTGGTATATGTCACATGCATTGTACATATGGTTAGATCAAGATCTGTATCGATTATTGAATTAAATAATGCCTGAGAAAGTTAAATTGCAGTAGGTGTATCTGAATTGTAAACCGTTTGGAGATTTTTGGAGCATTTCAATAAGTGCTGATTTCAACCCACTTCTTTCAGTATAATATTTCTCCATGGTCATAATGACGAACTTTCACAGCAGAATTATTGTACAAGAAGTAGCTGTTCTCCATTACATTTCCATCTCCACTCCAATTCCATCAGACCAGTTTTCGATCAAAACTACCAAGGTCTGCCCCCTTAAGCCTTTGTAAATTTGTTTTATGGCATTCATAGGACTCATTCTGCTGAGTAAAGGCTTCCTTAACGGGTACAATACTATATTTTAAAAATTTCAGTATAAAGAGTCAATTAATATGATTAATTTAAGGTACTATTTATTTTGTACACAACTGTATACAACCATATAAAAATGAGCAGCCTTGGTATACAAAATATGAAGCATATCTATACAAACCCAGCAGTGTCAGGGAGACAGTGTCTACACAACATGTAGAACACTGATTTTGTTTGTATATATACCATCGACACAAAAGTTTGACAGAAAGCAGGATAATTCGACAATATGTCCAAGTGCTCATTTTAATAAGGAAATGCTTAGTATTTCTGATGTTTTTTTCCTTGATACACAAAACATATATAAAACACTGTATTTCATATTTATTTGAAGAAATGCTATTTCTCAGTTATAAAAAGAGGTTGTGTTAAATTATGAAATGTGTCATGAAACAAAGTACAATAACATGCTGTATCTGTGATAAAACATATTAATACAATCATAACTGTGAAAAGCATACATATTTGTGATTAATTAACATGCATCTTCAAGGCATAACTTATACATTTTAGTTTAACCTTTTACTTGAGGGCATTGTTGAGAGTATAATTATACTGTGCTTAATTACTTTGGAATTAAGGATACTGATTTACTGATTAGAAGTGCCAGAATTTATTTTACAGGTGTGTGTGTGTGTGTGTGTGTGTGTATAATATAATTTTTATTAACCCTTTACAATATTGGGCAACACTTCTTGCTGAATGTATGAATTCTACAGGAATGACCTATGAGTGCTTCATGCTCTTCCATTGAGTTTCACATGTAGAAGCCTTAACACCCACCCTATCCCTCACCCCTGACCCTAACCTTGTTGTACATGGGATTAACAGTAGAACTCAGTTGAAATGCATAAGGTATTCAGGTGTAATTCAGGTGGTATTCATACATCCATTCATTGGCCATTTTATTATGTTTCATTTTATATTACACATCTATATCCTGAAGGGTGATATTTTTGTTGATCTTCTTATTTATGTTTCTTTCTATTCATTCATAATTTTTTATTTAAACACACTTAAATTGGACATATTCATATGACTGATTGTTGTAAGAGAGCTAAGATGTAACTTTTGTAACGCACTGTTGGTTACTGCAGCTTTTTTCCTTTATGTTTTTTTTTGTGCCTTGCTTCAGTTGCTTCCTCCCAATTTCTCAGACACACATGAGTGCTCAACAACTAACTGTACACTAATATGTGTTACCATGAGCAAAGCATTACATCGTTCAAAATCCTCCATGGAATCCCTGTGTGCAGGTCCAGCAGTATGTCTGGAATACAGACAGGTCTGGTGTCAGGATGATTAATAAATGCATGTTTCTGTTTCAGGGCATAAGCCAACAAGACAGCCCTTTTTATTAGCAATCTGTTTTTAATTAAGCGGAAAAAAGATAAGCAAATGGAAATGCATTTTCTGCCTTAAAAGAATGAGCCTGTGAAAACCAAGACATTTCGTTTTTATTTCAGCTCCTAGAGCAAAATGTTGTTAAAATCACAAAAAAGCCCAAGCCCAAAAGGGGATTATTATGAAACTCTGTTGCCTGGTGGCATTATTCCATTCGACCCATCTGTCTGCCTGATAATAGTGCTATATAAACATATTCATATATTTAGAGAATGAGTTAAACAATAAGTATATATATATATATATATATATATATATATATGTATGTGTATATATATTTATATATATCATCATCATCATCAGCCTAATTCGATCCTCTGCTGGATGAAGGCCTTCCCAAGATGTTTCTACTTGCATCGACCTATAGCTTCCCTTTTCCTCATCTGGCCTGCAAAATTTATGATATCATCCTCCCATCTTTTATGTGGTCGTCTTCTAGGTCATTTTTCATCTCTTGGGATCCAGTCGATAGCTTCCTTTGTCCATCTTTGATCTGTTCTTTTTGCAGTGTGTCTGGCCATTTGAACATTTTCAGTCTTAAAGCGATGTCACATATTTTTATTTGTTCTCATATCCGTTCATTTTTTTTTCAATCTCTTCTTTTGTCCTCAGTTTCTGTAACATTTTCATGTTTAGCAACCATGTTTCACACTCTTAAGTGAGCACTGGTGGTATGTATTGATTAAATACTTTTCTCTTCAGGCAAATGGGCAGATTTTCTTCGAACAGCATGCCGTTTCTTCCAAATACACTCCATGCCATTTTCACTCTTCTTTTGATTTCGTCCATAATATCTCCATCTGCACCGATTTGTTGTCCGAGGTAGACATAATGTTTATCTTCTTCAAGTATCTACTTTTGCGTTGATCTACTTCAATTTTCTTAGAGATTACAAAGCTGTTGAACATTACTTTGGTATTACTCAAGTTTCTTTCAAGTCCAGTTTTCTTGCTGGCATCTGAGATTTCTTCAATTTGAAGCTGCAGGTCTTCAGGCGTTTTTTGCAAATATGAGGATGTCATCAGCAATAGAAAAAAGAAGGGTGGCTAATGATATTTTAAAATGAAAATAACTCCATAAGATGCACACACATATCCTCAAGAATCGGATCCACTGGCACCAGTCAGAATTAATGTAAAACTGAGTCTTTTCTTCTGGTTATGGAGATATATTTTATTATTTTTTAATTTCCTTTTCTCATAATCTGTGAATACCTTTTTCCAACACTAATGTGGTCATTTATATAGATGTATATTTACATCCTTTAACACTACATTATTCGTTATTCTTTAGATCTTCAATAATTAACATCAAAGTAATTGTTTTATTTTTAAGATTTATTTCGTTTTCATAAAATGCTTGGAAATCTGTGATTATGAAATTACTTGACATTACTGTTTCAAATAAGAAAACATTATGTGGGTGAATTGTTAGTGTAGACTAAGAGGGCTTATGATTTTATTTTTGCATGTATATATTTTGTAATGTATTTTTAGGGGGACTACATGAAACGTAAAAATATAAATCAAATGATATATCCACTGAAGACATTGGTTTTACATATAATGTGTTGTGGTGTAGCTGCAGACTTGAAACCGAATGGATGAATCATTTGTTCCACGGTTTCCTTTTCACTCTTTTGACTTATTTGACTCCCATAAACACCAACTCGGTCTCGCTCACAGTCTCATTGTGCCGGCACAAGAATCATGTCCCTTTTGATTCTACACAGCATATTTGCATTAGAATGATGTGTGGGGTGGTTTTCAGAGAACGCTTCTGGAGTGCAAAAATGAGAAAAGCAACATTTGTCGCCAGAAGGAAACATGTTGCCTTGAGAGGCTGGTATGAAAATGTTTCTACATGAATGAATTATTAGTACAAAAATGAAAACTAATATCTGGCCACCCACCCACCTGGACATTTGGGGAATCTGTGGGGGGAGGGGGGGAGGGGGCGGGAGCTAGATATATTGTAACATAAGATGGGTCCTCACAGTTTCACAATTCTTTAATGCATAAAAGAGTATTGCATTTAGCTACACTTATACCCATCTGAATAATCGTAGGGAATACTCTCATGTCTAGCATTGTAGAGTAATATACAGAGGTAATGCATTCTGCCATTTAACAGGACAGCGAACTTAAAAGTATAATTACTCCACCCTTGAACTTCTCTCTGCTACTTACAATACAAACTGCTTGTTTAAAGTGATGCTCTGAAAGGTTGATTTTTAGGGCTCTAACAAACGGCTAGTGTTTGACCTCTGAAGATTTCTGAATAAAGGTTCAAAACTTCAAAGGTACTTTGCATAATTTACTGGTGTCCATTTTAAGATGCTTCTATGGAATTAAACATGAATGCACCATTCAAAGTTTGTGGAACAGTAATCAAGATTTACTTTTAAATGAATTGTAAAATATACTTGTGTATATATATATATATATATATTTTTTTTTTTTTTTTGTGTTTTTTTTTTTTTGTTTGTTTGTTTAGATTTATTTGTTAAGCCGATGCTTTTCCCAATGGCAACGAATATTCAGAAATATAGTCGAATTGTATGTGTTCAAGGATTTGTTTACAAAACACATTAAATAGCAACAATTAGTTATGTATTGAACATAACCATTCATCATTTTAAAAATATAGCATGTCAAATCTAAAGCTAAAGGCCTTCAGCAGATTTATGTCAGTCCAAAATAATGTAATTTAAATGTGTTAAAATAACACATTTCTTTCTTCGTAGATTAAACCGTGTTTATGGAAGTATGCTAATAAAACAGCCATATATGAATATCGTAGGGCATTATGAAACTCAACAAGGTAACTAGGGGTTAATTAGAAAGACTGTCCCACAACATGCTTCAGATTTTTCCATCTGTTGTGATGGGGTTCCTTGTGAGAGGGAAATATAATTAAAGCTCAGAGAAAAAAGCAGGCATTTTCTGCTGAATGTATTGGAGACGTGTGTTGTCTCACTAACAGAGTGTCCTTTGTGCTGACTGTTCAAGTTCCAGTTTTAGCACAGGCCATTGGAGAAATAGAACAGTAATCTAGGAAAGAAAACCGTGACTGAGAAAATCTGACATGTTTCGTTTTGTGTGTGTGTGTGTGTGTGTGTGTGTGTGTGTGTGTGTGTGTGTGTGTGTGTGTGTGTATTTGGCAAGGTTCATTATTACAGGATTAGTGCTGTCAGGTGTTGTTGAAACTCATGTGAGGGCACACAGCCATTAGGAAAAGTAGCAATTAGTGAAGATCATAATCAGATCATAACACATGCAAGCAATTCATATTCAAGCCAAAAATTTAATTTCTGCAAAATTTGCAAGCTGGAAGATTTCATGATTTTTTACTCTGTGTGGTGATAATTTTGAAACATAAGTAATATGAACTAAGTACTTTTTCAGATTTTAATTAATATATTAATTTTAAAAAGCATAACAAAGGTTAATGTTCAAGTTAATGCATTGGTAATAGACAGAAGGTTTATTGTAAAGGCCGTCCTTGTACACTAGCTTAAAGGAGTCTGAATGCAGACTGACCATCTGTGCTGAAGGTGGTTGAAATCCTTCTTGATTAAAAACTACAAATCAGCGAGATCAGTAAGCCTCTTGCTGTTATACATTTTTTTTTGTCAGAAGTGGAAGTGTATACCATGAGTAGGGCAAACGGATAATCCAGTCAAGAGACTGTGATAATACTTAACTCCTTTCCAAGTAGTGTAGCAGAGTAGAAACCAAAAATATCTATATTACTTTGAAATTTGGGAGCTGGCCAACATGTAAAGAATGTCTAGCATGTCTAGTCGTACTGAAGAGTTGGTTAACATTCTCTTAAATTATTCTGTCCTGGTTCTTAATCTAAGACGAAATATACCAATAGAAAAGTGATATTCTAAGCAGCACTTATACCTGTCTTTTTATTTGATTGATTTAATATTCTACAAATTGCCTGAAGATTTAATATTTTAATTGGTACCTTTTTTGACAGGTATTTCATGTGACATCCTAACTGCATTTATTTTCTGTGTTAATCGACACAAGTAATATTTGCAGACCTTAAGTCTTAGTGGCACGTTATAATTACTGGCAACTTTCTAGACATTCTTTGAAATGGCACGTGAGCTTCAGTCTCAAGAGATCGATTCACATGTAACCTAAGCATTTACCAGTTCAAAATCATTTCCTAGATGAGTGTGGGTGGGCTGTGTATCCAGCTGTTTCAACAGAAGAGCCAGTAAGTTTGCATTTGAAATGAGCTTTTAACATAGTCATGCATTACTGCCATTGTCGGTCTCTTTTAGCACACCATCGACCTAAACAAGTGTTTGCAAATATCTTTTTCCATACATGTCCAGCCTTGAAACTGCTGTCGTGCTTGGGAACACATATTTGCAGCTCAGATTAAATATAGTGTATTTAAGGGACAGTGTATTTGCTTGATTTATTATAGTGAAAGTACCATTGTGTCTTAGTCGTTGCATTATACAGGTATCTTTCCTGCTTCCAACTGAGAATTATGTTATGTAGTATTATTATAATATTTTGTGCTGACATTTTCTCCATATTGAACCACCTCCCTGTGTGTGATAAAACAATGTGTGTAAGTGTATTATTTATTCACATGATGATTTAATGTACTTTATACATAGCCTACCTAAATATTTGTTCCAAAGCTGGTGGATGCTGTGTCTCAACAAGCACTTTTTCATACATATTTATATGTACAAATTACATTTCAGTAACACTATGCAATATGTTTATAATTTTAATTGGTATATAGGGGAATGACTTATGAAATTCAATCTGTGGTATTTATGAGATGCACTTACACATTCTGTTTACATACTTGCCTGTTTAGTTTTTACCACACACTGAGAAAATGCTTTGACTATTTAATATTTAATATTTCTGACCAACCACTTAATTTGATTACCTTATCAAAAAATAGAATGTCTCCAAGCTATTGGGTACTGAAAAAAAAGAGTTTCAGCTATTTATCTAACTTTCATTGTCCATAGTGTGATTTTTTTTCCCCTTTCTTTCTTTCCTAATTCAGTCACTTTCAAGATGTCAGTTTGCATTAGTTTAGGGTTTCCGTTCTCCAGTCTATGGACATCACCGTTAAGGCAAGGTTTGCAGAGATGTTTCTGCAGCAGCTGTAAATGATGCGATTTGACTTCAAACTTAAGTCTAAAATCTTGTGTGGAAAAGAAATCTCAATAAGATTTTTTTTTTTACAGGACAGGTGTGGAGTTGGTATTCAGACCTGTTATTTATCATCATCTATCTCCAATAATCCTATACTTATCCTATGTAAGCCTACTTATCTTTGACCCTAATCTTGTATTTTTATAATGAATAGTAGTTGAAATGTCTGTTTGTTTTATATATAAATATACTCTCAGGTTCTCTCCGTTCTGAAAGTAATAAAGCTCAGACAACTGATTTTATTGCTGCTTGTTTTATTTCATGTTTTTAGCTTTCCGTTTTTGCACTTGTTTGCAGATATTGCACATGCTCCTTCAGCGTATAGCCTAAAGGAAAATGTGACAGAGGAAAGATGCTCAGATTTAATTCAAGGAAACCCGATATGAGAATTTATAATGATTATCTCATGTAATGTCTTAATAAGCTCATATTACACCTAAGTCAAAAGGCTTTTTTAATTCAATCATGGTTATGAAACGATATATATATATAAACTGGCTTTGTCTAGACTGTAAACACTAATATGCAGGACCAAGTATAAAATATCAATGCTAAATAAATGTGGAGTAACACTAGCTTTGTTTACATCGAGTTGACATCTTACACAAGTTATTAAAGGATGCTGTGCAGCTTAACTGCATCTAAAAACATGTAATATCTTAGACGTCTGATTATACTTTTTACTTCTATTTCTCAGCAGTTAAATTTTATAATCTCAATTTATGAATTGATTGATTGAGTTTCTAAAATGATTATTGTTCCTTTACATAGTTTAACCATGGAGTTAATTAATATTAGTCTTATTTGAATCTGTAGGGGGAACATTTAACATTTAATCTTGTAATTTAAGCTTTATTCAATATATTTTCATATTTGCACATTTTCATTTTATGTGGGTAACGATTGTTGTATTCTAAAAAATAAAAAGGGATTCCAGACACCAACATCAGATATTAAATTCCTCTGCCATATCACAAAGGTGGATGATGAGTGTTGAGTGCTACAGATCAGAAATTCAGTTGTAGGGGTTTTATCCAGTTCAGGCTCAGGTGAACACAATATTTGATCAAAACTGTGATCCTAAACTACCTGTTGAAACAAAAAGTGTGTGTTTGAATATAAGCGTGTGTGTGTATTTTGTTCTTAATTGCATTGAATTTGTAGAAGTCATTAATTACTGGTCTTATAGATTGAAATAAAACATTTAAAAGTGATATTTTAGCATACAAATGGAATGGTATAAGAAAAACTAAAAACATTTTAATATCTATAAATAGATTCACTCTCCAAACTACACAGAAGAAACATGTAATGCACATAATGTTTTTCAAGTAATTAGTGAGCCATTACTGCACAAAGGAAGCCTGTTTGAACTTGCCACTTTCTAACCTCAGGTGCAAAATCTGCTATGTGATTTTGATTATCATTTGTGTGGGAATCTCTGTGTGGATTTATGCTTGAAGAACATGGATAATATTCATTACAAAATTATAACCTGATCCCTTGTGTACTAATTACAAACAATTCAAAACTAAATTGATATCTCCTTGTTATTTTCACTCCTTTAATAAGTGTCTTTTAATTTTCATCTATCTACAGTATGCATTTTCACTACAGCACATCCTTGCTTTTGAATATTTGTTTACAATTAAAGAAAAGGTACAATGTTTGTGTTGAGCTATAGTTTTAAACCAGTTGTTGCGTGCTTTGAAAATATAGTTTTGCATTCTTAAGGACATGGTCTAAAGCATTTCCCTGCTTCTGCAACCCTGAATTTTGCAGTTCCTTAAATATCTGATGCTGCAAAGCTAATTTTAACATTAACAAGCGCTATTAAAATCTTAAATTGACTAATATTAATTTCTAGGGTACGATACAGTATTCACCTTATAGTTTATAAATTATTACATTTGCTTATTGATATACAGCTAAATAGAGGTATTTTAAAATGTTAATGATTAAATGAGAATTTTGTAACGGCTGTGCACATCAGTTCAATCAGTTTTTATTTGGAGTAGTGCCCATCATAAAGTTCCCACTAAGCGCTTCACAGATTAAAACAGTACAAGATTGTGATTAATAAAACTTCAGGCATGGAGGAGAGAAAATCTAAAACTTCTATAGGAGACAGACTGTTATAGGAGAAAATAAGCATCCACAGTTTAAAGTCTAGGCCAAATGGTCACCTCCCCTCCAGGCAATGTAACATAAACAGGCAGCATGAAGATCAGAAAATTCTTGTAGGTAGTGCTGCTGTTGTGGTCTTCCCTATGTGATGGCCTGTCTGCCCTCAGAGGGGAGGTGCCTTGTCTACCCTCGGTATGGGAGGTGCCTTGATCGTGGCTTGTCAGCTGCTGGGGTTGGGTGTCTCCTCTTCCCCAAGGGGCCACCCACAGAGAGAAAACTAAAAATTATGATGTGCTGGAGAGTTGGGGAATGTAGCCTAGTTTCATGTGCAGAAACATCCAGAAACAGACATCGTTTTGACAGTCTAATCCACTGTAATTTGGTTATACAGTACTGGATATGTGTGTAATGTCTATTTTCATAATTTATATTTATAATGTTCAAAGTACCATGATTGTGTGTGTGTATATGTGTGTGTCCTCTATGTGGAAGCAGTGCAAATCAGCTTTCAGAAAATCTAAAAGTTGAGAAAAGCCACGTTTTTTTTCTCAGAGATTATATCTGAATGTACACAGTATTAGCTTTTAAAGACTTTTAAGTCTTTTCAATAACCGTAAGCAGGATGGGTCGAATGGCCTCCTCTCGTTTGAAAACTTGCTGCTATTTCCTGTGTACTTACACTGTGTTATAGATGTAATTAACAGTCAGTCATCTATTATCCATACATCATGTAACTATCTGTAACAGTATGTAACAGTATGTGTTTAACTGATGGAAATAAATTAAACAGACTCTCTGTGAGTCTGCTACAAGTTATGAGCTGAATACAGTTAAACTTAACTTCAATTTATAGCTCTCTCTGACGTCTAATATAACCTAAAAATCTTGTGGTTCTTCATTTAACATTTTGAACCCCGCAAGTGCAGAGATCAAGTTCTGTAATGGCTAGTCTACAAGAAAGGAAGACCAGGAATGTAACTTACAGACATCATCTGGAAAGGTTTCTTTGAATGTTTTCTCAAAAGGCCAGTTGATCAATAGTGGTAACAGAAAATGACTGTGCCCACAAATAACATGCTGCTAATTTCACAGGCAAGACAGTTGAATATAAACCTAAAGCCCATGTTGTATCATCACTTCCAGTGAAAACTTGTCATGTTGTTGTGAATGTAATTGTCTGGGGTGCTACGTGACTTTCCTAGTTTATGCAGTATATACAGACACTCCCCGATTTACAAACATCTGTACATATGGACAAAGTTCTATAAGATGCCAACCCACACATGCAAACAAATCATCCCTCTTGGGCTCTATTAGCACCAGCTTAACCTAACACATAGTTCTGTAACAGTTTTCAGGAATCAAGAAAGCTGCCGGAAAATAGGAGGAAACCAGAATCATTCATAAAACCTGTCTACCTTTAATTTTCTTTCAAGAAATAAAGTGAATACGAAAACTGTAGAAATAAGGTGATAGAAGCCATATAGAGCCATATAGAGGATAGAATTAGAACGTCAGTATTCCAAATAACACATGAGAAAAAGGTGATGAAATGCTACGAGAGCTTCTAGATGAGCTAAGAATGAAGAAAGGTCCATATACGACAAAACAAACTCCCAAGCCCTTCTGTAAGACCTGTATGTCCATTATAAATCAATGAGAATGTAGTTAATCTTCACAGAATTAGCATTGTCCCCATTGAGAATACATGTGCGAGATCCTTAACCAAAATATCCATCTATTTCCTCAGCCTCCTGTAATTAAACCTTCTTCCTTTAAGCAAGGCAGCACCAGCATTCAATGTAAATAAAAATAAATATTATTCAATGTAATGGGTTAAATGGTTTTGTGGGCTAGCCTTTGACATAACAATTATGCTATGGGGAAATGTGTTCTGCGTTCCAAACAATAGACTTTTGGAACACAACCAGTTTTTAAATTGGGAACTTCCTGTATATATAAATATATATTATAGAAATATTAGTAGAATGTGTGCACATAATCACACACACACAAAAAAATATATATTTCCTTCCAATATTCATATAAACATATTGATTCATCCTCTAAATTAAAACAGTATTAATAGCTCTACCTGTTTTTGAAATTCAGACTCTCACTTACAGAAAATCCCTGCAGTGATGAATGTGAATACGTGATAAATTGTTAGAGTGCTGACTTGTGTTTTGCTTGTATTTTTTGAAGTTCTTGCATGGTGTATAATTCTTGCTTGGCATAGCACTTTCAAGTTTATTATCTCACCTGTCTATTTATTGATAAATTGATGTATTAGGTTCATTTTCATTATTCCTGTCATAAACAATATATAGTGTGTTTGTGTGTGTGTGCGCGTATACCCAGTAGTAATGACAATAGCAATGGGGTTTTTACAAATTCTCAAGCAGTATAAAGAGGTTTTTTTTTTTTTTTCATTTTCTATTTTTTGTTGAATTTTTGCTCAAAAAAAAATGGAATTAATTGACAAATCTTTTGAAGCACAGGCAATAATTCAACTACCAGTTAATGTATTTGATTTAATTATTTTTATTTTACGATTAAGCATATTTTCTATTGCCCATTGTCCATTTGCAAATGTTAATTCAATTAATGTACCTAATATACTCCAATCAAAACAAAGACTGTACCTCAGCATGGGAATACTTCATTACTCCTTTAACGTTAACCCTTTAGGTGTGAAATATGGCTTGTTTGAAATTGATCTTATTTATGTGCAGTGATTACTGAATAATTGAAGGGCAGGGATCAGCTACAGCAGGCCATCCTCTGTCAAGGGAATACAATAATTACATTTCTCCATTGCTATAGCTTCCCTTTCAGAAGCTGACCAGTGCTACAGATATACTCGGCGCCCTCCCTAAATGTTTCCGAGGAAGGGACACAATAACAAACAAAGCCGTATTTAATCCCAATCAGTCTGTCCTAGTGTAACAGAATCCCGATTGAAATTGGAGAGTTACTGTAGAGCAGCTTGCTGGCAGGAGAAACCTGAGAGGCACTCACTTATTGCTGAAATGAGACGGGAACCCTCTGGCAATCCATAAATGTGCCCTGTGTTTCAGCTCTGAGGTTATACATATCACCACTGGGTACGAAAGAGTGACCTACGATAAAACGTACAAAAAAAACGAGAGAGAAAAAATCTCAGTACATGAAAGGATCCCTCTGCTGGAGGAATGAAAGGGCAAAGTGTATAAACCAAGGCCACACTGTAGGTAACATTTCTTTTTTTCCTTCTCAAAGCAGCGCGGTATTAAATAAATGAGGATTGACTTGATCTTGCAGTGCACTGGTGTTGGTGTTTTTTTGTTTTTTTTTCCTTCATTCAGCTTTCCTTATGGGTACGGTTTTGAACAACCAGCTAGTTATTACATCTGAAGTTAATGCAGTTTGGAAGAAAATTAGTACAGAAAACATTGACCTTGGCTGTTCTGGTTTTTGGTATATTGTGGTCTACTTTGTTTACAGCTGATGTTGGTCCAGTGTGTATTAGATTTGTCTCATAACTGTGAAGTTTATTGAAAACTCATAGTTGTCATATTTAATCATATACCTCATAAAAGTTGATCAGTAGTCAGTGGATCAGTAGTATCCACTAAAATCAATCAGCTTGGTGTTCATCTTATATCAAATATGTGTATGTGTATGTATGTGTGTTTGTTTATATATTTACACACACATTATTAATTGATTTATTTTGGAGAAATAAATAAACACATTCACTAATACAGATATTTAAACCAATTGAGTTGTGTGAGCCGCTAGCATAGCTGATGTCAAGATATTGAATGTAGGGGAGGTGGGGGTTCGCTGAATACAAATTTGCATTCTGTTCCAGTGAGGTGGCTGGGTTTATGCAAGACACGTTGTCATCACTATTGAGTTCCCAGTATGTTACTATGAGGTTTATTCAGATCATAGTTTGCCCCTTAGGTGTGCAGGTGCAGCTCTCGCCTGTCACAGATGCTCCATGCTGCATCCAGCTGCCATCGAATTCAGTTCGAGGTACCGCAGGCCTGCTAGTTATGCTGTCCATGCCCAGTCGTGGGGCACAGATGCATGCACGTCTTTCACAGCTTATGTTTTTCATGGTCCTTACCTGTACTGATTTGCAGCTATTAATCATAGCGTGGAGCAGTGAAAGGAAGATAGGATTAGCAACCCAGAGTGACTACAACATTTAGGGAAGAGAACCCATCTATCCCGTTTTGAAGCTTAACGATTCAAAACAAAACAACACAAGAAAAACACCAGTCAGTTTGAGCTTCAGTTTTGGAGTGCCTGGATAATCTACCTACCTTGAAAATGTTCTCATGCTTGGATAATATACTTTGCCAAACCTCTTTATTTTGTTTTGTTAACATCAAGTCCTTTCAATTTATATTGTGTTGTGCCTAGAGATGTCTCCAAGCCTCCCGCTGTGTCCGTGAAGGATGGTGTCCCCCTGCAGTATATTAATTTGATAGTAAACAAAACGCCTTTATTCTGAGTAGCAGTAGTGTATTTATATGTTGTGTACGTGAAGGACTTCCCAAAAGGAAATGTGGACAATTAAGCATGTGAAACTATTATTCTAACTTATGTGGCAATGGACATTTAGTAATGAAACATAAAACACAAAAATGCTTTCCCACTAACAACAGTTACGATGGGTTGTAACAATTGCCATATAAAATGCTGAAACTTGGCCATTGCTGGGTATCATACAAGGAGACTTGCTTCAATCCAACTTAAAAGGATGGTGTTAGTAAATCAACATTGGTAACACTTTACATGAAGTGTCCCTAATAACTGTGTATTTGCACTGTAATTACTTGGTAACTATCAGTGTAATTTTGCCTGTTTACACTGTAATTGTGCATGGTTACTATGTTTTTACTGTGCTAGGGTAAAACTTCACATTTAGTTTCCCTTATTACTGTGTATTTACTTGGTAACTACCAGTGTAATTTATGTTGATTTACACTGTAAAAAGTAATTACGGACACTTCATATAAAGGATTACCTCAGCATCTTCTGAACTTCACCCCATAGTGACTAAGAGCAGGAAGGCTTTTCTTTTTTATGACTTTAAAAATAATAGAACATGGTATTACCCTTCAAAAAGAAGATGTCACATATATATATACACTGAAGTAATAACTGTAATAACCTCACTAAAGCTGCCACTACTTGACTTGACTCAAATAGTCTAGCTCTCCTTTGACAAATGGGTATGATATCAGAAGATTGTTTGATTTCAACACTTGTTTGATCACTAGTTGCATTAAGTTGATAAACTTGGCCTGGGACCTCCAGGGAGTTGTGCATTGGTTGTTGTGCTTCAATGGACCAGAGAGGCAATATGAGCTAAGAACTGTTTGCTTCAGCATGCTACAGTGAGTCTGACTAAGACACTCGTAGCGCAGTGGAGATTGGCCCAGCTCAGCCATGACCTTTTAGGTTCAGTAACTCAGACATAAAGGATTACCATTGCTGGTAAGATTGGTGGGATCAAAGACTAGTCCCTCCTGCCTTCCTGGCTCAGATTTTAAAGTCTTTTAACGGCAAGTTTGGTGTGGGGATCCATGGGAAACACAGTGACGTAGAGGTGTAAGGAATGCACAAAATGGACAACACTAATATTTATTGATTTTAAGTTTTTTTAATGTAATTTCCCTGCTTTTTTGTGACACTCCGAAATGGGCTGCTAACAGGACTCTGGTCTGACTGCCCACACATTTGTAATGATTCAAATGGTTAACCAAACACAATCAGTTGTCTGCTAGAGTACTTAGGAGCCTGAATATCACATGTACTGCATACTCTGTGGCTGAGGCACCAAATGAAAAACGAGATGCTAATAAAAGATTTGGCAGGAGCACTTAATGCATCTATCTGTACATTAAGGGTACACAGGAGCTCTTTTTGTTATATATTACCTTTTTGAGTACCATGGAATCAGATAATGAGTGGCCAACCTTTCTCCACTGGAAATGATCTGAAATGCATCTTGGAATAAGTGCGTGTGTAAGAGACATTGCTCAAATTCTGCATCTTTCACATCTCACCTTTAATTTCTTGTATTCTGGTAATTGAAACCTATTAAACACAAATGCATCCTTGAACGTGTGGGAAAGACTCGACAATGACATGACTCCTTTTTCCAGCTTGAACAATAAACAAATGGCAAATGCAAGTATCTGAATTGCATTCTGTGAAGCTGTATTTTCAGCATTAAGTTCCTTCTGAGTTTTGTAGAGACTTAATACATTTTTTTCTTTCATCTTTTAAAAAAAGATTAAAACAAACATAAAAGTATACATTTGCACTTTTACTATTTTTATTTGTATTTTTCTGAAGGCTGGGTGTTGATTTTTTTTTTTTTTTTTTTTGTAGTAGTAGTAGTAGTACATGTGATGTATTTATTTATTTTTTATAAAATAACAAGATAGTGTTCAAATACCAAGACAATAATACATATACATTTTATTTACCTTTACAAATGCATTGTAATATATATATATATATATATATATATATATTTTTTTTTTTTTTTTTTTTTTTTTTTTTCCAGTCAGACATATTCTTTATGGTAGTAGACTTGTTCTTACTAAATTATTGTACTGCTCAGCTGGTAACTCTAGGTACTTGTAATGTGTGATAATTTCTTCACAAAATGTGCCCAATCTGACATAAGAAAACTGTGTCTGTACAGCTACTGTTGGCATTACATTTCAAATCTTTATTCATAGCTAGTAGCCAAGAGAGATTCAAGGTCATTGCAATGATAATTAATTAATATTCACCCCCAGAGTGCTCCTGTGTCTATGAACATGTACATATAAAGGTGTCTACATATTTTATTTATGCTTTATTATATATTCAGTGAATGGACAACATGTTTGAGAATGTAAGGGAAAAAGGAAAGCAAATAGTACTGTGAATGCATGTATATATATAGTCACATTGTACCACGCCAATCCACAGTCCCTCTACATTTGCAATATCTGCAAGTCTTTGTCAACAGAATTTAAAATAATGTATTGAAATATAATGATAATGGTAAAATTGAAATAGCCTACAAATTATTATTAATATTTTTATTCCCTGCCATTTTGGACCTATAGGCCTAAAGCAGAATACCAAATAGAGCACTGACTTTAAATGTATGTGCACTGCAGGGTATAACATACAGTACAACCAAAACAATTACTGAAAAAAGAATGAGGGTAAATTATAATAGCAAATACCATGTGACACTGTGTGTTGGGGCCAAAAGCAGAAGATAAAAGAAATAGATGATAAGAAAAGCTAAGAAATAGCTATGTGTAGTTATTCAGTATTGTCAAAAGGATAACAGTAATAGTACAATGAATGGCATAAACTCTACATCTGTACTTTGGCAAATATATACATACCTTTACACCTCCCTACATAAACATGTTAGTGTTTTTCCCTGAATCCACAGCTACATGGTGCAGCTCTGTTTTACACTATTTTACTACAATGCGTATAGTGTATCATGTTACAGCTGACAATAACTTATTTTATCAACCTGTCAATAAGAACAAAATAATTAAAAGACTGTAGTTTGCAGCACTTCAACGATTGCCACTGTGTGACATGAAAATGCATGCGTGTGCAGTTAAGCAGTAAATTCTGCATCTGGTAATACAGATGTGTAATTACCTGAGTCACTTAACAAACATGAAGTCTAAAAGTGAGGTAAAATAATGTGACCGCATTCCAAAAGCAACTGAAGGTTCTCGTTTAATTGCTCTCTGTGGATATCCTTTGCTATATATATGACCTTTTAATAGCATGTTTGTGGCCCCATAAGTGTATATCTTTGTCTACCAAATCCAAGATCTACACAAAGTAATGACTCCTACTGGGACACCATGGCGAAGCATAAAACAATAAAAGAGAGAGAGAACAGAGAATCCTGTTGATTTAAAGGAGGTAAATCATTTTCTATGTAGTGCTTTCTATGTGGATAGAAACTAGACAGGATGCACTGTATTGTGATTGATAACTTATTTCACTTAACTGAAATGTGTAACTTTCACTGCACAGCTTGACAGTGAGTGAAAATAAACCATTTATACCTTACTTTTCTCATCACCAAAACAATACAGTGTGTTGTGTGTAAGGTCAAAATATGGTGAAGCTGGTAAATAAAGCCTTTTCTCAAACATTTAGCATATTTATTACCAAATATTGAATGATCGGTCATTGGAAAAGGTTATTTCTGTTGTGCAGTGTACTGCACTTACAGGATCCTGTTTGAGCAATCCATATTTTCTCACATAGTACTTCACTTGTGAAGTATATATCATTTTAAAGGAAGGAAGGATTTTTGTTGTTAAAATGAAAGTCTCCGTTTTTAGAGATTGTGTTAATATTCTGGAGGCTTAAAGTGACAGTTCATAAAACCCTTTATTTAGCAAATGAATGCCTACCTGGGTCCTTTGAAGATTTAAATTCATAATACTGCCGTTGCTCTGTCTCTTTAATGCTCTTTCTTTTGGTTTCTTTCTTTCTATTGATGCATTATTTGACAGAATATCAGAGTTGTGCCAGAAATATATATTTCTCTTCCGATTTGAGATTAAAGGGGAACAGAATTGCACAACACTGTCGGCTCTACTATATGGTGAACATGATTTGGGAGGGCTTCAAACGCACGTGTCACACATTCATGACAACAGTACCAAACGTTTGCCAAATTGTTTTTCCTTCTTGCTTTTTGTTATTCATTCTTGAGGTTCTAGTAAACACATTCAGCCCTTGATCATATTCATGGTAAACAGAATTAGCCAGCTGGTATCCCCTATTCCCCTGAAAGAATGCTTTTTATATATATAATTATTCTGTTTTTGTTTCTTTAATTACAGGACACAGTAGGTCACACAAACCCTTTGAGCAACAGCCATGTAATATGTTAGACTTTTTCTGGTTATGTATCAGTTAAACCTAATGAGGAAACTTGTTTGTTTTTTACAGAACAAGAAGAGTGCGTTAATTGCACGGATGAGTGTCGAGTACTAGGACATTCTGACAGGTGTTGGATGCCTCAGTTCCCTACAGCTAACCAGGCAGAAAGCGCAGATTATCGCACAAACCTTTTTGTACCAGCAGGAATGGAAGCAACAGTGGAGACCGAAACCTATGAAACCGTGAACCCCAATGGAAAAAAGACTTTCTGCACTTTTGGAAAAGAGAAAAGAGATCACACAATCCTCGTTGCCAATGTCAAACCTTATTTGAAAGCCAAGCGCGCTCTGAGCCCATTATTGCAAGAGGTGCCCTCGGCTTCAAACAGCCCAAGCAAAATGTGTATCCCTGCATGCACATCCACAAAAGGACTTATAGACGGCTGTGAAGGTAAACCTGGCAACTTTGCAGAAACGAGTAGTCAGTACCTGTCGCCTAATAAACAACTGAAAGACTCCCAATACCTTATGTCCGATCCCATGGCTAAAGTTCTTGCTGATGTGCATTCACGAGTGAGTCGAGACTCGAACGAGATGGACTGTGTTCTGGAGCAGTTGGACCAGTCCAACCCAGAATTAAGCCGGGAGGGTATGGATGCTGAACAAGTAGTGCGTGAAATCGATAAGCTTTTACAGGACTGTCGAGGGAGTGAAGCCACATCAATAAGAAAGTGAAAAAAATAAACCATTTCAAAAGAAACAAAGAATATAATCGAAATAAAGACACTGACAATTGCAATGCATCTTCTGAGGAAGGAGGGGTAACTTTGAAAGGACATGACCCGAGACTTTAGGATTCCCGGAGATGGCTGAAGATGCAGCTTCTGGCTTCTAGTAAGCATTTCAAGTGCCCACCAACTCATAACTTTTTCACTACAGTTTGTCCTTCACAAGGAACACCAATTCACAGCCGGGGAGGGTGAGGGCGGGCAGGAGACATCCACAATGAATGGATGGGTATCAGAATGTTATGACAATCGGTTAGAAACCAGAGCTTTGGTTTGCGGATTCCGGAGCAACTTGGTCTGAGTGAGGAGGAGGACAAGCCAAGCATTGTGGATTTCATGGTATTGTTGTTCAAAAGAAGATCTTTTTAACGGGGAAAGGGTAGGGGTGGGGGGTGGTGATACAATAATACAGATCTTCACATCCCATCAGCAATCACTTGTGTAAACTGTGTTCCCTTATATTTATCTGCCACATAGAACATTCCAAATTGGTGAAGCAGTAAAACACACCCTGATCATTGTGTAAACACTTCATCCGTCATAAACTTCCTGATCTCTTCATGTACAGTTATGTCCACTTGTCTAACCTTCCCAATGCCACTCATAATCCTGTATATTAGGGACATTTTTCTTCTACTGTGAAAAGATATATATAAATATAAATATATATATATATATATATATATATATATATATATATATATATATAAACTTATGTATAGTGTCCAGATATTAACAAAAATATTTATACATTTTGTAAAAAAAAAAAAAATCAAAACAAAAAAAGTGTTAAAAAATGCTAAACTGCAGTTAATTGTGAAATATTTATTTATAAACTGCAGAGGACACTGCAAAGGCTCTCAAAAGGAAATGTCCCTTCACATTATCACTATACACAAGATCATTTAATGTGCAAATGTATTGAATTTAATGTGTTTACATCAAAATTACATATTTTTATTGATTTATTGCAATTTCTGTGCATATGAGCCAAATTGTTAAGTGTATAAGAGCTATATTGTGTATTTTATTAAATTAATATATAGTTGTGTTGCAATATACTTGGGCTTATATTGTATTTGGCAACTGTTGCCTTAGTAGCTGTCGAACTCTATGAGTTTAATTTCATTTTTTTTCTGCTCCCTTTTCCCTCAGGAGTGGGTAGCAATGCCTCAGAGCAAAGTCTCTTGTTTAACGTTTGGTCAAACTGTACTAGAATACATAAACTGTTCAAAGCTTTATGAGCCAGCTAATGAAAAGCAACAACCATATATGACTAGAGTACTTTTACTAAACTAATGTATCAAACCGAGGCAGCTAAAAAAAAAGTAACTTAAAAAAAAAGAAAACCTGGCATTTTTATAGCAGAATTGTTTCATTACTGAATAGACTACTGCCTTACTAACATAAAAAGTGCTCTGAGATTCTCTTATTACAACTCGATTGCTCTTGACTGTTGAGGATATCCCATTGTCTATAGAAGAATGAGCAGTATCATTATTTAATTAAGGACCAAAAGAAAAAGTTACTCTTGAGCAGTTTATGTATTGTCAAGATGTTTTCTGTATGTGTCACATTGTTATTTTACCAGAAATCTCAAAAAATTACCGAACTTGATAACTGAAATTCCATTTTCCTTATTTTTTTATTTTCTTAATTCAGGCAGTTGTAGCACTAGAAGCAGAGTTTAATATCTATGTTCAGGTTTTCTCATTGTGAAATAAGGCTTTTATTAAAAACAAAGCACATTCAGCTCATACGATTGTACAGATTCCAGTACAGTAAATGCCACTACACAAATAATGAAAAATAATCTGATTAAACCGGAAGTAAAGCAGTACAGCAGACTTTAATACAGAGCAGCACTGCAATGAAGAGACATTAATATATGTAAATATATTGGCTTTTTTGGTCTACAAATTAAGTTTGAATTATATCTGGCAGCATATATGCAGAATGTATGTTGGCAGTTAAGCCTTTAGGGCAGAAAGAGATTGGCCTTACCTGAAAAATAGTTCAATATCCTGTAGAGATCCTGAAAAAAAAGAACTATATTACGTACCATAAGCGGCCATTCTTAAGAAACTGTTTATTATTAATTTATTTAAATAAGCAGGAACCTGAGGTAAAAGCAAGACAAGACATTGTTTCCATTAAAAAGATTGTTTGAAGAGAATACATATCTTGCTTTTCACTCTGCTTCTACAGCAGGATTTTGTAATTTTTTAATATTTTTTTATTCAGGTAAAACTCAAAAAGGAACATTCAACACCCTAGTGAAGCAAGTGTACTGCCAGAGATACATTTTGGAAAAAGGATACTTTTTATTTTTTTTGTAAGTAAGATTTTAAAAAGCCTGACAGGTTTGACAGGTGTGACATGCTCTACATGTTACCAGGAAAGGTTCGACAACAACAAAAACAACATTCAGTGTAGCGTATGATTCCGATGTCGTCACTGCAAATGATGATTTATATCTGGCAGATTTATATATATATATATATATTTAGCCAGAGCCAAATTATTTAATTTTAGCTAATACAAACTTCAGGGAACAAACGTGTTGCCTAGCCATAGCACTCAGAAAACACACACACTGTTATTGTTTATTTCATGTTTTTCAAACAATTGATCTCACTTTCATTGTTTTTGTGTTTGTCTGTGTATGTCAAGACGGAGTGTTCAGTATCATGGGCAAGTAATCCTATTCACAGACTTTTTGCAATCATTTTAATAAACCATTGTCACTTTGATCAAACGGTTAGCACTCTATTCCTGAAATTAACTTACCATTACCTTAAGGGTCAGCTGATGTCCTGCATTCAGATTTAGTCCTAAAAAAAGGAGGTTATGTGTCATACTTTATTATAGCTGATTTTCAAGCTGTTTGTTGTCTAATGGAGTATAAGTTGTTGAGGTCAACAAGTAGTTTGAAATCTAACATAATATACACCCACTCATTATTGTCTAATTACATTCTTTTGGCATCAGGCAAGATTAATTGGTACATTAGTCAGAAGGGAATTTCGGCTATCAAAGTTTGTTGATTTGGAGTGTAATTGAATGAAACCTGATTGAGGTCCTGACTCTTCCAGCCCCTATTGGTCCATGGGCTGGTGTTCAACATTTATCAGCCCCTGTCACCCCATAGGGCTCTAAGCTACACCAGGCAACTGGTGAAAAGAAAAGAGACATACATTGTATGGATTATCTCAACCGCTATTGTCTAATGGCTGTGTTTAATGTGATCTATCTGGAAAATGAAGACTATGAATAAAAGCAATTACTAATAGTGGTGTCTCCTGCTCTCACATTCATTAACATTGAGGATATGTGTTAAATGCTACATACCATTGGGAACTTCAAAGTAATTACAACTTGTGACAACAGTTGCTACAGCTAGTTATCAGGTTGCTGGAACACTGTGTAAAGTGTACAATTATTAGTTAAAGGGGCTTTCTGAAAAGAGAGGCCGATTTGAAATAAATAAAATACAAGCACTTGCAGCTAAGGAGATTATATTAATACAATAAATAGAATTGAAGGACTTATTTTAAGAATGATCTTTTATTAAATGAACAGTCTGTACTTAAGATTTCATTATCATTATGATGGCTTTGCTTGTTAATAGTACTTTTGGAAATCTGTTTTTATATTTAGCCCAGACAGTATTTTTAAAGTCTGACTTCAGGCTAATGTTTAATGTACCTCATTAGTCCAGTCTCACAAAACAAAGCGTAAAGCTAATTTATAGTGGGAGCAAATATATGATGATTTGGAAGTCATGCACAGTAATACGTCACTGCTGTTAAATATCCAGCCTTCCTATCCTCAATCCAGTGTTTGTCCCCTTCTGCTCAAATGATTTAATTATAATGGTTTCTGGCTTGTCTCCAAATTCGGCATATTTGCATATTGGTCATCATGTAGGCTTGCATTAAAACCAAATATCTTTATTTTCACTAATCAAGCATTCAATAATACACAACCATTGATCATTTGTAATTGGGAAAAGCTGACATTGGTGTAATTTCAATATTCCAGTATTTATATGTGCATGTTACATGTGTGAGAAAATTGTGACAGAATCAGGTTTGTGGCCACAGAGTGTAATGGGTAAATTTAATGTAATGTGGGAATTGGGGTAAAATGTGACAATCAAGTCCATTTGCACCTGAAGACATGCATTTCACATGAAAATGTTAATAAACTCTTTCATATAGATCAATCATCCCACAAAAATCCACAACAGCCACTGTTTCCAAACAGACAGACTGGGGGGGGTTGTGGGTGTTGCGGGGTTGGGGGGTGGGGTATACTTACAGTATGTGTAGTACAGTTCTCTATAATTCTGTATGTTTTCAGCCGTGGTGATCTGTAAGTGATGGGTTAATAGCTTAGTCATGGATTCACAAATGTTTGTCTTCAATTGTCTTAAATTGTTAATGAATTAAAACTAACGACATTTCTCCCCAGCAATGACATTTGAAAAGTAATTAGGGGAAGAATCCAAACAAAAAACAACCTCATGGACAAAGATGTTTATAAATCAAAGCTTTATTACTTACTTTTAATAACATACTTTGTCTGTTTCGCTTTAATAACATGTCAGATATCCACATAAAACTAGAGAACACTTTGAAAGTCATTACATTTTTATTTTAATACTTTTTGAAATGAATGATTAATTTACAATATCTATCATGTATTTTCATAAATTTATTGTTTTCCCCTGTAATTAATGATTTACAAATGATATTTTAAGAAAATATTCACACAACTGTACATACTTCATGTAAATTACATTTTTGATTTGTAGATCATTCCTCGAGTAATTCTATGTTGTAAATAAGAGACCTGGTCCTACAATTCTATTTTCTTTCTGCTTCATAAATCTGTAGTCCCAAGGCATTAATTTGTAAATTGGGAAAAACCTGCCTTTGATTTATTAAACACAACTGCATTTATAAATACAAACACAATTGCACCTAACTCAGCCAACTAAATCATTGCTAAAGCAGCTTGTTGTTTTGAACCATATAAAGCAGTCAGAACCTTTATAACTGATTAAAATGTTAAATCTTAATCGCCACAGAAAAAAGGGACAAAAATAATTATGGTACATTGTTGATTTGTATTGTAGTCTGTACCGAGGTTTTGATGAAAGTGAGAGAAAAAACATGTTGAATTTGATGCAGAAAGAAGAAAGCCAGACATGCACGGGGCTCCTTAATACCCCCCCATTACAGGTACAAAAAAAAAATAGATTAAAAAGATTAATGTAGATAACATGCTTGAACAAGCAAACAGAACGGCAACTGCTAAGTTGTTGCCAATGAATTATTTTATCATGTACTGTGTGCAAGGCATAAAAAAATGTGAAAACGGGGTATTGTATTTATCACCAGCTGCCTAGTTATCTATTTTGAATAGCAAATACACCTCAGATTTTGAGAAGATTATGAGAGATAGGTGGCCATAATGAGGAACACAAAATTTGGACTGGAGGCCAATTGTATGTGTAATCGGGATGACATTGAAATTAAATCTTTGCAGATGGTGAAGGCACTGACAAAAATAATTAAAAAAAAACACATTGAAGTTAATGCTGATCCCCCCTGACAGTAAGAGCCTAAACAGATCCTATAAAATCCTATGACAAAACTCTTGTGTTTCTGTTTTAAAATTATACTGAATCAACACAATTTAAATAATGGCTAGTGTGACAAATAAATAAAAAGATAGATAGATAGGTAGAGCCTATATGTAAGTATACAAATGAAAGTAGCTATGTATCAACCTGAAACTATTGCCTTTTTGCATGTTTGCCTTGTAACAAAGGAGGCTTCACACCCACTTTGCTGTACCTTCATTGATAACAAAAATAAAATAGGAGAAAACAGGAAAAGGAAGGGTGTAGTCCCAGACAGTGGTGTGAAATAACAATGTTTATTATTACAAAGGATAAAGACTAGTGGAGCAACTGAACAGCAAAGGGACTTTTTTTTTTCCAAAGGTGGTGTAAATGTTTGTTGTTTTTTTGGCTTACTTCATTCATGGAGAGTCATATCTATATTGATCCGTGTGTTCCCTATATCTCATTCATGTTATCTCAGTAAACAACACACAGCCATCAGTTTTATTCTATAATGTACTAATTATATACTAATTATATAATATATATACAATTCTTACAATGTGTAGCTTTGTGTACATTATAGAATAGTAGATAGATAGGATAGGAAGAGAGAGAGAGAGAGAGAGAGAGAGAGAGAGAGGGGCAGAGAGAGAAGAAGATAGACACAGGCTGCTGCTGCTGAATTACAAGACATTACATTTCAGGGGTGTGGACCACTAAGAGCCTGGACTTGGTAAATCACGATGACCTGGAACCATGGGATGAAATATTCTCTCGTAATGCATTGTTGCTTGGAGTGTATTGTCTGCATTTTCATATTAAATGTTACCAATTGTTGCAAATTCCAACATGCTAGTATCATAAATGTGTCATCTCAAAATGTCCCTTGAGAAATGAAATGATATTATCGAACGGTGCTACATTTATGGTGGGTTATATATGGACATGTAAGGACATGAGGGAACAACAATCTTTGCCAATCACATCTCCACTTGAGTTCTGTAATTGTTTTCAATATGCCACAACATACATCCATACTTTTTTTAATCGCACCATAACCTTGAAACGTGTATGTATCAAAAAACATCCCAAATGAATGTAGGTTAGACACATGAAAATTGTGTATTTGAAAACTGGTATAATACAAAGGACAACATGAACATAGCACAGGCAACATAAGAGGCATACCTTAATTGATTGATTCAATACAGTGTGTTGTTAATTATGCACACAGCAAGTGAATGCTGAAAGTTTGGTTTTTCTACCAGGTACAGATTATTCATTTAACATATTACTTCATGTTGCTTTATAAGTTTCAAAATACTCCATAGAGTAAAATCACTGTTCATTCTCAGAGAATGACAACTGTGAAGCAGGCATCTAAAGAAAAGCGAGTGTTTTCCCTTGGGTGAAACTACCTGAAGAGATTTTTTTTGATAAAGAAAGATATAAAGAAGGAAAGATGTCTTTTGATAATGCTGTATGAACATGGAAAGATAAGCTACATGAAACAAACAGCATACCAAAATATAAAGTAAGCAATAAGACACGGCAGGATGTCCTGTTGAACGTAGATACGGAGCTGATCTGTTATGATACATTGCATGGAGATGATTAGATCCACCAACAAGACAGACATTTATACTGGTGCATTATACTCCATTAATTATTAAAGATAGGGAGACATTTTCTCCCTCAATAGATATGCGGACAAGGAACACTTATAATTGAATTATAATAATACCAAAATATTTTATTCAGCTATAACGAAGCGCTCCAGAGATGGCCAGTTGAGAAGACACATCTAAAGGTTTTTTTTAAATAACATAGAAGACTACTCCCTTTGCTTGCTGGGCAACAATATGTCAATGAAATACCCCAAACTTTGTCTTCTGTTCTCTCTATGACCTTGGCTGTTTTTTCTTTCTTTCTACAAATCAACTACAGAGAACTACTGTATCTAGCTTCTCCAGAGCAATACACAAAGCTGAAATTCACACATGGGTTACACAATATTGCTGCAACAATCGAGCAAACAGAATATTTTTGACATACAGACAGGGTACTGTCCCATAGCAATTATTATTTACTTGTTAACTATTCTATTTATGGTGCCTTGATGATGCTATTAACACATTTTAAAAATAAATTATCTCTAGATGATCTAATATAATTTATCTCAGGTACATCAGTGAAGTGTCAGTAAAGATGCAATGTGCATCCGTCCAGAAGCAGGTTACCCATAGTGCAACACTATGTGCAATGTAAAGTGACAATGCAAATCCTTGGAGGAGTCTCAGACCTCCGGGTTATGATCTTTGCTTCAGGAAACTTTACTCTGAACTGTTTTCCAAAAGAAGCCACTC
The DNA here is from genome assembly GCF_036373705.1 of Amia ocellicauda. Classification (NCBI taxonomy): domain Eukaryota; kingdom Metazoa; phylum Chordata; class Actinopteri; order Amiiformes; family Amiidae; genus Amia; species Amia ocellicauda. Next base: position 22,034,490 of record NC_089855.1, read on the forward strand.
AGCTGGATGTCTTAAGCATCGTCTTGCTCTTGTAACAAGTGCTTCACAGAGAGTAATGACTCCAGACAAGCTGCAGATGGGCCATTTCAGCTCAGTAGTAAAAATGCAAAATGAAAAGGTCAATAAGCACTGTAGAAACTTAATATGAAGTAGACATATGAATACCACCAAACAGATTATTCCCTTTGGCAAAGCAGGATGCTAGCTGATGCTGCCAAATCAATTAATAAATATCTAATCCCTATACAGTGCGATCCACATTAGTATTCACATTCCATTGTTAAATGTCACCTGTACTCTCACTTTTTTTTTTTTCTTGTTTTCTTGTTAAGCACTGATTTGTCAGAACACGCCAGGCAGAAATTATTGGGGTTATGTTTCTACAATATGAAACAGCAGCATAATGCAAATAGGATCACATAATAAGAATTAAAGGTCAGTAAACATAAATATCTAAGTAAATATCTAAATATCACCAAGCAACCTCCTCCTTTCAGCACGTTGGTACATTGATTGATGCCAAAGGATCAATTTAGACATTCATTAACAATACATTATTAATTACAATGTCACTTCTCCAAGTCAGTGTTACACATAATATAAGATCAAAGTTTTTGTGATGTACATGTTTGTTTGTTTGTTAACTTGCTCAGGACAATATATTCATGCCAGGTACAGCAGTAGCACAATGCAAATCAGGAGTGTATAATCAAATAAAACCTAATCTGATTTTGGACTTTGCTGACACTTTTTTTATTTCTCTCAAGTTTGCATTTTGATTGACTGCTCTACACCCTGCCAGATTAATTAACTTGTAATGAAATACATTGATGAATAAGGTACTGCAATTAAAACATTATTTGATGTACTTGTCCCAAGGTCCTGTCACCTTTTAAATTTAGGACTCTGTATGGAAATGTTAACTCTGACTTTCACACAACTAGGTGCGAATATCATAATAAAGAGGTGTAAAGTGTTTCACTGAAATCTCACACCTTAACTCTTCTTTCTTGTATGAATAATGCATGATGTGTGCACAATATGAATACTATGCATTTACACTATACTACAAAAATTATAATAAACATCGCCATATATTTATGGAATGTTCTAAGCCTGCATTAGTTTTTCATGATATCTACATATTTATTAAATGAACAGCAACAAGAGCATTTTTTGTTACTCCCCAAGAAAGTGTTGTTTAAGCTGTGATTGACCACAAAAAGTTTACTTCTCTCAAAACGATTTGTATTTCAATAGAATGCATGGAAAGCCAAAGGGAATACACCTCTAAAATACACCACTAGAATATTACAAATATCTCCCTGTCAGAAATCAGTGTCTCAATTTAATGATTGCACTGAATAAGTGGTTTTGTTATCACAGACAATTAATGCAAAACAACATCAACATAAAAAAAAAGATCTGATTTATTTGCAGAACAGAGTAACATAGAGTCACTTATTTTAATGCAGTGTACTCCTACATAAGCTTTCATTTTCTTCACCTCAGCAATTACTACAGACGAGGCTTATTTGATAAGACTGTTGTTGTAGGAAGAACCTTAAGTGCTTTATTTAGCGCTTAAGGACTGATATACATTGATGGGCCTGTCAAACATAACACAATTAGAGTTTTCTTTTTCAAAGGAACAATGTCTACTATTCCATTTAAATCTACAAAAAGAAGTTAGATGACTGTCTATCACTCTAGTATATTTGTACTTTGGCCTGTGGTTATAATGGTCTTTCAGTAAGGGTAAACTTATAAGAGCAAATATAGATTGTTATAAGGATTCTGAACACGAGAGTGTCTGATAGGTAAGCAAATTGTCTGAATCAAGTCTGAATCATAAACATACAAGTTAATGAAATAGACAAGAAACATGATAAAAGAGAATATTTTTTTAAACAATAGTGCATGAAACAATAAGAAAATAAATGGTTGGAACAATGGTGATATACATAATGAATATGGAAAGAGAGATCACCCAAGCATGAATAGACATACAATGCCCCCTAAAATATGCATTTTTTTTTGTTAATATTATTTGAATTATACATTTTTTATTTGATTTTAATTGCAATATAACTTAGGCTTGCATTTGTATAGAAGCAAAGCAAGGCACTATGTGATAGAAAAATCACCAATCAAAGCTAATTGCTATAGAATAACATCTCCCAATTTCTTCCTAATTCCAAATAACATCCACCTTATAAAATCTATATTTAAGTGAAAGTGATACATACATCATTTTGTACATACATACACACATAAACATGTAATTCCTCTTTTCTATAACTAAATGGTCACCTGCTAGATTTTTTTATTCTAATAATCTTTACTTTCCAAAAAAAAGGAGCTGAACATGAAATGCTGCTGCAGTTCCCAAGTGTCAACTACTAGAAAACACTGAAAAAGCACTGTAAAGGTAAGCAGCAGTACTTACAATTTATCACTGTTAAATCGGTTGTTGTATGGGTTCAGCAAAAGTGCAGTAATTCTGACTGAAGATATGAATGTATATGTTTACATAATTTATTTTGTAATACTACTAATCCCTTACTGTTCCTTTCTTTCTATTGCAGGACAAAGCAGGAATCTCAAAGTACAGTCCTAGACCCATACAGAAACAATATAAATATTATTTGAAAAAATATTGACCCATTTTTGCACATTTAAAATATATTTGTTATATTTAAAATATATATTATTCTGTAATTCATGTACTGTACATGTTTATCTATATATATATAAAGTGGGTAATGGTGTGCATATGAAAAACATAAGGATTACACCTTCTACTATATAAAATACATGGGTGACAGACTGATAATTCCATTAATGAAATACAGACTTTCTTATGAGAATTTCAATGCGTAAATAATTAGATTGGAGGAAAATCTAATCTGATTTAACTCAATTTTACAGATATCTGAAATTTAAAAATATATCATTCATTCAAGGTTCTCAAAGGTCCTACAATACATTTGGAGATACCTCAAAATACGAAGCATTTCCAGAATCTGTAAATTACTTCCTGTTCATTTAGAGGTATCTGCATATCACTTCAAGATATATGTAAACTACTTCCTGTATGTTGGCTGAGATAATTATTTAATGTTTACTTATTCAGTTACATAGAAATGAATGAACGAGTGAACAGGAAGGGATAATCTCAGGTTACATACAGGAAGTCATTTTCAGATATCTAGACATTGCAGATATGTCTAAATGAACAGGAGTGCATTTGCAGATATCTTTTTATCATTAAAATATATTTAAATAATTTAAAGAAATCTCTAAATGAAAAGAAAGTCATTTGAAGATATCTTTAATACATTTAGATAGCTGAAATTCATTTAGAGATATCTCTTTTTTTCTGTAAATATTTAAACATATCTTCACATGCAATTGAAGATATCTCTAAATGATAATTTGGCTCATGGCAAGCCAAATTGTGATTTAGAGATATCTCAAATGCATTTGAGATATCTCTAATTGAATTTGAGATATCTCAAATTAACTCTATTTGAAGATATCTCAAATTCAATTTGAGATATCTTAAATAAAACAGGAAGTCATTTTTGGATATCTCAAAATGACTTCCTGTGAAAATTCTGTATGTTTTGTATGGACTTGCTGTCTATTTTAAGATGTCTCAAATAGATCAGGAAGTCAATTTGCATTTGAGATAACTCAAATTAAATTTTGAAATTCTTGAAATTGAGATTAATTTGAGATATCTCATTTAAAGCTCCAATTTGAGATATCTTGAAATTCAAATTCAAGATATCTCAAATCGAATTTGAGATATCCTAAAATGACTTTCTGATTTATTTGAGATATCTCAAACAGCATAGGAAGTTAGTGTGAGATATCTCGAATTGAATTTGACATATCTTAAATTCAATTTGAGATATCTTGAAATGGAGTTAGTTTGAGATATCTGCAATTCAGTTTAAGATATCTTAAATTGTGTTTTTAGATATCGCTAAATGACAATTTGGCTTGCCATAAAAGTGTGATTTGTTATATTTGAATACGGTGTGAATGTGTTTTAATATTTTGTAAATAGTTAAATAATTATAATAATATATAATAATATAATGGGGGAATAATATGTGATCATCTAAGAAGAGAGGTGCCAAGTGGTGGACTATATAAAGTAGATTAGGATGTGTGTGTGTGTGTTATGTCAGTCAGTCAGGGCTATGGGAAATCGGATTGAGAGACTTAAGGTCCTATATTGTGATTATTTTGTTTTGTTTTATGTTGTCTGTTTAATTAGTTTTCTTTTCTTTTGTGATTCGTTTTTATTATTATATTTTTCTCTGGTTATTGTTAGTCTTGTTATGTTATTTTATGTTTGCTTCTGTTCATATTCTCTTGTCATGCCCATGTGACTCAATGGACCTATCATTGTTCCAGTTGAAAAAAAAAAAAAACATTTCAGAGCTTTTTCTTCACTTCCCTTCACTGCCAACTTTACCACTGGGACTTCAACTAGTAATATGTTTGTTTCATAAAGGGAGATTTCTCCTAAATGTTGTTACAGCACTCACTTGCTTGAACCTTTGTTTGGACTTTTTCAGTACTGAATAAGATATATAATGTATTAATTGTGTTGCTTAAACAGTTGGGGATTTCAAATGAAATAACTAAGTGAATGCTAAGGTACAATAAACAGTTGTCTGACTAAGATGTGCATTTGTTAAGATTTAAATTCAGCAACTGAAAGCTCAGTGGGAACAAGAACAAAAACTTACTTTGGCACTACAGGATATGAATTTGAGGACCCTGTTCTAATGGGATTTGTTTTGTACTCACTGGATTCCACATTGACATTATGAATAACAGGTTGTGTATGTATGTGGGGGGGGTTGTGAAGCCTGGAAAATTCTGATCTAATGGTCAGTGAGGTTGGCTTCTACCTTAACGCTCCCGATAAAAACTTAAAGAGTCAATGATGGTAAGGTATGCCACCCAAGTTCGTTACAGTGTACACACCTCATTTGTCTAGGGGAGGTAGTTCCAAGCTGAATAAAGCAGGTCCTTCATTGTTCCTGTGTCTTGGTAAGAAACTATTTCATGGGTGAGAGGCAAGATAAAAGCCATTTATCTCTCAGAAAAACAAGACGAATCTATCAGCGTTTGTCAAGCAGTATGTTTTCAAAGCCTGCAAGCATTTTAATGTTTTATTCTGTTATGAGACAAAAGAAAGTTTCTTCTGTCCAGATGGTATACAATGATGTTTCATGCTCTATTCAAACCGTTAAATTTACAGGGGGTACAATTTTGTTATGGGCTGTATAGCCACATCTGGTGCTGAGAAGCTATATTATACAGATGACATCTTGGATTGATAGGAGCAAGAAGAAATGTTGAAGCAGAAAATTATCTCATGTGTTAATGAGCTATTTGGTCATGGATGGGTATTTCAATTCCGAAGTTTGTGAAGGAGTGTCTTCACAAGAAGAGTTGAAATTACATTTACATGCAATAGAACATATTTAGCAAGAGCTGAAAGTGCCTCTAACAAGAGATTCTTCTGATGTCATTATTTAATTTTAATTTTGACATGACTAGAAATATGTTAATCTGTTATAGATAGTATATATAGACTAGGGACTGGATTAAATAAAATAAAAAGAGAGACGCAGCTTTGAATTTCAGAGTTCCGCTTCTCGCCATATTAAATCTAATATGTATTGCACTGCAAACCAGGCGGAGACATGGTTTTTTAAAGCGATTTTACTTTCTTCCATGAGAGAGAGAGAGAGAAAGAGAGAGAGAGAGAGAGAAAGGTGGCTGTAATAATTGCTTGCATATAAACCCTGAAAACAGCCTACTTAATTGAAAATCTGCTTACTGGTCTATGAGGAGAATGTTCACTATATCACAGAAGGTAAAATAAAATTCAAAAAATGCCTTCTGAGCCTTGATTAAAAAGTGTGATGGTTCATAAATATTGTACTGCATACTTGAACATGGTTTCATCACTTAGTGCACAGTATTTGTAATTACTGGAAATGTTGTATGCTGGCAATATGTCCTGTGGTCATACATACACTGAAAGCTCTACTGTTTTAGATCAATTATTTAATATGTTTAAATATAGGTTTCCTAACTGTACTGTTATATAGTAAGCTACTTCCTTGCAATAATGCATAGGAAAATTCATTAAGCAGGTGTATATTATATTATTTATATAATTATTTGAGTGGCTAAGTGGCTGAAGCTTTTTTTATTTTCCCTCTTATACTTTTACATAAGAAAATGCCAGAGTTTACTCATCATTGCTTTATTTCACTCCCTAAATCTAAGTGGCTCTGTCATGAGCTTTTTAGGTCAACACTGTAGGATATTAAGAAACAGGTAGTCACAGTTAATATGAGAGGCTTGACATAAAGTGTTTCTGAGTACTAATACATGTAGTATAAAAAATTAAGTTTTTAGTTTTCTGAAATGGGTGTTTACACTAAATAGATACATTCTGACATTTGTTTACATGTTGGGTTCAAAGCTAACTGGTTTGAACCTAATACCTGTGCTCATTTAGATGAAAATTCCTTTAAAACTTTATTTGCATAAAACCTTTGATTCATGGGGATTAATGCATAAAAAAAAACACCCGCTTCGTTGAGATTAAAAGAGTTCATTTGTCATATTAAGCAGGATTACTCATGTTTGTGTCATTTCCTTGCTTGTGGAAAGCAAGGTATTCCCAGCTCTGAAGATGGAAGTCATTTATTTCTCCGTAGACTGCACACAGCCAAGCACAGTGCTATTCTGAAGGGAGCTCAATCCCTTTCTTTCTCTCTCCCAGGATGCCATGATATCTCAGGCTGCATGTGTATTCGTTCTAAAGGGTTCATTTGACTAAAGGCTCCTTCTGAGTGAATTAGCCCCAGTGAATAACCATTGGGTTTTGCACATTAAAATGGCAAGGAAATCGCTGATAACAGTGCAACCTTTTACACATGAGGCTATTGCAATCATTAGTTGCATGAAGTCACTAAGGTGAAAGCCAACTGTGTTAAACCAAACGTAAACCTGTTTGTTTTTTTGTTTGTTTGTTTATATATAAACTGTAAGTCACCCTGGGTAAGGGTGTCTGCCAATTAATAAATAATCATATATTTATAAATATATATATATATATATATATATATATATATATATATATATATATATATATATATATATATATACACACTCACCTAAAGGATTATTAGGAACACCATACTAATACTGTGTTTGACCCCCTTTCGCCTTCAGAACTGCCTTAATTCTGAATGAAAGCATTCTTTAGAAATGTTGGCCCATATTGATAGGATAGCATCTTGCAGTTGATGGAGAATTGTGGGATGTACATCCAGGGCACGAAGCTCCCGTTCCACCACATCCCAAAGATGCTCTATTGGGTTGAGATCTGGTGACTGTGGGGGCCAGTTTAGTACAGTGAACTCATTGTCATGTTCAAGAAACCAATTTGAAATGATTCGACCTTTGTGACATGGTGCATTATCCTGCTGGAAGTAGCCATCAGAGGATGGGTACATGGTAGTCATAAAGGGATGGACATGGTCAGAAACAATGCTCAGGTAGGCAGTGGCATTTAAACGATGCCCAACTGGCACTAAGGGGCCTAAAGTGTGCCAAGAAAACATCCCCCACACCATTACACCACCACCACCAGCCTGCACAGTGGTAACAAGGCATGATGGATCCATGTTCTCATTCTGTTTACGCCAAATTCTGACTCTACCATCTGAATGTCTCAACAGAAATCGAGACTCATCAGACCAGGCAACATTTTTCCAGTCTTCAACTGTCCAATTTTGGTGAGCTTGTGCAAATTGTAGCCTCTTTTTCCTATTTGTAGTGGAGATGAGTGGTACCCGGTGGGGTCTTCTGCTGTTGTAGCCCATCCGCCTCAAGGTTGTACGTGTTGTGGCTTCACAAATGCTTTGCTGCATACCTCGGTTGTAACGAGTGGTTATTTCAGTCAAAGTTGCTCTTCTATCAGCTTGAATCAGTCGGCCCATTCTCCTCTGACCTCTAGCATCAACAAGGCATTTTCGCCCACAGGACTGCCGCATACTGGATGTTTTTCCCTTTTCACACCATTCTTTGTAAACCCTTGAAATGGTTGTGCGTGAAAATCCCAGTAACTGAGCAGATTGTGAAATACTCAGACCGGCCCGTCTGGCACCAACAACCATGCCACGCTCAAAATTGCTTAAATCACCTTTCTTTCCCATTCAGACATTCAGTTTGGAGTTCAGGAGATTGTCTTGACCAGGACCACACCCCTAAATGCATTGAAGCAACTGCCATGTGATTGGTTGGTTAGATAATTGCATTAATGAGAAATTGAACAGGTGTTGCTAATAATCCTTTAGGTGAGTGTATATATATATATATATATATATATATATATATATATATATATATATATATATATATAATATAAAATTCCATATACAATTTACCTAATCATAGTGGATTAATTGTCTTTTCTGAATGGCATGAAGATACCCCAGCATGTTTGACCATATGGTTCCATTTCCACACTTTATGCCCTATGCTTTGCCGGTTCGAGTGGCTGAAATTAGGTTCAAAGGTTGTAATAATTTATCCTTGCAAATTAAAAAAATTAAAAATAAAAATATACATGTTTTGCTAGCATAATTTGAAAAAAATTGTCATGTATACCGTGTTGCAGGTTGGGTGCTTTAGTGGATTTTCATTTAGACAACTACTCTGAGGACTTTGCAGCTGCAGGTAACTAGAGTGCACATTTTAGTCAAACAGCAGAATAAAGCTTTTGCTCTGAGCCCCATTGCTTTTACAGAGCCTCAACAGATCTTTCTTTTTAGATCTTACATTGTACCAGCATGAATATCATTTTGACAATTGCTGCATACCGCCTTCTGATATTCTTTTAAATAGTTTGTATATGAATCCATCATAATGCTTAATCCATATAAAACGGGGGAAAATAAAGTCATAAGTCATAAGTCACACAAGAAAATATATATGTCCCCCTCTTTTTGGTACATACTGTATGTACATGCACATATGATATACCTCAATGTTTTAGAATGTCAGTAAGTTAAACATTGAAAATTAAGAGCCACTTTGCACAAAGCACTGCAAAGGGTTTTGAAAATGGAAAAATACTACAATGTTTTATTTATGGAACTATGAAAAACATGTATGCTTAAGGTGGCAAAGTGATTTTGCCAATGCTTGTTTATTCATGCATTTCATGTGTCCTCTAGTTTGATATACAGCAGTATATTCCAATACAATAATGTGTTTGGCTTGCAGACCTTGAATACAATTTAAACGTGGAAAAGAAAATGAAAAGTCCTTGAATCTACATTTAAATCTCGTATTTTTAACTTTTTTATAGTCTTTCAAAAATGAAAAAGACAAAACAATCATTCACTGTTATAGGGGCAATACATACATACATACATACATATATTTAAGTATGTATTGCTCAATATAGCTACATACCACAGAGAGTTCTGGAATTCCATAATCAATGTCATCACTACTGGAAATAAAATAAAATAAATTGATTTGATTTAAAGTCAAGATTGCACAAAATGTATTCACTTAAATCTGACCACCTCTTTCACAAAACACAGAGAAAGCACTAACTCACCATCCACTTTTTCTGAGTAATTTTAAATGCAATGCAATCTATACATCACAATGATCAAATATATATATATATAATATTCTTCTTAGTTGCATTTAATTATTTCACAAATCTAAATCTGTTTGTGCTGTTTATTTATTTTTTGTATAATGTTATATTCAAGAAAGCATAGGGTAGAGGCACATTTGCCAACATCTTAACCAACAACGCATCTGTAAACAGTTTTATAAATCAAGGTTTGGCACATCCTGGAAATATCAACATATGGCATTTGATATGCACCTGTAGTGTAGAACATCTGTGTTGCTGCACTTTAAAAATGTACCACGGTATTCAATTCTGATATTGTGGTATAACAAAAATAACAATGTTTTTGGTCTGATTGTTTATCAATGGAATCTGTTTAGGTAAATAGCACAATATATCATACTCTGGAATCTATGTCAGGATGCAATCACACAAATATAGTTGCTTGTTGGTAAAGTCGACAACAATGTGAAACTTGCCCCCTTTCCAAATGCAAATATAATTAATCATTCCCCAGCAATGACATGGCCTCTGCAGCTCAGTTGGCTCTTATGCTATTTCAGTGATAGCACCTGCCACTACAATTCCATAAAGTCTGTGTTCAAAGTCACTTACATACGAAGGGTCTGGAAAATGAACATAAAATGTATAAAAGAAGACCTAATATTGCTGCATGATGAAAACTCACAAATAGACAAATGGAACACAGATCGATGCTGGACATTCATCTTTCCTGCCTCCCTGGACTTTGCAAACAGGTAAATAGACCTGGGATATTGACCTTTGCTGACAACAAGTAGTATATGTGCTAAAGGAACTATACGTCCTTGTGGAGGATACGAGCAGTTACCACAAGTACTGAGTTGTGTCAGATTGAGGGAGGACAGTTGGTGAATATTGTAGGGGGAAAACCATCAACATACAATATGTTACATGAAGCCTGTAAAGTATATTAGATGTAGCTTTACTCTCTGGAGTCTTGCTGGCTCCAGAGCCCTGAGTATTGAATACACTAGTTCAACTGAAGTTCCCTGGCCTCTTGGTTCTTCTTAGTAAATGTTTTGCCCCTACACATTTATACATAAAGCAGTCTTAGGAGCATTAATCAATTTGTTTTTGCACTTCCCACGCATTCTTCATATTGATGGATAAGTTGTATTTGAGCTTCATTGTACACGTCACCCAGAATTAAAACGTATCTTAAACTGTATTTTGTTCTGTTTAATTAGTAATAACTTCAGTACTGAAGGGTTATCTAGAACGATAGCACAGGATGTAATAATATAAGATGCACAAAGTGCTCTGGAAGAATGCCTTGAAGTATCTCCTGCAGGAATCAGTCTCCTAGGGGTTTATTCCTCATACTCACCTAGTTCCCAGATTTGCTTTTCATAAACTGCCAGCAGAATTTTCTGAAAGCTATTTGTTCTAAAATGTAAGGAGGTTTTGTGAAGTGGATTAATGGAGAAGAACATATTTATACTTCTGTTTTTCATGAGACAAAAAACTAAATAAAACTAAATAATAAAGTGGGTAATTGTCTCTTTTGCCATAGGCTAGTTTTTTGTACAGAAAAAACCCAACATACACCGATCAGCCATAACATTATGACCACTGACAGGTGAAGTGAATAACACTGATAATCTCGTTATCATGGCACCTGTCAGTGGGTGGGATATATTAGGCAGCAAGTGAACATTTTGTCATCAAAGTTGATGTGTTGGAAGCAGGAAAAATGGGCATGCGTAAGGATCTGAGTGACTTTGACAAGGGCCAAATTGTGATGGCTAGACGACTGGGTCAGAGCATCTCCAAAACTGCAGCTCTTGTGGGGTGTTCCTGGTCTGCAGTGGTCAGTACCAATCAAAAGTGGTCCAAGGAAGGAAAAGCGGTGAACCGGCGACAGGGTCATGTGCGGCCAAGGCTCATTGATGCACGTGGGGAGCGAAGGCTGGCCCGTGTGGTCCGATCCAACAGACAAGCTACTGTAGCTCAAATTGCCGAAAAAGTGAATGCTGGTTCTGATAGAAAGGTATCAGAACACACAGTGCATCGCAGTTTGTTGCGTATGGGGCTGCATAGCTGCAGACCAGTCAGGGTGCCCATGCTGACCCCTGTCCACTGCCAAAAGCGCCTACAATGGGCACGTGAGCATCAGAACTGGACCACGGAGCAATGGAAGAAGGTTGAGTTGAGTTGAGTTCAAGGTGTTGACTTGGCCTCCAAATTCCCCAGATCTCAATCCAGTCGAGCATCTGTGGGATGTGCTGGACAAACAAGTCCAATCCATGAAGGCCCCACCTCGCAACTTACAGGACTTGCTGCTAACGTCTTGGTGCCAGATACCACAGCACACCTTCAAAGGTCTAGTGGAGTCCATGCCTTGACGGGTCAGGGCTGTTTTGGCGGCAAAAGGGGGACCTACACAATATTAGGCAGGTGGTCATAATGTTATGGCTGATCAGTGTGTGTATATATATATATATATATATATATATATATATATATATATATATATTTTTTTTTTTTTTTTTTTTTCTGTCAGCTTTATTGTGTTTCAGATGTCTGTTTTCCTGTGTGACAGTTAAACAGTTAATCAATTGCTTTACCTGGTCATCAGATGGATTTTTTTTTGTGTTGTTATTAAAGTACAATAGTGAGTTACTTTCAGAGAGCAGAGAGACCACGAAGAGTGCCATTCCAATTGATATTGTCTCAACAAGTAAAATACATAGTTACAGGGTGCAACTGTACATTATTATAGCTCACAGCACAGATTACATTGTCCCTTGACAATGGTGAAACTCTTATTTTGCTCTAGCCATACTGTGGCTTTACCTTACTGATGAATTAATTTTGCTGAAAAATTGCAAAGACTTACAATAAATTGAAGAATGGCAGCATATTCTAGGGTTCTACGTTATTTAAGCAGAAGGAGAGATGGTCGTACAGTACGATACAATGGATTTTACAGCGTTTTTTCAGGAGTCGCCTTGCTATTGAAACCATCCTAATATTGCAAATTCACTATAAGTGGGTCTTCAGGTGTGTTGTTTCAATACCAGCAACTAATGCAAATATTTCAGTGTGATTTATCTTAAGAAAATGCTTTTAAATTATTACTCCAGCTGTCTATCTGATAGGTCTACATATAAAATAATCATAAAAGGTTGACCAGATTGCTCCACTGTCTCCAGAACATTTTGAGAAAGGATGGGAATTTAAAATGCCTTTCAATGGAAATACATTTACACTTAAACCAGATATTATCCCACTGATAAAGCTGCACAGTATTAAAATGATTAATAAAGGACTATCAATATATGTATCACTTAGCATTCACCTGCCTTATCTATTTTGTGTTGTTTTAATATTATTAATAGTATTAATATGGTATTTGCTGTTATTACCAGTTAATTGATAAACAATTACAATTTCCTTCCCCATCAAATCAGTAATGGTCATGAGCTGTTTGCACGGCGCCAGTTATAATGATCAGCTGATCAGTACTATCTGTTTGCCGAGCACAGTAATTGAGCACCAATCTTGATCTCTGCAAAGGTGTAATGTTTAATTGGAAGTTCATATCTTCAGTTACAGAGAATGTTCAAATGCCATCCAGTTTGAAAAGTGTCCATGTGAGTTATATGGTCACAGAAAAATAATACAAATGAAAATAAGGAATATAGTGAGATTATTAAATAAATAAATCATGAGATTAAATAACAACTATGTCTTTTTTTGCCCCCGTCAGGTTATAGGGCTGTGTACTGTGGTCGATGAAAGTCAAGTTCAGGTGCTCTGGGGCAGTTTAGCCACCTGTCTTGAGGCTGAAAAACTACAGCTTGTTTAAAAAACAGAATCACTGTCATAATCCATCCCCTGGCTCTGCTATTGGAGAGAAGCTGTGCGCTGCTAGCTGTATAACCCTAGAGAGACTCAGCATGCTCAACAGCCCAGAGCAGGAACGGCTATGAATTCTCAGAGCACAACCACAGAAAAAAAAAAGTATCAGTATGACCTTGCTCACATATTTTTATACATTTAAGAAATGCTCTGAATTAATCTTCACACATAGGAGAGTTTGCATCTACATTTAAAAAATAAGGTATCATTTTTAGCAATTGAAGAAGTGAGAAATAGTATATATGAAGAGAATATGCTTTTCAGACAGATGGAGTCTTCTCTGGACTGGGTGCTGACTCAATGCCTATTTTTAAATATTGTAAAATTGAAGTCCATGTACCTGGCCAATAAAGACCTTAGAGACTTGAAACCTCATCACAAAGATATCTGTTGGATTTAAACATGTAAACATAATGTATTTACTTGTTCAAAATAGTAGCAGCACAGGATTCAACATTTTCTAGTAATTATTTTAGGCTGCTCATACACACACACACACATATACAGATATATATGTAAACACTCATGATGGACACTTTAGATAATTCACGATAACAGATAGCAGCTGAGTTAGTTTATATTATTGTTTTTTGTGTGTTTTTTGTTGTTGTTTGCTCTGTTATTAAATGGTATCAAAGAGGTGTCTGAAATATCATGGACATTTCAACACCCTGTGTTTTTTTCAAAGCTAAACAGGGGATTGAAACGCACTGCAAAATTAACTGTTTATATAATAGTTTGGGATTATTTCCAGATGTTCCTGTTTACACGCAGGTAGACTTTTTATTTTAATGCTGTCAAATAAAGTGATTTCAATTACCAATTTTGAACACTCTCTGCGTTAATGCTTGCATCTGTTATTTAAAAACCTATTTGGGAAGAAATCTATTTTTAAATGCAAACTCATATGTGCCATCTCTTGAGATGACAGTACAATTTAGCAAATATGGATTTCTAAATTAGTAGCCATCTGTAGCTAATGGTGACTGGGCAGCACATTTCCAGATGTGACATTGCACCACATGCGGCAATGTTGTGTTCCGGGTTTTGGTAAACAATCAGCCTTAACATAACACCATTTCAGACTAATCCATATTTGAATAAACAAATTATATGCTCCACAAAAGGGAATCACTTTCGGCAATGAGGCCAAATGTGAAGCTAGCTGATGTGTAAAATGTTACCAGTCACCCATATGGATTATTAGACCCTCAGTGTGTCAGGGCACCTCTATTCACTGAGGACAAATCATTGTCAGGAATCACATTTTCAGAATGACAGGGCTTTTGTTCCTCTTGCAAAAGCAAAGAAATCGTGTGTGGTATTAGTGATGTAAGTATAAACACCCTTTTATTAAAGGAGATTGTCATTAACTGGATTGTTGATGTTTCTATAGAGGGCTCAATTTGAATGTGTATGTATGCTGATAGCTCGGCTATACACATTGAAGCAATGCATTTCAAACTAATACAAGATGCTTCTCTTTTTGTAGTCGCCTTAGAATGAATCATATTTCCTAAGAGCTTCACCTTAAAGTGCTTTATGCTTGGATTAGTTCTGCTGTCTACATACCTTTCAAGCAGTAATTAGCAGTGTTAATCCTATTCCTTTTCTCAGTTAAATCACAGAGATCAGATGATGAATCAGGCATTTAAAAATAATAACTTTCTATTAAAAGGACATTCTTAAAACTGCAATCAGCAGATACAAAGCAAAGCACCTGTTAGAGTAATTAACTTGTCAGTGTGCCCTTGCATAATTATTTGTGTGAAAAGAAAGACACGTTGAGAACAATTGTTGTTAGTTGATTTAGAGACACTATTATTCATAATTATTCAGCCAGCAGTGAATTTTCAGAATAGACACAAGAGACATTTCACGATAAGTAATGTTAAAGATAATACATTTTAGTAGAAATTATCATTTAAAAAATAATTGGGAAACTCTATATGTACGTAATCCAAGAAAAGCTTTGTTAAATAAATATTGAGTATGTTTAGTAAAGTTCAGATTAAAATTTTCCAATTTATGGATTGCTTTTGTCAGTTACATGACTTCATCGTTTTATGACAATGCCTGTACATTTAGAATTATCTGAAACAAACAATTACAAAAAAATATATAATTACAGCCATGTTTGACTATATTTGACATATTTTACCTTGCATTCTATCAGGAAGTCAGTTAAGAGTTTGGTACAGCTCATGTTGTCTCAGCCAAGCCAACATACACTCACCTAAAGGATTATTAGGAACACCTGTTCAATTTCTCATTAATGCAGTTATCTAACCAACCAATCACATGGCAGTTGCTTCAATGCATTTAGGGGTGTGGTCCTGGTCAAGACAATCTCCTGAACTCCAAACTGAATGTCTGAATGGGAAAGAAAGGTGATTTAAGCAATTTTGAGCGTGGCATGGTTGTTGGTGCCAGACGGGCCGGTCTGAGTATTTCACAATCTGCTCAGTTACTGGGATTTTCACGCACAACCAATTCTAGGGTTTACAAAGAATGGTGTGAAAAGGGAAAAACATCCAGTATGCGGCAGTCCTGTGGGCGAAAATGCCTTGTTGATGCTAGAGGTCAGAGGAGAATGGGCCGACTGATTCAAGCTGATAGAAGAGCAACTTTGACTGAAATAACCACTCGTTACAACCGAGGTATGCAGCAAAGCATTTGTGAAGCCACAACACGTACAACCTTGAGGCGGATGGGCTACAACAGCAGAAGACCCCACCGGGTACCACTCATCTCCACTACAAATAGGAAAAAGAGGCTACAATTTGCACAAGCTCACCAAAATTGGACAGTTGATGACTGGAAAAATGTTGCCTGGTCTGATGAGTCTCGATTTCTGTTGAGACATTCAGATGGTAGAGTCAGAATTTGGCGTAAACAGAATGAGAACATGGATCCATCATGCCTTGTTACCACTGTGCAGGCTGGTGGTGGTGGTGTAATGGTGTGGGGGATGTTTTCTTGGCACACTTTAGGCCCCTTAGTGCCAATTGGGCATCGTTTAAATGCCACGGCCTACCTGAGCATTGTTTCTGACCATGTCCATCCCTTTATGACCACCATGTACCCATCCTCTGATGGCTACTTCCAGCAGGATAATGCACCATGTCACAAAGGTCGAATCATTTCAGATTGGTTTCTTGAACATGACAATGAGTTCACTGTACTAAACTGGCCCCCACAGTCACCAGATCTCAAGCCAATAGAGCATCTTTGGGATGTGGTGGAACGGGAGCTTCGTGCCCTGGATGTGCATCCCACAAATCTCCATCAACTGCAAGATGCTATCCTATCAATATGGGCCAACATTTCTAAAGAATGCTTTCAGCACCTTGTTGAATCAATGCCACGTAGAATTAAGGCAGTTCTGAAGGCGAAAGGGGGTCAAACACAGTATTAGTATGGTGTTCCTAATAATCCTTTAGGTGAGTGTATATTGTCACTTGAAAACCTGGAATGAAAAAGTTGTTCAGGGTAAACCCTTAGAATACATTTTCAAGGCTGCATACAGACTGCCCAAAAATCATAAAAATAACAAAAAATACAGGGGTTTCTCCTAAAGCTCTTGTCCTAAAGTACTAGGGCACCATAGATTATTATTTGCCATTGGACTAAGTCATAGCAAAAAAACAAACATGTTAAACAATTGTTAATGATACAAATATAAAGTTTTGAAATCATAGGACATACATTATTAAAAAGTAGCCATTCATAAGATGAATGTAAGGTTATATCCAGATTATGACAACAGGTAAATATACATTATACTGAACAAATACTGACTAAATACATAGCAGAAGGCAGAAGTGTTTTGTAAATTTGTCTGGGCCTAACAACCAGCACAGAAACAACCTCTTATTCAGCTCCATTCAGTGCTTATTTCATCAGGATGAGAGCCCTTAAAATCAGAGACAGTTTGAGATGTACTAGAAAACCCTGATAACCCATTAACATTTCAAAATCGGGATATCATTTATCTTTTCTGGATAACCCTCATTTTGATCAATTGAAGTCCGAAGAAGTGAGTCCATAATATGTTTTTGGTCATTTTCTACCCGTTTTGCTTTCTCGTTTCAGATTCGTCTAGTTCATTGAAAACACCTTAGAATTATTTCCAAAACCTATTCTTTGGGAAACTGTTGAATTGAATGTGTATTGCGCACTGCATTCAAATTTAGACCAATTTTGTGATGTCTAGACAAAAAGCTACACAGGAATTTATATAATACATTAAAGATTGATTTAAGTTTTTAAACAGAAACCTACAGCACACAAATAAAAAAAATAAAGCATTTCCTTTTAATATATATCCCCGAAGCTTAATTGCAGAGATGTCTCTGTTAGATGTTAGTCCTTATACATTGGTGATATTTGCATATTTAAGAAATCACATATAATCACAGTGCTGACACGAAGTAAGGATTTTGAATCTAATTAATTTAATTCACTCAGAGGGACATTAGCGTTTTCGTTTTGAAGTAAAAACATACAGTTTGGGAAAAAAAAAAAAACCTCCCTGTTGAGTTCATGTGGGTCAAGTCATTTTTATCCACGACTTCAGCAGTGAGCTTGCTGTCGAGGTTTTGGCCCAAATGTGAGCGCGCATCATCATTTCACAAGTTAAAAACACTGCATCTAAACTCCCCCAGTGTCTCAGCCCTTTAATGAATTGATCCAGATGTAGAAGACACTGCCTTATTCCTTTTGGAGAGCCATCATCAATACCTTGTTTAGACAGGGCAGATGACTCAGCTGGAAAGGTCAGCCAAGCATATTGTGTGGATTATTTATTATTATTTTATCATCTCATTACATGTGACCAGTGCATCACAGTTCATTATAGGGCAAAAGTGTGTCTGTAGGCCGGTTTACACTCCGTCATCCAACCGTTGCTGAAGAGCAAAGTGACCGGCGATTATCGTTGTGTCGCTGTGCAGTTTATACTTTCTGGCGACAGTCGCCCTGGTCGATAATGACAAGTCACATTAGCCCATATGCATTTTATAAACAGAATAGCAATATGCAATATTAATAAACAAGTGGGGGAAAATAACAGTGTCTATACATGCATTTCATCAAATATTTTAAAATTCGTTTTTTGATTATTTTGATCGTTTTCATCACTGGTGGCCAACCCCCCCTCCCCCCAATCCCAAAAATAAAAAACACAAATTTAAACGGTGGTTTAATGTCCCACCTTATGATGCACATTTGTGTTTAGCCTAAATAAATAACACCTGCCCATTGAATAAGGGCTATTGCATCTGATTTTATGTATAACTCTGTTTTGTTAATGTAACATAATGAGAACTACATTGTATTGTATGGACAATACAGTTTATTTAATGCACAAGGCTGATGCACAACTTTATTTTCTTTATTAAAAAAGGTGCATTACATTTCAAATTGAATTAAATGTACACACAGTTACATTATCTAAATATAATCACACCATAAGCATGTTTAATGATGTTAGACATATTTATTCACATAATATTTCTAGATAATTAAGAGCAATGTTGTAGTATTTATAACAAATGTTTAATAAGTCTTGTTATTCTAGCAAAATAAGTGCAAAAATGTTTCAAAAGTTTGAGGGATGTTTATGCCAAGAAATAAAAACAATCTCTCTAAAAGGAGCGGCTCTGGAGCTGATGGGCCAAAAATAAAGTGGGCATATTATGCCCAAATGTCATTCCTGGACCCTTTTATAAAAATGGGCAAGTGAGTATACATTAATATTATGATTACAATATGAATGAGCCAATCAGCGTTACGAGAATAGCCTATATTACAGAACATGAATAGCATAAGCATGGATCTTAGATTAGAAGTCTACAAGAACCTTAATTGATGTAAGGCCAATTTAAATCAAATTCAATGCAAAACATTTATATATGCCTACTGTAAAATGCATCGCAGTCATTCAGGCTTAAGCCAGTCTGAAGAACGCCATATGGAAATCTGAAGAAGCCAGGGGTCAGGAGAGGTGATCAAGGATAATATTATGTTATCTTATATGTTTTAATAGTTTGAGCACTTTGGCGCAGTCGGGAACATTATAAAGCCAAGAGTCTGAGTGGTACACAGAGGAATCTGGACCCCTGAGTTGGAAGCCGACTTTTTGAGTATAGAGCTCATGGTTTGCAGACCCATCTTTTTTATAATAGACCCTACACAAATGCACCTCTGAGCTTTCTAATTATATATATATATATATATATATATATATATATATACACACACACACACATCAGATCGATTCAGTAGGTTTGCCAGTGCGTCTGGGCGTATTTTAGATATAGCCTATCAATCAACAATATTTTTTTCTTATTAAACAGGACACATGGAAACATGCAACTGGAGTAGCTGGAGCATCGCTTCATGCTTATAGTTCAACGATGGACAACATGAGTGACTTGATCGGGCAACAATCGCTGTCGCCGAGTTTGTGGTCGGGCGATGGTCGAGCGTCGGAGTGTAAACCAGCCTTATCACTGGTCTGTGTCTTGGTGTCTTCAGTCTGGTACTGACTTCCATTCTCCAGTGCGGCAGCAGCCAGACAGTGAACTTCATCTGCAATGTGTAGTAGTTGAGCAATGGCAGGCACATGGCATACTGAATGCCCCAATCCCTCCCCACAGCCATTTTATAGCCCCTAGCCAGATGGAAGTGTGCAAATTAAGGCACATGACACCACTCATTAATTTCAGGTGCTGACCCCTGAGTCAATACCATTGACTCATTGTGAGGTGAGAATGAGCCATTGATTCAACCAAGCATGGTTTGAGTTGTGAACTTCATGGTCTGTTTGGTAATAAGGTCATTTGTGCGTATAATACACCCTTTTGGAACATTTCATACCAAAACTCAAATATGTGTAACTGTGTCTGACAAAGACGTATATGTGTATATAGCTTTTAAGACTGCAAAAACCATTTTGTAAATTTAAGGGAATACTGCTTTTGCAAAATGAAATTAAGTTAGACCTCTATTTCCATGTTTCTTTAAATATCAGGATAACACATTTACAATAAACCTTCTAATTGAGTATGCTTTGCATTTGACACAGCATATTACAAGTAATAAATTATGTAGTGTTTTTGGTATCCTTAAGAAAAGTAAAATATCAAACTGCAACATTTTTGAGAGCCGAAATAAACCAATCCAACAGACGGCATATAAATGTCAGCATATCCCAAGTGACCAGCATTGTACAATAAAAATTAAAAAATAAAAAAAATGCTGCAATATAGTTAATACAGCTATACTTATTTACAGCATGTAACCTCAGGTATAGCAAAAATTGTCTAATATATCATATTTTGGTTCAAGTAAATATATTAATCTCTTTATTTGCAGATATTAATCCTAACATCATTAGATGTTGTTTTCTTATATATATATTACAATACTAATAATACATTGGGAAAAGTCCCATTAAAGGAAAAATGCTAAATTAATTAACATGAATTTTATAATAGTATTAGTATTCGTATTACTACTACTACTACTACTACTACTACTACTACTACTAATACTAATGATCATCATCATACTACTATTAATAATAACAATAATAATAATATGTTTCTCTATTTGTTTGACAAAAGCCTAAAACAATGGCATTGGGAAATTGTTCTAACAAAATAGCTTTTATACTTTTCAATAGTGAAGCCTAAGGAAAAGGTAGTTTAGCGGTATGATTGAAGACCTTATAATGATCAGGCAAGGTAGCATCTTAGTGTCAGATGTCAATGAAGCCAAAGCCACAGAGTAATCAAAACAGGTTCAGTAGCTCAGCCTCTAAGTCACATGTAGTAATCTCAATAGACACTTTCTGAATTTGACCATCTGGCCCAAATCATGTGCTCCATAAAATAATCTAGAGTGAAGCTGGGAATTTCAAAACTGAGGTCTGTGACAAGAATAGAAATGTCCCTACCTTCTACTTGTTATACAGTGTGTGATTTGAATTTAGATTCCTTTTCCTTTCATCATTTGTGAAATAAACATTAGAAGTGAGACTAATCTTCATACATTAAAAAGTAAAAAAGGTGAGTTTCTCAACTATAGGTATCTTCCACAGAATGTCTCTCTAAATGCATTATAAGAATTGTTTGTATGTTTTAGATATATTTTTTCCATCTGCTTAATTGCTGGTGGCTCTATTTATATATTACATTATTCGTTATTCATTTTTTATTAAATACGTGTGGTATTTCTCTGCTTTATGAGAGTTATCCTGGTAGTACATTTTATTAACGGATGATGACATTCCTGCACCATGCTTGGCCGAATTCCTGCTCTTGGGTGACCACCTTCTGTGGTTCATGTCTTTCAAGTACCAGATGTGTTCTACTGGATTCAAGCCAGCGGGATTGTGTTGCCCACAGCAGGCAACCTTTTCTCTGCCATTTTCAGCTGGTTGACTGAGTAAGGCTCATATGTGGGAGCACCCTCTTCCACGGTGAAAATGACAAAGATTAGTTTGGAAACATCAGCATACAATCATCTTTCAAACTGGAAATTAATCATGAATCTGTGATGCAAATGAATCGTAAATCTAGCAGGCATTTCAAAGGGAGTAAGTTTGTTTTGGAAATATTTGATCTCTGTGTTTTATATGCTTATTTTGTCTTTCAAATGCCACATAAAAAACCTTAAGTAACCGGTGCTGCTTGAGAATGCTATGTTGTGTGGTATATATATTATTTATAGAGACTTCATATACAGTTATTGTCAAAATTAATAAAAGGTTTTCAGTGACATACCTCAACATCTGAAATATATGTTAAATACACAGCACAATTGACAAGCTTCTACATTTATCTCATATCTTGATTGATTCAAAAAATGTGTTACTGTTTTCAGTTAATTGGAGAAGTAACCACAAATTATCATAAAACATACATTCCTAAAGGTCAGTCCCAATTATTTACATCCTTTTACAATAAGAATTTGATTTATTTATAAGGTTGACTATACCTTTAAGACACCAAAGAATAACAGAAAGATTAAGAATATTTATTTGTATGATTTGTATTTATATATTTTAAAATAATACAGTTCATATATATGTATGTATGTATGTATATATATATATTGACAAGAAAGTCACACAACTGCACTATTAACAGTGTAGCTGTATGCACTGAATATATATAAATAAAATAAACCTGAAACCCTGGCAACACAGTACTAAACTCTATTCCAATTGTACTCAAAAACATATTATAGAATAATTTCATAAAATAAATATAAGAGAGTGCTGATCTATTTTGCATTTTATGATTTTATAATGATTCTTTCTATTGTACATTTACCCAATGCTTTTTATGTAGAATAGTCCAAGACCAGGACTCAACAGTACATCCCACAGGCTGCTATTAATGAGCTAATAATGGTTTACTGTATAAACTAACTGATTACTAATTATGTTCAAATATCAGCCAGATACATGATTTTCTTGTTACTAAACGAAGATACAGTTCATGCCAATTTAGCATAGCTTCATAATAGGAAATGTTGCTT
The DNA here is from genome assembly GCF_036373705.1 of Amia ocellicauda. Lineage (NCBI taxonomy): Eukaryota > Metazoa > Chordata > Actinopteri > Amiiformes > Amiidae > Amia > Amia ocellicauda. The sequence continues at coordinate 22,057,654 of NC_089855.1, forward strand.
AAACCGCCTGATGGAGTCAATTTGTCTCAAGTTAATATGAGAAATAAATCAGAAGTGTTTTGCGAGGTAAGGGAAATAACTACATAACCTTTCAATTTTATAAAGAACTCAATCTGCTGACGTAGATGAAAAGATGTGGCATCATCTACGCTCCCATTGGAGTAAAAAAGACAGCTTGACAGAAAACCTGTTTTCTGACGCATCAGTACATTTTCATTAATTGTACTTGTCGTAACTGGTTTGCATTTGTGTCAAATTATTTAAGTGCATCTCAAGCAGGTTGTACATGCTGCAGAGATTGACAGACTCGGCCATACTGGTAAATTAACAGAGGTGTTTCTTCAATAGACATCAGAATGCATGTTTCACTGCAATGTAGGATTTTCAGTTTTATATAACTAATAATAATTGTTATTATTATCATCATTAGTAATATTAGTCTTATTATTCACAGTTGACCCTGCATTCATAGTAAGATTATATTAAAAAAACAACAGCAAGAGCAGTCCGAAATACGACACATACAGTACATTCGAGTAGAAGCACTGATGTTGTACACTTTCTCCCTGACAAGGGACTTGAACCATACAAACATTAAATCGGCTACAATCTGGTTTAGCCACAGGTGCATGAATCTTTCCTTTAGGGTGAATACATTAATGTTATGAGAATATGTTAATTGCTGATCACCAAAATGTTCCTGTTTGTTTCCTGAGGGGTTCATCTGGGCCATACATAAAGATATTTCATACCCCAGTGGTGCCACCAACCATACATCCAAAACAGAGAGACAACAGAGATATTTAGGATGTCGCCCTCATCCGCCAGCTCTGTTCTTACACTATAAAGGCTGAGAAATTAGAATTAAATGTTGAGTTTATCAGGGATGGACTGAAGACCTCGGCATCGGCTGTGGGGACTGCATTTAAAGAAAACAAAGAGAATGTGTAGCAGCTAAAGGCCAGTGTTATTGCTGAGTGCAACATAAAGAAATATATAATTATAGCAACAGAAATGATTAAACTGATGGGATGGTTCAAATTTGACACTGCGGAGGTCGTTGGTTTGTTTTTCTTAAGTAGACACCCATAGACAGTTGATTTGTTACAGCTGGTGTGACCAGAAAACACAATGCTGGTTCTCTAAAGCGAAAGTAGCTACCAAAGCTATGGAAAATTGCCACTAGAGGTCCGAGTATTGAGCATTGTGTTTGCAAATCTGCCAGAATGGAATTAGTAGGAGGTGAAGTGGTAAAACGATCTGTTTGTTTTCCTTACAAAACAATGACAGGTGAGTGAACAATCTTAAGCTGTATTCTTGAAATTAGCCACCAAGGGTATGGGAATATGAATAAATCACCAGCAGCAGGGCAGAAAGCAGGGGAATGCAGGTACCAACCTCAAGGACGTATGTGTCAAAAACAGGGCACAGAGAATTCAACCACATGCACAAAATTTGCATAAACATGTGTAGTGAAGACCAGCTAGCCGCAGCACAGATGTCAGCCATTAAGGCCAACCTTAAAAGGGTCTAGGATGTCTACAGGCCAGTAGCAGTGTGCACCCCTTCCCACCTGATGTAACAGCTCAATACCTGGACTATGCAGAGCATGCTGTTCCTTTTCTGAAAATAAAGTTGTGGGTGGAAGGCCATCACCAGGTAATTAAGGTGGAGCAATGATAAGACCTTTGCCACAAGGCTGAAGATATGGAAACCACCCTAAGCAAACCTCATGCAAGCACTGATTGTGTATGCAGATTGCTCACTAAACTTTGATGAAGCACTAGCCAGCAGAGACACAGTCTTAATCAACATAAGCTTCAAATCCAGTGCAGAGAGGCTCAAAGGGGCATTGCAGGGGACACACTGGGGACAGGGGGGCAATTTCATGGAGGTGAAGAGATTCTAAGGTACATAGCGGGGGTGTATGAATTGGGTGAGTTGTGCACAGAGTGAGTAGGTATAGGACTACATCCAATGTGCATGGGTGAATGCAAGACCATATTATGGTGTAAGTGTACTGGATTCCTATTTTGAGAAAATAAAGGGAGCTCAATCTTCCAGCAGCTAAAATAACAGCTTGCAAGAGGTATGAAAACACTGAAGTTTCACAAACAATTTCCCGTCTACCAGGATACTAACCTGCTAATCTGTGAGAAGCAGTACAGATTGTCCTGTACGAGGAAATCACAGTAATTCCTTTTGGAGGCGGGTCCTACTAAGTCCTGCTGAGGCCTTTGCAAAAGAATGCACAGTTTTTGCCTATTGAAAGGAACATGGTGTTTTTCCCCCGCAACCCATTTGTAGGTTCAATCTACATTCATAGTCTTAACCACGACTACAAAAAAAAAGTTTCCAGGCAGCACAAACCTTCACTGTGATCGATTACTGTTGCTACTGGAGTGTTTGAAAACAGGCCAACGGCACACTGGAGCAAGTAAGCAGGTTGAAATTGGACTCGGGTTAAGTTTGCAGTGACCTCCAATCACATCTTTGAAAATAACTGCCCCCTGAGTCTGAGCTCAGGCTAACCCTGAATTCAGATTGCTTAAAGTTTGCCCCTTTGCTGGGAAGGGTGGAGGGTTAAAATGTAATCCAGGTTGGACTTGATATATCATACTTGGTATATCTGATAAAGGGATTATTTTAAAATATATTTCCCATATTTTCTGAAGAGCATTTGCACAATACATAATAATAATAATAATAATAATAATAATAATAATAATAATAATAATAATAATAATAATAATAATGTGCTTATATGAGTGGTTATTTTTTCTGTCCATGAGTTTATAGATTAGGGAATATATCTCATTATTGAGCCTACCTTAAATGTGAAACAGATCCTCTGAACACATACAACTAATAAATGACAGGAGAAACAGCAACCAATCAACTTCAGAGTCCATATTTATAAAGCATGTCTGTAAATCATAATTCGTTACCGTTCTGCACTATCCTGGGATCTTGTTCTTGCCCTCACTCTTTGCTCTTCACTCCTCAGGCACTCCTCCTTGCCTCTCCTCACCAATAAGTAGCCTGGCTTCCTGTTTTATCCAGGCAGGGATCTACATCAGTTGCCCCACCACCCTCCCCATCTTGCTATTTCTTGGTGGATTATGAGAAGCCCATCAAAAAATATTCAAACCCAGATGGGCAGCCAGTGATGAATGGCGAAGTATGGACTAACGCTTTTCAGGCCACTTGATACCTGCAGACATGTCTGCTGTATGATGCGCCAGCTGGAGCCTTTTGATGGAGCGTAAGAAGAGTCCAGTAAATAGGGCATAACAGCCATGACGGTGGGAAGGAAAACAATGGCTAACAGACATTAGTATCTGTATGAAGGATATGTGATGTACCTCGTGTTTTAGTAGCGGTGCAAAGAAGATTGTTTTAGGTGATTTTTACATGTTGTTGATAAACCTACTTTGCCAGTGTTTTCCTATATTTCCTTCTGAAGCAGATGGCAATTACTGTGAATGTACAAACTGCATATCAAAGCAAGCACTTTTCTGTAATAGTGGTGTTGAGCCCATCAGAAAGGACCTTGATAAACTGGCAATGTTTAAAGGGAATCACAGCAGGTAACCGTCACCAGTGGCACAACTGATATGAGCAATTAGGGCAACCAAGTTAGGCAACACTATGTGACATGCAGTGATTGTTTTCTTGAGATTCTGCTTATTTATGTCCTGCTGAGATTGAGTTAAAATATGTACATATTTTTTATGAAACAAGTCCTACTGTTTAGCTTCAGTGGCACTCATTGCACTCTCTACACTGAAACAATTTGACAATATGAAGCATTCTGATACATTTTGATAAAGCAAACCTTAACATGCAGGGTACAGAAACTTCTTATTTTTTTTTAAAAAAGGAGCTAATAGGTTCAATGAATATCTCCACCAAATAATAACACAGCTATGGTAGTCAATTCTGTTTTTTTTTTTACCATTTGAATGCTAAACATTTATTTGACTAATTTTGATTATGCCTTTCTAATGTACAATTTAGGGGTTTTCTTTTTTCTGCAAGGGTGATCAATTTCCCAAGGTTGTTGGTTGAGAATACAGTATCACAATGTCATTGATGCAATTGTGAGGTGATCCATGCTAAATTGTTTAAAGCCTGGTTATTGCTGAATGTGTAAAGCTGTTACACAGAAGGCGAGAGACCATAAATCTAGTTCTGATCCACCCAGTCACTGAAGTTAGCTGTGGCCATAGCTGAGATTGTACCAACATAGCAAAAAGAAGAGCATGTTTTAACTCAAACGAGAACAAGAAAAATCCTGCCTTTATTCCATTGTCTGCCATTTAATAGATATACAATAATTTAAACTGCTCCCAATTTCACTTCAGATTACTATGTACAATTTAAATTCAGATTATTATTTGATATCTTTATCATGCTAGCATGTGGTACTAGAAAGTCATGAATGTATTTTGCAGCAAAAGGCCAGTGTGCCCTACTTTAATCCAATGCTGGATCATAGCTCCCAGCAGGAATATCTAATGATGAAAAAATGATATTCTTGCCATGCCACTTAATTGTGGGTATTAAGAAAGAATACAGTAAATTCCATGTATCTATTGTGAAAAGAAGCGTATGTCGTCGATCATCAGAAATATAACATACCATACATATAGATACAATATCGACAGTAATGTTCATACCAGATTCTTTTACGTCTACATTTTGAATTACCACAACCATGCAGATATTTGTGGTGTCACATGTTGCTGCTGCATAATTCCCTAATTAGGATCAGTTTGCCACCATTGGTCATTGTCAGCTTTTGCAAATCTCCAACGACTTAAACTCAAAGGGTCCACACTAAATTACAAATATCAACAATATGAGCTGTATTTTTCTCTCACTCGAATAAATGGATATCCATTGCATGTGAAATGCCATATTGTATCTCAGGGGTTTTCCACATCTAACCCAAATCCTTCATTTAACTTGAAAAATTGCTGGGTAGCCCACCCTAGAGACAGAAGAAAAATGTCTGCTGGGCTATTTCAGTTTACTTATTAAATATAAGATCTTTCTTATTCCTTCCTTCATAGTTTTACTTTTCCCACTGAATGCGGCCACGCTGATTTAGAGCCTCCACAGTAAGCACGACACCCAAGTTGTTATGGAGCTCTACTTACAACAGAAGCACTCAAGCAAGTCAGGATGGATGTGCTGTCAGTTTCCCCTGTGGTGAAAATCCAGGCTATGGGCTCAGATGAGAACTGACAGAACTTATCACTGATTGTAGGACCTTGGAAATTGGTCTGAAATGGAATGAGGAAGTGTGAACTGCGAATGAAGGCTGTTTTAGGACTACCTATCCTCTGTAGGAGTCATGCACTATGGTATGTATTAATGTAAAAATAAAGTCTGTGGACAGCAGGAGGTCCTTCTGGGGCAATGTGGATTCTATGCCTATGGTTAGTACAAATAGCCATATTCCCTCAGCGTTTCATACAAAGGTTTTATTTCACCACAAGAAGTATTATAGACATAACTAGGCTAAATGACTGGCTAAATTAACAAATCAAACTTTATAATCCATGTTCCTTATATTGAAAAGAGAAAAGGTGTGTATAAGGTGATATGTCAGCTTGACAGATTCATTACAAATGGCTGTTATTCTGGTCAACTGCTTAAAAAATATTTAAACATATTTTTTGTTTGAAATAGAATAGCTAATTCAGACAGCTGAATAAATGCTGGTGTGAGATATTAATTGGTGAGTCTTAAAATGCTTCCAGACAGTATAATCTATAATATTGGGATGATATACAGAAAGCAATCATATTTCATGTTTGTGTTGTTGTTTTCTTGTCACACCTACAAGTTTGTCAATAAAAATTTGAAGTCAATGAGAACGATGTGGTTGAAAAACAACCTTTAATAATACATCAAAAGTAGTCCAAATTACTTGACTTAATGGATCTTTCCATAATGTCTTTATACAACCACTCATATATTAAAAAAAATCAATCTTAAAGAATTGCAAAAGCCTGTTTTCTTTGTTTGCTCTGTTGTGTGTTTGTTTTCTTGTTTATAAACTTTGAATTCAGAATTGAAACTGCAGTAGTTAGATGTCATCTAAAAGGTGTAATCATGCAAAACAGTTCTACATGGGGCTTTGTATCAGATAGAACAATTACTGGCGGAAGTGAACAAGTTTGACGTAATCCAGGTATGCTGTAGTTTGAAGAACTCTAGTTGATTGGTGTTCTAAATAAAATATAGAAGAATCTTAAATCTTCTATGATAATTAATACTTTACTGATGATCTTTTCAATTTCATGGAAATGCCTTTATATTTGGTAAAACCTCATATCAGTTATAGAGAAAAAGACAAAAGGAAAGAACCCTTTATTCAATTAAGAGTGGTAAAGATGACATCTTACTCATCAGCTACATCAACTGGATATAATAAGAAAAAGGCTGATGAAGGAGTTTAAGAATAGGGGAAATCTTTGCAGAAATGATAAAACTCCACTGAAAGAAATTGTTGACAGGATAAGATCATAGATTAAATTAGGTCTTAAGAAGTGAGGCCTAAGAATTACAAAATACAATGAAAACTCAGTTGAAGGAAACTGGTGGCGGAGTCACGTCCATACAGGAAACACTTTCCAAAAAACTAGAGTATGGGGGGAACATTTGAGTGAAGAGGCAGTTTATTCATGAAGATGATAAGTCACCGAGCAAGGAGAAGACACAAATATGGAAGAAAAGAGATCTTACGAAAACCAAGAAAAGGGAAAAATACAGAGGGCAACAGGGTGGAGTAGTGGTTAGGGCTCTGGACTCCTGAGTGTAGGGTCATGGGGTCACTCATATATTAGATATCTTGAATTGATATGTGAAAAGCCAGTACATTAGTAATGCAATTCTACCCAAATGAAGACAACTGTGCAAGCCTGACTATAGTGAAATAGTGACAATAGTGAAATGATGTTGACAACAGTCATCAAAAAAATTATATCAGTGTAGCACAGAGTAGCAGATTCACATGGGTTTCAAACAGAAAACATAAACATACTCTTTCATTAGTTTAGGCTTTCCAATGAGTGAGCTGGACAAGTTGCAAATTCAATCTTCAAAAACACAGAGGAAAACAATATAATGAAATTCTGTGATGGGACACATATTTTATTTTTTAATATTATGGAAAATTATTTACAAGAATTTTACTTTGAGTTAATTGTTTTTGAGGGTACAGAAAATAACGTGTGGTAAAAATATTAAATTATGCAGTGTATCTTTTTCAACTGCAACTCAAACTAGTCATGCCTTTACAACCTTCACATCAGATTAAATTTTAGAGTGTACATTTTTAGAAAACTTAATTTAAGAAGATTTAGCACAAAAAAAAAAAAACTGTTAAAATGTATTCAGTGATGTGAAAAATAATTTTCCACATATTTATTTATTTGTTCTGGCAGCACATCTGTACAAATTGCTATGGCAGTAATGAATGGGCCTAGTTGCTACTGAGCAGCTAGGATTAAGCACTTTTCTGAAGTTAAAATATTTGACTGAAATTACCAGTTTACACAACGCTTACATAATATAAACCTCCACTGGATTGTAACCTGACCTTCTCAGTCTGTGATATTTAACAAAACGCAAACCCAGTTGTACATGTGTGCCAATGCAAGAAATGAATTATTGGTGTAAAGCATACTGCCAAGTCTGTGTAACGCTTATATAGTACATTTTTGGAACCTTCCCTCAAATTAGAAAAATATGATTATGATCTTGTTTTTCCAGTTTTTTTTTTTCTTAGTTCTCAGTTATACAATTGGAAAAATGAAATGTTGGTAAAATAATAATAATATTTGTATTTTGGGTTTCTCAAAATACATGAAAACATTAGTATATTGTTTAAAATTACTTGCTGGCTTAAATTGAAATGGAACAGTAGCAAGTTTTGCTATTCGCCTATTAACCTTTTCACTTGTGACTTCTAAACACTGATGTGTGCCACTGTGAGTGAGTTTTTATCAGATGCTTAACTTATTAATATTGCAGAAATTCAGTGCACAGTGTATCTAGAAACATTTATACGTGTAGAATGTAATAAGATGCTTGTTGAACATTTTGCATTAGTATCTGCTGCTATCTGATGTATTTTTTCAGATTTCTACCTGCTAATCATTGTGAAACAACCTTCAAACATGGCACATTGGCGAAAATGTATGAGGGTAATCTCTCTTTACTCATAAAGGAGGAAGCATTAAATCAAAATGTCAAATTTAAAAATGACTTGACATTCATTGTAATTTAAATAGCAATTTCAGATAATTTAAACATAAATGTAAAATGAAATGTGGGCAGCTATATTCTATTCAATACATTTTATAATAATAATAATAATAATAATAATAATAATAATAAAATAACATTATTAACATATACATATTGAAGAATAATGTCTTAGTATGTGTTTACTGAATGATTAACGTTAACAATATTAAGAATATTTGTTGAGTATATATAGAAAAATAAAGTGCATTCCTTTTAAATTTAATAAAGTTTAACTAAAAACGCAAATACAAATGTATATAGATTTCTTGCTGGTTAGTAACGTACTGCACTGTGAAGAACAGCTCAGTTCAGGTCAACTGGCTTCCATCAGTTTAGTATTCACTCAACATTTCAAAGACCATTGTGCCCATCCCTTGCACATGCTCTGATGAGCAATTGAAATCTGATGATATTATGATCAAAGGATCTTAGCCGGTTCTAAAATTCAATCTCATTCCTAATATCTGGTTCATTTCCCAGGATTAAGTCCATGGATAAGGATTAGACTTTGACCTTGTTTGCTGTTCGACAAATTGGGTAAAGGAGTAATCTTGTTTTTTGTTTTTTATTTATTTGTTTATTTTACAGAACCTCTAGGAACCTGTGTCCTCTCTTTGTTTTTCGTTGCTCTTATTTCAGTCAATAAATTTGATCGAGAATGTGGTGAATTGAATTGAACAGCTTAGGAAACTCATGCACTAAACATACAGATATTACATTTTGTTCAAAACGTATCATGAATAGAACTCATTTCTATGCAGATATTCATCAAAAATACTCTAAAAGATTAAAAGCTAAGTGTCATAGTTGTGCTCATGAAAATGTGGTTTCTGATTCTTATTTTTTAATAAGCCTGCGTTGAGCATCATGACCAATCATTCTCATATATCTGCAAGCAATATCTCCACTTCCATGCTGAGGTCAAAAGGTTGGACTGAAATTACATTGCTGTTCCAAATCCTGCATTACCCATTAAAGAGACAAACTGTAAGAATTTAAAGTAGTTGAAAAGTTTATGTAAAATGCTTAGAATTTTTAAAAAGCACTACTTATCACTGCTTTACTTTTTAAGTACTGTTACAAATTAAACTATTTGAGGCACTAAAGGTCAGAGTGTTAGCATCTTTAACCCTTTAATGGAATGACTATGCCACCCATTATTTTTTCAAGGGGGCACCCTCGAATCTACCCTTGGCTTCCCTGCACTAACCTATCGAAAAGACACTGCAGCTCCCGCAATGGGCAAGGTAAGGGATTTATTTAAATTATCATTTCGTTCACATGATTATAGGAACACATCCTCAATCAGGACAATAAAGTACATTTAAAGGGCAGGGCATGAAGTCTGTACACCATCCAAAATAGGGGCTATATTTATATCACTAATTTATATATATATGAAACCAACTTTAATCAACCTGGCAGTAGAATTAGAATATGAGGAAAAAACTGCCAAAAGATCCTAAAACTCTAAATGTAATATTACACAAAGTCCTTGTCCTATAGCCTCAAATATAAGAAAAAAGTATTGTCTTTTTGTGTCACCTGGTCAAGCAATGCGGCTCATGTCCACCTCTTTCCACCTCGCTATTTGGGCTCCAGGGCCCCTCTCTCTCTCTCTCTTCCCAGGGACATTTGGCTGGCAGGCAGGTCCAGCATCTATCATTGACGAACTGGGGGAGAAAAAGCAGGGGATACTAAGAAACAGCATGTGAACGGTAGGCCTCTTTGTCTTCTAGGATCTCAGCCACACACTTTTCCTTTCTGGGTGCATGTCGCTGTCTCACCACCCCTAGTAAACCAGTCTCTCCCCACAGATATCAGCGCTGGCTCCGGACATATCTCCCCCCCAACCAGGCACTGCGGGACAGGAGCAACCATGGATCTACAAGCAAGTACAAATTAGGTCTTGATTTGATACCCAACAGGCCAGGCTCTCACTCTATTTTGTTCCACAGGCAGCAGGGCAGAACACACTGAACAGACAGGCAACAGCAAAGGGAATCAATAAACACTTTCAAAGTCACTTTAGTTTAGTTAAAGGAACACCTTTACACTCAGATTTGAGCGTTTCCCCATCACTGCTGTATCACTTAGCACTGCTGTAAGACTTTGCTTCCGATTTCCCCTTCATGTCCATCGGGAGCCTCCTGCAACAGGTATTCCAATGCAGCCTGTCCGGCAGCTGCTAGACGCCGATACAAGTCCTCAAGGCAGCAATATTTCCCCTCCGCTGTCTCTTCCTTCACGCAGTCAACTACCAGCTGCCTGTCAGCTCTGCCCCACTCTCTACAGCTTGGCTGGTGTGCTCTCTCACTTTGTTCTCCACGTTCCCTGGTTTGGAAACCCTTGGACCTCCATAATAGGAAGAGGATACAGGTGAGGACCAGCCAGCCAACCACTCACTGCAGTTACAGGTGTACTTAATGGGGGAAACCAAGGCTCAATTAAACAAAACAACCATTTATAGTTATGCCAAAAAACTATGAAAGGGATATTCAATACAACAAAAAGACATTAGGATATCAAAAACAAAAGCCCAATATTATAACAGTAATATAAATTATAATACAATTAAGTAATCAATTATAAACCACTTAAACAATAATCACACCCAAGTCATTTCCTGTGACATAAACTGCTTTATTAGATCTGCTTGTGTCAGTGTTGCATAAAAATGTGACACCATTTACAAGGACTATATAAGAAACATTTATTTTCTGCAGACAAATAATACGCTTTCATGGGTCTCTGAGAAAGTGGAAGGTACAGTCTGATTTTAATAACAGCCTTTCTAACATTTAAGAGCCATTTAGTGCTCAATTGCTTACTTTTGACAGTAACTGTTAGATTGAAGGTGCTCCTTCAATCTCTTATTCTCCTGGACTCTTTTAGACAGTGTCCAATCACTGTGTGGTTAACCAAAGGACAGTTTTATTATCAGGTGAGTTGTTCAGGAAGAGCTAGACAGAAACAAATGAACAGTCGTCGGGCATCATTCCTCCACTGTTTTTTCTTTTAAGCATCTGTTTTCAATGCCCCACTATGCTTTTCCCTCTTAACCAGGATTGGGGAAGGTTGCTAAATTTCTAGAAAGAAATACACTGATGCGCACCCACAGACCCATATATGTATTTATATATATAAATATGGAGAGAGAGAGACAGAGTATATCTATATATACTCTAGAGCAGGGGTTTCCAAAGTGCTGCCCAGGGGCCAAATGCGGCCCTCAAGGATGTTTGGTGCGGCCCCCCAAAGTCAACCTTCAACCCCCCCTTTCTGAACCCTTACTATATTTTTACACATTCTGAAAATGTTCTGTTACAAATTGCACATGTAATTTGGGGGGAAATAATCAAACAACAATTAAAGTTCTTAAATGTTCCCTAACAGTATAGGAAATAAAATGGTATTATTTGGGACATATTTCATTTTCATCGGTGGTTCATTTTCTATTGCCATCACCAGACATTGGGAACCCCTGCTCTAGAGTATACATTGTATATACATATATATAATATACAAAGCATTCCACAGGGATCCTGGCCCATATTAACTCCAATGATTCCCACCGTTGTGTCAAGCTGGCTGGTAGTGGATCTCTACTCCAAATAGCTCATACCATCTTATCCCACATTTTATTTATTCTGTTAGCTTGATGTCCTTTGGGAGGTGGACCATCCTTGACACACACAGGAAACTGTTGAGTGTGAAAATCCCAGCAGCATTGCAGTTACTGACACACTCAAACAGACACATCTCACACTTCCTACCATACTATTTTGTCTTGCCCATTTACCCTCTAAATGGCACAATGTCACGCTGGCCGGAGGGTGTAAGTATAGGACCCAAGTGCGGACTAAGGGCCAGGCAAGGGCACGGTCAAGAAACAGTTGAGAGATCAGAGCCAATAAACAGGAGCATAAAAGGAATCCAGGAATCATAGTCAATAATACAAGCAAGAGGTCAATACACAGGTAATCAGGTCTAAATACACTGGACAAAGATAACTGGGAATACTATGCTTGGAAATACAACTCTGGGAGACTGTAAAACTTTGCATTGAATGGAAGAAACAAAGGGGTATAAATACTAAAGGCTGATGAACCAGGCAACAAGAGATAGGTGAGTTAAATGATGGTGATTAAACTATTATCTAATTATAAGGTGATTGGAACAAGAAAGCCATAGGAAATCTGTGAGTGCAGTGACATCTAGTGGCAAACTGGGGTACAGGGGTTAGGCATGACAGTAGCCCCCCCCTACATACAGGCGGCACCCGACGCCGGAGCCCCGCGGCAGCGAGGTTGTCCACGGGGTCGGGGTGCTGGTGCCATGGGATGAGCCTTGTGGAAGTCAGTAATAAAGGAAGGGTCTAGGATATCCAAGGCTGGCACCCAGGACTGTTCTTCTGGACCGTAGCCCTCCCCCCGTCCACAAAATATTGAAGATGACCTCCTCTGCGGCAAGAGTGGAGTAAGGATCGTACAGCATATGCCAAACCATCATCTAGTTCCAAGGGAGGAGGTGGAGATGAGAGCGAGTCTGGATGAGGAAGAGAGGGAGTGGACACCACGGATTTCAGGAGGGAGACATGAAAGGTGGGAGAAATGCGATAATGTGGGCAGGCAACTGCAGGCATAGGACACTGGATTTATTTGGCGAATAATTTTAAAGGGACCTATAAAACGTGGACTCAGTTTCCTGGAAGGGAGCCAGAGACAAATGTAATGAGTAGATAGCCACACTTTTTGTCCTGGCTGGAATTGGGGTACTGGTCGCCGATGACAGTCTGACTGCTGCTTCTGGCGGTGGACTGCTCATTGTAGCCAGACATGGGCTGCCTGCCAGATGTCATCACTACAGTGAAACCATTCATCCACAGTGGGGATGTCCGAAGTTTCTCCAGACAATGGAAAAGGGGGGGGTTGAAATCCTAGGACACACTGAAATGGGGTTATTCCTGTAGAGGAAATAATCAACGAGTTTTGGGAGTATTCTGCCCATGGCATGAACTGGCTCCAGTCCCGCTGAGAGTGACTGCAGTATGTCTGCAAGAAGTGCCCAGTTTACTGAGTCTGTCCATTGGACTTGGGATGGTAGCCATAAGTCAGACTAACATTGATGCTGAGTAGTTTTAAAAATGCAGACCAGACGCGGGATGTAAATTGAGACCCCCTGTCTGACACTGTGTCTTCAGGTAGCCCATAGTTTCTGAAAACGTGAGTAAAAAGAGCCTCTGCAGTTTCCAGAGCAGTGGGAATGTGCTTCAAGAGAGTTAGCCAGCAAGATTTAGAAAAATGGTCAGCTGCCACAAGAATAGTTGTGTAGCCGTGAGAGTTGGGGAGGTCTGTGATGAAATCGATAGCAATATGTGTCCAAGTTTGGTGGAGTAACGGGAGTGGTTCCTGGAGGCCTGCAGGGCATTGTCTGGAGGACTTTGACTGGGTACAAGAAGTGCACACATTAACGAAGTTGGTGACATTCGAGACCAGGGACGGCCATCAGAATTTGTTGCGAACTATATGTTTGCTGAATACCTGGATGCCCAAAAGCAGGGGAAGAGTGTAACCAATGAAGGAGCTGGGGTGCACAGGAGTTGGGACGTATATGTTCGTGAAGCTGGACATTCAGGAGGAGCAGGATTAGCAGTCAGAGCTCGCTGGATTTCATCCCACATGTTCGATCGGATTGGAGCCATAATGCAGGTGGGAGACAGAATGGGCTCTATAGAGGGTGGGGTGTTGTGCTTGTCAAATTGATGTGACAAGGCATTGGCCTTAATGTTCTTTGAACCTGGCCGATAAGACAATGTGAAATTGAAGAAGTGAAGAAGTGAAGAAGAGAGCCCAGCGAGCTTGACACAGGTTGATTCTTTTGGCAGATCATATATATTCAAGATTGCGATGATCAGTGAGAACCAAGAAGGGGTGTTTGGCTCCCTCCAGCCAATGTCTCCATTCCTCCAAAGTAAGTTTCATGGCTAGTAGTTCCCGATTGCCAATATCATAATTAATTTCAGTTTCAGAGAGTTTCCTAGAATAAAGGCACAGGGATACAGCTTTGTAGGTTGTCCGTGTCGTTGGGATAACACAGCTCCTACTCCAGATTCAGAGTCATCCACTTCTACTATGAATGGGGAAGAGGGATCAGGGTGTCTCAGGATTGGAGCAGTGGTAAACAGCATCTTGAGTTACAAAAGCGGTGTTAGCCAAATCATTCCAGGAGAGAGTGCGAGTGGTTCCCTTTAGAAGAGAGGTGAGAGGAGAGGCAACAGCACTACAATTTTGAATAAACCAACGATAAAACTTAGGGAAGCCCAGAAATCTCTGAAGTTCTTTGATGTTTTTTGGCTGAGGCCAGTTGGTGACAGCCCTCACTTTTGCTTGATCCATATGCACTCCCTCTGCATCAATTATGTAGCCCAGAAAGCCGATGCGAGTACGATGAAATTCACATTTCTCTGCCTTTACAAAGAGCCTGTTTCTTAAGAGACACTGAAGGACTTCTCGAACATGGGAGACGTGCTCAGAGAGTGACGGGGAATAAAGTAGAATGTCGTCTATGTAGACGATAACACATTGATTCAGGAAGTGTCTTAGCACCTCATTCACAAAGGCTTGAAAAACTGATGGAGCATTCACTAAGCCAAAGGGCATGACCAGATATTCATAGTGCCCACTGTGGGTTATAAACACCATCTTCCACTCATCACCCTTTCTGATATGAATGACATTGTACGCGCTGTGCAGGTCGAGTTTAGTAAAGTATTTGGCACCTCTGATCTGTTCCAGGACAGCTGGGACTAAAGGCAGGGGGTAGCGATATTTTACGGTGATGTCATTAAGTCCTCTGTAACCAATGCACGGTCTCAGAGGCGAGGAAAGTCGAGGGTTGTATGATGCCTAGTTACAGGGTTTCGGTGATGTACTCCTTCATAGCCTGCAACTCGGGGAGTGAAAGAGGGTAAATCCATCCCCTTGGAGATGTTCCTGGAAGAATATCTATTGTGCTGTCCCATGACCGATGAAGGGGTAATTGTGAAGTTTGGACTTTATTAAACACAGCCACCAGATCCTTTTACTCGGGAGGAATCTCTGGGGTCACAGAAAGAAGAGGGCTTTCTACTTGACTAGCCATACAGGGAGGGGAGAGACAATGTGAGAAACAATGGGGGCTCCAGGAAATTATATCCCCTTCATTCCAGGAAATAGATGGATTATGATATGAAAGCCATGGGAGTCCCAGGATGAGATCTGTGCCATTACTAGAAAAGATATTTGTTCTAAGTGGAAGAGGCCGACCTGAAGGCTGACAGGAATAGTTCTCAAGGAGACTGCAATGGAACCGATGGGCTGGTTGTTTATGGCATTTACTCAGAGTGGAGGGACACAGAAGACAAGAGGAATAGCAAGTTTAACAACAGCCACTCTGTGAATACAATTTCCTGCTGACACGGAGTCCAATAACGCAGACGCATGCAGACTCTTAGAACCATCTTGGCTCTGATGGGACTTTGTGAGTGAATCAGAAGGGGACATTGTCTAATACTATCTGTAAATTCAGTGACTTGTCCGGTTCGAACTGGACAGGAGTCCTTGAAATGACTGCCTTGCCCACAATAGATACAAAGTTTCTGCAAAACCCTCCTTAGCCTTTCTTCATGAGAAAGCCATGTGCGGTTGATCTGCATAGAGTCTGGATCCTGAGTGGAACAAGACTCTTGGAGAGGTTTAGAAGATTGTTTAAGAACTTCTGTAGACAATTGCTTCCCTCTGGTCCTCAGCAGGTTGTCCAGTTGTACGGTGATTTGAATGAGTTTCTCCAATCCAATCTCCTCGTCTTTAGAGGCGAGTTCGGACTGGAGGTTATCGTTCAATCCCTGCCAGAAGACAGTGAGCAAAACGTGTTTGTTCCATCCACTGATGGCACCGAGGGTATGGAACTTCAGGGCATATTGAGCTGCAGACGATGTTCCCTGGTGGAGGGCAAATAATTGCTCCCCAGCATCCTTCCCTTCAGCAGGGTGGTTGAAAACCTCTCAGAAATGGGTGACAAAAGCCGGAAAAGACTGTGTAAATTCACCATGTTGTGCCCAAATTGCAGATGCCCACTGTAGAGCTTTGCTGGTAAGGAGTGTCATGAAAAATGCCAATTTAGAAGAATCAGTTGGGAAGGCAAATGACTGGAGGGCAAAGTAAAGGGAACATTGGAGAAGGAAACCATTGCATAGATCCGGAGCGCCATCATACTTTTCCGGTACATGGAAGTTGACAGGCGAATTCTTCACATCGGGAGGAGCAGCCGTGAAAACACCCTCAACAGCCCCCACGGGTGAAGGGGCCGATGGTGAGCTGAGCCGATGCTGTAATATTAGCTTGTCTAGTGTGGTTTGTAAGCTGGAAATTTCCGATGGGTCCATGGGTGGCGAACTTTTCTGTCATGCTGGCCGGAGGGTGGAAGTATAGGACCCAAGTGCAGACTAAGGGACAGACAAGGGCATGGTCAAGAAACAGGCAAGAAGTCAGAGATGATAAACAGGAGCATAAAATGAATCCAGGAATCGTAGTCAATAATACAAGCAAGAGGTCAATACACAGGTAATCAGGCACTGCAGGAGATCCAAAAGGCAGGTGTCGAGAAGGGGAAAGCTAAGGTCAAAATACACTGGACAAAGGTAACTGTGAATACTATGCTTGGGAATACAACTCTTGGAGACTGTAAAACTTTGCACTGAATGGAAGAAATAAAGGGGTATAAATACTAGAGGCTGATGAACCAGGCAACAAGAGATAGGTGAGTTAAATGATGGTGATTAAACTATTATCTAATTATAAGGTGATTGGAACAAGAAAGCCATAGGAAATCTGTGAGTGCAGCAACATCTAGTGGCAAGCTGGGGTACAGGGGTTAGGGATGAAAACACACATACACATTCCATTTCTCAATTTTGTCAAGGTTCAAAAATACTTCTTTAACCTGTCTCCTCCCTTTCATCCACACTGATTGAAGTGGATTTAATAGGTTACTTCAATAAGGGATCATAGCTTTCACCTGGATTCACCTCGTCAGTCTATTTCATTGAAAGAGCAGGTGTTCCTGGTACAGTGTGTATATATATATATATATATATATATATATATATATATATATATATACACAGTTTTATCTGTTACCAGTAGTAAGAAAAATGTATTGCATGTGGACCATTACATATGCACCACAGCTTATTCAAGAGGAAAACTGTATTTGTCCATTTGGAGGTTGGTGACAGGATACCAAGACTAATATCAACAAGGCCTGTTGTGCTAGACTTTTGGCATGTGCTTGTCAGTGGCTTTTGCATCCACCGAATAGAAATCTATCACTATAGATTGGGTTTGGAATTTGCAATTGACAGGTAGGTTGACATATTGTTAAGCAGATTTTTCCTAAGGTGTCCACGAGAATTAAGCTTGTCTTGCTCAAGTATGGCACAGCATTACTCAAGGCTAAAGGGTTATTAATTTGCGTATTTGATACATTTCTAAGGCACCATGCCTAACCATTTAAAACATTTAATTTTGTGTTCTGCTGGGATGACACTTAAGTGTTTTTGCACAACAATTATGACTTGTCTCATGCACATTTTAATGACCAATTAAAAGAATAAAGCTGTACCTCTACTCCCTCCCCCTTGTACCTGCAACAGACAGGAAAATGTTTGATTACTGCAGAATCGTGTCTTTTCCAGGTCTCATGTCAGCCTATTATCATATCAAAGCTGTCAGTGAAGTTCCAACTGGCACAAGCTGGGTAGTTGTGCCTATAATCTCTACTACATAAACACAGGCACTTTAGATTTATAATGTATTTAGACTTCTTAATCACAAGCAGAATAAGAACAGTTAAATGTTACAGTTATCAATATATAATTACATTAGGAGAAGCCTGGGGATATATAAATATGAATTTCCAGATGGAAATGTTCAAATATTTTGTATGGAATTATTTTATTTTGCTTTACTTTTTCACTCCCTTTTAATCAAGAGATACATGTTCAACATAAGCAAAACATATTCAAGAATAATATGACCAGGAAGTGTATACTTTATATGAATTAAGCCATGCTATTACATGTATAACATGGCATGAGATCTCATAATGTTCGATAACAAATGTGGAATTTCACATTTCAGAAGATGGAAACAAACATTACATTGTGCTCTGATTGAAATTGCAATGGGATTGTGTGCAATTCCATTACTCCTTTTGAGACCATTTGCATTCTAGTCTTGGAGTTTGGATTTGTACACTTCTGTATTTGAAGTGTGGATACACTTCTGAAGACCTTTATAATGATGGGCTGCATCTCTACTTTAGTGCCAATTATTTGGAATCAAAAGCATGCAAATGAAAACATGAGACTATCTTATAACCAAATTGACTTATTAGTAGATTGAATAAGAATATACATATGGAAATCAAGCTGTATAGCATTGTATAAACCAATGGGCAGCATCGATGTTTTCAGTTTAGTTTGGTATGTTTAGATTAAGGATGAAATACAGATATTCCAGGCTATATATATATATATATATATATATATATATATATATATATATATATATATATTCTAGAACAAAAGAACAGTGACCTAAGCAACCAGCTTCCCCGGTCTTTCCAACCCACCTACTCCGATTTCCAATATTCCAAGATACACATATGATATTGTAATTGAGTTAGGACCTACAAGGCTGTTGGCAGAGTAGCAATCCACTATACTTTATTTAATTTACTGAGATGTACTACATAATCCTTAGGGCAATATACCTTTTAAACAAATATAAACATTCTTCTAGTATAAAGTAAAATAGGAAAGTGTCAACTACTCTACTCTGTCAGTCTCACTCTCCCTTTAAGACCTGCAAGGAAAAACACTAATGTGGTGCCGCTGAAAGATGGAGAATAGATTATGTGGTTATTTACAGTTACCTTAATTAACATTTTTAGTTTTTTTTTATGATTCTAAGCACATGATTGTTTATCAAATTAACCTGCATCAGGCAGTTAAAGGGAGAGCTCAGAATAAATGCAAGCTTTTTGAAAAAATACGCTTCGTGGAAATGTGATTGTTTACAAGACGCTTACACTGGCAGTCAAAATGAAAGGTTAACTGTACATAAGTCCACTGGCGTGTGTAATATTGTTTTATCCCTTTCAAAACAAAATATACCTGGGAATGTTTTACTGGCATTTATCAGTGCCTCCCTTACATTCTTTCACTTTTCAGTTCCCAGAGGAAACAGTATGTGAGAAGAAAAACAAGTGATAGATTGTCAAAACAAGTGATAGATTGTACTGATGAGCCTAGAGTAAACCTTGGATGTGTTCATGTGAAGGTTTGTTTTCTAATATGCAAACAGGCTATGTAGTAACATTATTTATTAATACAATTTATATATTTATACAATATAGTATTCTTCAGCATGATGCACCACCCTCAGGATGGTGATTAATGAGTGTTTTTTGTTTTTTGTTTTTCAAATGATTCTGATCCTCAACACAGAGACAGATGACATCTAAAATACAAACAAATGAAAGGGTGTTGAAATTAAAATGTCGGTCTCCCCAATCACCTGAACTTAACCCCACTGAAAGGTTAAGGTACGGTATTTTGATGGGGAAATGTCACAATGAAATGCCAGACAACAATTCTGTTGAGAAATCTAAGAAATGTTCAGTCAAATCAATGTTTTTTATGATGATTCCTTTCTCAGTTATATTTCAATCATATTTCCAAGTGACCCTTTTATTGTGACCAGCAGTGTATATAGCACCTGTCATCACTAGCAAAGATCTCCATGTGCTTAATAGCTATGCCTCATCATAATCAATAGCTGCACACTGAGTGGGTGGGACAGTATTGGCTGGCCCAAATTATTTGTATTCTGTAGGATTTGTGAGTACCTCTGCATATTATATTTAATTTCCTCTGTGAGCACAGGACCTCAGTTTAAAGTGACACCCAAGTGACAACAATTAATTTGGCACAGTGCCCACTGTTATTATAGTAGGGCATTGGTGTGGAGGTTCAAGTCCAGTAGACTGCCCCCTGCCAAATAAACACCCATTGCTGTAGAAATCTAATTTTCATTAATTACCAATTCATAAATGAAAAGCCATTAATGTTCTTTAATTCTCAGTATAAGACTTTAAGCTGCTGTCAAAGTCCTTGAACCCACTGACAAAGTCAACCATGTGATGCTCCAAACAGAGCCCATAAACTAGGACCAGAGGACGATAATGTAAATTAAGCACAAATAGATTCAAGACTAAACAAAGTAGGTGTGTCCTTACACAGTGATATAGTGGACATATTGAACATGCTAGCTGCCATATTATGGAAGCTGATTTATTGAGATGTATAAATACAGACATACAACCAGCAATGTCATGCTAAAAATTACTTCCAGCTCCTGCAATTATTGATTTTCATTTTCTGAATTGGACTCATCTTCATAACACAAAGGTGTGCCATGGCAACATGTTTTCTGTTACTTTGGTTGAGTTTTGTTTCCTTCATGTATTTATATATAGTTCCTTTCAGGGATTTGGTGCAGGGGCAAACATTTATTATCTTCAGCCTATCTTCAGCTTGCAGTAATCCATTATGATCTGGTTATTGAATTACCAAAAAAAAAAAAAAAAGAAAAGCCCAGACGTACTTCCACAACAACAATTGTTTTCTCAGGCTGGGTTGAATTGTATGTCTCTGAATAAAAAATGAAATGCATGTCTGTGGATGCACTGATGCTCTGCCATCTGTCCAAGAGCACAGATTTACACTCCTAGATATCTTCATATTTCACCCCGTAGTCCCTAAAGAAACATCACTTTAAACAGGGCCACATGGACAAAACGGCTTGCAATGACATCTGAAGGTCTTTCATTTAGCTCTAGGGTTCTGTAATCTGAATGAGTGATGTGCGTTTTAGCTGGCTCTATGGGTGTTATGAAAATCGGGAAAGGGATAACTGCACCAAAGGAGAGGAAAAAAAAGACTGATGTCGGTCACAAGATACAGAATTTACAGATACAGTTTGAAGATGCTGGTTGCTATCTATCAGTCTACTCTGATGAAAGAGGTATTGGAAATTAACTCAGGAGCCCCATGAATTATATTCAATCCGTGCTCTGGGCTATGCACTTGTCAATTTCAGCGGCTGTTGCAACCTATTACTTACAGGATACATGGACAGCAAGCAAATAGGGTTCTAAGATCATTCATGTGATGGGGTACACTATTAGTAGAGGGAGGGAAATTGAACAGTTATGCTGAAATATGGAAATAACATTAATATATTATTGGTCTGGGGAACATATGGAGCTGTCCCAAATGAATTCTAGTTTTGAGGCGAAAAAGCTGTAAATTAAAGATTCTTGGTAAGGGTATAAATATTCATCCTCATATTTATAATTTCACTTCTGCAAGAAACAAAATTATCAATTATGTTTTCTTATTACTATGAGTGGCAGGGCAGAGCAACAGGCAATACTTGCTTGTGTCTGTTCCACACTTACTGCAGAAACATCCTCATTTAAATACGTTTTTATTTTATCATCAAATTACCAACTACCTTTTGTGCCAATTATGTGTGACACAACCAAGGCAAATAAACAACACCAAACAGAGCAAATTGGAAAAACAGACTGCATTTTTTTTTTTTTACTTGTTTTGCTCCTCATGATGGAAGGAAACCCTTTGTATTATTTTAGACAGATGTATTTACACTAACCTAAAGGATTATTAGGAACACCTGTTCAATTTCTCATTAATGCAATTATCTAACCAACCAATCACATGACAGTTGCTTCAATGCATTTAGGGGTGTGGTCCTGGTCAAGACAATCTCCTGAACTCCAAACTGAATGTCTGAATGGGAAAGAAAGGTGATTTAAGCAATTTTGAGCGTGGCATGGTTGTTGGTGCCAGACGGGCCGGTCTGAGTATTTCACAATCTGCTCAGTTACTGGGATTTTCACGCACAACCATTTCTAGGGTTTACAAAGAATGGTGTGAAAAGGGAAAAACATCCAGTATGCGGCAGTCCTGTGGGCGAAAATGCCTTGTTGATGCTAGAGGTCAGAGGAGAATGGGCCGACTGATTCAAGCTGATAGAAGAGCAACTTTGACTGAAATAACCACTCGTTACAACCGAGGTATGCAGCAAAGCATTTGTGAAGCCACAACACGTACAACCTTGAGGCGGATGGGCTACAACAGCAGAAGACCCCACCGGGTACCACTCATCTCCACTACAAATAGGAAAAAGAGGCTACAATTTGCACAAGCTCACCAAAATTGGACAGTTGAAGACTGGAAAAATGTTGCCTGGTCTGATGAGTCTCGATTTCTGTTGAGACATTCAGATGGTAGAGTCAGAATTTGGCGTAAACAGAATGAGAACATGGATCCATCATGCCTTGTTACCACTGTGCAGGCTGGTGGTGGTGGTGTAATGGTGTGGGGGATGTTTTCTTGGCACACTTTAGGCCCCTTAGTGCCAGTTGGGCATCGTTTAAATGCCACGGCCTACCTGAGCATTGTTTCTGACCATGTCCATCCCTTTATGACCACCATGTACCCATCCTCTGATGGCTACTTCCAGCAGGATAATGCACCATGTCACAAAGGTCGAATCATTTCAAATTGGTTTCTTGAACATGACAATGAGTTCACTGTACTAAACTGGCCCCCACAGTCACCAGATCTCAACCCAATAGAGCATCTTTGGGATGTGGTGGAACGGGAGCTTCGTGCCCTGGATGTGCATCCCACAAATCTCCATCAACTGCAAGATGCTATCCTATCAATATGGGCCAACATTTCTAAAGAATGCTTTCAGCACCTTGTTGAATCAATGGCACGTAGAATTAAGGCAGTTCTGAAGGCGAAAGGGGGTCAAACACAGTATTAGTATGGTGTTCCTAATAATCCTTTAGGTGAGTGTATATAAGACCAGTGTTAACACACATTATCAAGTTACTTGTTTTACACATGCTATTGGTTAGTTAATCTGCCTAGGTTGGAGCTGCCATGTCCACATTTTCCGAACCCCTCACCACCTTGGAATACATGTATAGAAAGGGCATACTTGTTCACATCCAGAATGAACCAAACTATTTTAAAAATAGAAAACATAAAACAGCAATCTCTTAAGAGAAGCATTAGGGGATTAGATTACAGAAAGACATTCTTAAATCATGTTATTGTGCTAAAATGAGAGAAGGAAATGAAAGAAAGGATGCAAGAATTATTACCTCTGTTTCACAATGTAGTTATCCTTACCAAAGTGATGGACTAAAATGCCGGACTGTGCAGATTAATGTTTTGCTGTTGGTACTGATGCTAAATTAAATAAATAAATACAAAATGTTTCCCTTTCTGTGTCTACATAAATTTGCTATAAAATTCTGCAGAATAAAACATAAACAATAAGCATGCCTAAAGGCATACACTGACAGCCAAATGAAGGGTCACATGAAAATCCTATTGAATTGCTACCAAGATAAGACTAATACATATAAAACTCAGAATACTGTATGCCTACTCACACACACACACACACACACACACACACAGACATATACATACATACATCAAGGAGTGGTAGCTATGCAAACTATGCAGAAATCATCTGTTGCTGACCATAAAGGGAAACTGGCACGATATGTTGCTAGTAAGATATATACCACTCTTCCAGATTAATTCTATGATATAAGTATCTTTTGGAACTTATGAAATTATGGCAGATGTCAAAAGCCAGCATTGTATGCTCCTTCAGGATTTCAGGATGTTTTGTGCCATAACTTCCTGGACAGTGGAAAAAAAACTACAATGAATTGCTGTCTTTCCCGAGGCAACTCGAGTCTTATTATCATGTTAGTTATTCATATTTTCCAACAATAGGAGATTACTGCATAGTGGAGATGGTTTGGGCAAGTAAACAATCCTATGAAAGGGAAAGAGAAATAGGAATCTGCAGCAATCATTAGACAAAAACAGTATAGCAAACATCTTATATTAGGACAAGTGAGTATGAATGCTCTCCTGGCTGTGTGTGCATGGTGTCAGGCACTGTTTTCATTGTAGTGCATTTACATGTAATGTTGTGCAATGTGAAATACACCAAGTTGAGAATAAATCAGATTTCATATATATACACATTCAGACAAAAATTTTAAGCTGAGGTTGTAAGGCTGTTTTTTTTTAACTCAAATAAAAAGCAATCTGTGTGTCACAAGAGCATTAGAGAGCTCCTTAGGTGCTGAGAGTTGAGACGGCATTTATTTTTAAACAACTCCTGTTATACAAGAGTCAAGTTACCTTATGAAGAAATTGAATCACACACTGTAGCACACATTACTGTGCATTACGCTTTTCATACAAACCAGCATAGGCCAGTGGCATGATTGTAATGATGCAAATGTTGGAATGCACTGCGATCAAAGTGGTCACTGCAGATTTGCTGATTTCTTGTCTTTTTTGAATGACAGATTGTTAATTTGAATAAACAATCAACACTGCACATTAATCTTCTATCTCCCATCTATTCTCGTTGTTGTTGGAAAGGAGAAAAGAGTTACCTCCGTCTTGGCTCTTTTTCCCACAGCCGAGGACACTGCAACACTTATGTTGTCTATGGAAACTATAGGTACGATCAAGGAGTAAGAAAATAGAGAAACACGCATACTTGGTTGACTTGATAAAAATGACTGGAGTTGGCGTGGGGAAGACAAATTTGGTTAAAACAAAGACAAAATTGCTGCTAGCAGGCACAACTAAGACATTTTTACATGAGGGGGCCTCAGTCTGTGAAGCTTTCAGCATTCAGCACTCAGCAGCGGTCATCCTTCAACTGCTTAGATTTCCTTCCATCCTTTATTTTCTGGGTGTCACCTTTGACACTTACATTCCTATGCTTTCCACATGCATTACAATAGGAAATGCTTGGCAGAAACAATTATGTATTGCATGCTCAAATGTATCCATACTCCTGGCAATCAGTATTGTGTGAATCCTTCTTTAGTTTTAGTAAAATAGAGGTAGACTCTCGAAATCTGGCAGGTTGCATGGATTGCATTTTGAAACCTGTATTTAGAAATAGAAGACTTTTTGCGGATTTGCTTTTGAATCCCAATTCTGATATTCATACAATCTTTCAATTCTGTTGACAAATACGGAGTGTATACCTGTGTGAGTCAACTTTTAGTTATGCTTCAGTCAAGGTTATGCATACATTTGAAAGCTACTGTTTATGTATATAGAGATAATTGGGTTAGTTGGTTGGTTGACCCTGTGGAAAGGGTAAGGGCAACCATACACTTTGGTAGTGCTAAAACATACACATTTTGTTAATATTAACACAATTTAAATATTTACTTTTTCATGTCTTTCTCAACATTGTTATTAGCCTATTTATTATTAAGATTCAGTATTTTACGGTCCATGACTTTAAGTGTATTTGACATTGTCAGTGTACTTTCTGCCTTGACGATGAAGGAGTAGTTTTTGTTATTTTCTTAACGTAAGTATGCGAGAGGGACTGAAGATCTATGACTGCTCACCACTCTCACCATCTGCCCAGATCTTCTGCTCACCAACTGAATTTAATAAGTGGGTCTATTCGAACCAAGTGTAATTTAACTGTTAGGTAAATCAATGTCAAAAATGTCTCCCGTCGTACGTTTGAAAAACGGTTTCAGTCTTGCTGTGATTCTGCATCATGGTTTGGACGTACAAATCACAGCATCACAGCCAACCTGAAACAGCACAAAATGTGCCAATTTTGCTAAGATACTGTAGATCCTTTAGCAAACAAGACATCCTTTTTTATTTTTTATCTGCATTTCTAATATAAATGCACACATATTATTCTCTACACTAATGCTTATTTTGTGTCAATGCCATTTTAAGATTAATTTTCTGTGCTGTTTTTTTATGTTTTTCTCAATATAAATAAGAATTGCTCTCCAGTGGCAGATTACAACAACAGGGCATTTTACTGAAGAACATTTCAGTTTCAGTTGTAATTGTTACAATTAAACAGTGATTTGTCACCCCCACCAGCATAATGGTTTACTTCACCCTGCTTCATGTAAATAGGTTCCCACAGAGATGTGTTTTTGAAGTCGAAGTGTAACATTTTCTAGAGCTTTTGATTAATTGATTTGATGGACAGAATTATTGAACTGCATTTTCTCTGGTCACAGTTTTTCGTAAACAACAAAGGTACAGAGGAGAAATAAAGTGATTTCAATGGAAGTAATTACAAAAAAAATAAACATCTTGGCTATTATACTGCAATTCTGCTGAGGAATTCTTTACCATCAATTGTTATTTCATTTACAGATTGAGCAATACCCCATGTTAGGATTACAACATATTGAGATCTATTAGCAAGATGGCATGTTGGGACTCAAAAATATGTTTAGCTCAGAGTGGGGATGCACTGTGGAGTTGTGTTTGAGGAAAGAGCACAATAGTCTAAGCAAAACAGATGGGGTAGAAACAAAATCTATTTAAATATACCCACTGTTAGCAGCAGGGCTAAATGTCCCTTTAAATGATCAACTGCTATGACACCTACAAGCAGTGAATTATGGTGCTGGCTTCATATTTCTGTGTTTTGTGTTTGTTTGTTTTTCTGTATTCGTATAATTCACAATTCAGACTTGAAGTTTAAAGATGCTGGTAATTGCTGATATGATAATTATAAAATCTAGGCTGACATATGGCTGTAAACATATACAATTCAAAAATAGACTTACTGAAAACTAAGTAAACAATCTTCCCCCTTAAAAACCAATATAAATTAAATTTGAAAGCAATATCCCTTAAGAGATTCCCACTTATCCATTTTCAGTTATTTTCCAGAGGTGCAAAGCTAATTACACTTTTATATGCAAATGTGTTAGCTTCTTATTAGTTGTTTAGTGACAATAAAGGTGCACAAGATTGATAACACTGCTTCTAATGTAAACAGCTTGTTTGATAACCACTCTGGACTTAATTTCCCCTATGCTTTGGGTGCACAACTTCTGAATTAGAAATTGCCCTTCGCCACTTATAAGCAAAATTGTGAAAAGTGATTGTTATTTGGGTAGCATGTCCAATTCTCCATATATTCACATTTACTGGCATAGAAGGTATTATTAAAAAAAAGTCCTAGTTTTATTTGTTCTATCTGCCGCCTGAAAACTAAAATATTTTCCATAATCCTTGATGGTTTTTAATACAAGCAAACACTAAGTCTCCAGTTCAGATTCATACCATGCTAGGGGAACATTATGTGATAATTGCAAAATTAGGACTACCTTACAGCAGCTTAATGATTGGTTGCCATGGTGTCTTGAA
Source organism: Amia ocellicauda (assembly GCF_036373705.1). Taxonomy (NCBI): domain Eukaryota; kingdom Metazoa; phylum Chordata; class Actinopteri; order Amiiformes; family Amiidae; genus Amia; species Amia ocellicauda. The sequence goes on from NC_089855.1 coordinate 22,085,381, forward strand.
GGCAGTAACTGTTTGGAGTGACTCCTAAATTGAACGGGAATAATACAAAAAAAATATTTCATTTTTAGCTTTCTTTGGCTTGGCTTCTTTTTTGCTTTATTTGACTTGTTATTTTGGAAACATAAATGTTACAGTAATTATCAGCTCACACACTTAAAACCAATTTAAAGCCACTACACACTACTGAATACTAAGGTGTGAAAAGAGTCGGGAAAATCACATGCTTTTGCTGTTATTTTAGTTTGTACTTATTGCATATATTGGTACATGTACTCTGGGATATACTATAAGGTTGTGTTTTCTGAGAATATAATTTGTCACGGTGACTAATTATTCCATTAAAAAAAAAGAAACACTTCTGAAGAGTCTCTCAATAGCTGATTACCAGAACATGTACAGGGGACATTAATCAGTGTATCAGTCCAAGGCCTTTGCTTATATATTCACACTAACACGAAGATTAGAAGCTCCTATTTAGCTTCATACTGATTCCTGAAGGCTGACCTGCATTAGACCAGTTTGAAAGATAGAGTCTCTATTTCATTTTCCTCTGTTTGTGAGGAGCATTTAGTCTCCTTCCAGTGCCAGCAGTTGCTGCCTCTCTGAACGCTACACCTATACTTGATTTTATATTTCAAATTAAAACTAAAAGAATATTACATTGAAAATAACCATAACATACGCTGGCACATGGTCTCATGTCATAGGGCGTTTGCCAGTATTTATGCTATTGTGCATACATTAATCTCTGTTTAGGTTTCTTGGTAAACTAGAAAACAAAATGATTCATTCATTTTACTGCTGCTGTGAAATATTCCAATGTGAAAAACTAACAAAACATTTTTGTGTTGAAATATTCAGAACTATTGGAAAATGAAAATATCGCCTGCCTTCCAGGCTCATTACTGCAGGCATCTTATTGCATAAAAGTGTTTCAAATTTGTAGGCAGTAATTTACAGTATAAGTTGCTATTTACATAGTTTTTACTTTCAAATACCCTACAAAAACATTACATAATCACATTCAGTGCAGTTAATAAACCCATTCCACAGTGAGTCTAACAGTGAACAAGATCTGTAAACAGAGACTACATACATCAAGACAGAAAACAGGAGATGCTGAATGCCGATTTGTGATTTACTGTCTTTGAATAGGTTTGTGTAATATTTCTTATTTTTCTCCTTCACTATCTACTGTAATTTCATCCTGAATTATTATCTGACAGGTGTTTCACTTTCAAAAGAAAGTTATTACAAGCACACTCCCACCAAAGCATGGATTTTGTATTATCACCATCATTTATGTAAGCAATAATACATGACAGGACAGGGTGTGTGTTATCATGAGATATCGTCACACCATGGGTGTGTTGTGAGGCATAGGAAGCAGCCAAGTGGCTTCATCTACCAAAGGAAATGCTGATATTCAATGATAACACACATGCTGGGATGTATATCTGCTGTTATAAATAGTAACACAGACATCTTTACTATATATTTCCAAGAAAATGTATTGGATAACATTGTGCCCCCTCCCCCCAAATAAAAACAAATAATTGTAAATAAATACCTATTATGACAATAATAATTTACTGTTGAAACCAAGCAGGGGTACAATTTCCAAGGAAAACATAAACTTAGTAGCTGATTTGAGTAGTGACTTGAATTTGCCCTAAAATTAAGGTATCAATGATGTATATAACTCTGAGAAAGTTCCGCACTGTGGGATACTGTGGGATGTTACCATCAATATGAAATCACACAGCTTGTTGAGATTAAGAGGCAGATGATACATACCAGTACAATTTTTAACTGCAATCAACAATGTGTAGGCTTAAAGTGAAACTCATTGTGTTGAATGAATGTAAAATGACAGAACATAATATGAGGTTTACCCTTTTATATGTCAAAAATCCAGTAATTAAACATATCTAAATATACATCTCGATGGGGTTGGGAAACACAAAGGCAGGGTATGGTGAAAAGTGATACTCGTTTATTATGTACAGTTCTCATGCACAAACCATAACAACAACCAAAAAAAGAAAAAAAATCACAGCTCCTCTGAGCTAAACTACACATTAAACAGGTCCCCAACTACACATATAACTAATAAACCACAAACACTAGGCAAACACACAGCTAACAATCTAAATCCAAGTTCCCAGGCCAAATCCGTAAGCTAATTGTAGTCATCGTCTCATGCTCCTCTCCTGAACACCATCACAATAGTTAAAGAAGTGTACAAAATCAGAAGCAAGCTTAACATTAAGGCATAGTTTTGGGTGTCTGCTTTATATTTGTATACCATTCATTTCTTGCAGTGTTTAATGTTTAGGACCACAACATATATTATTTAAAACAGAGCATATTGCTTTGAGACTGTGTTTGAATCTAGTGTTTAAATCTCAAATAGGAAAAACTATGCTATTAATATTGGATATTGAATACTATTTGATATTTATATTGGATGAAAATGTATAAACATCAATTAATTAATCAATTAATTAAAAAAATCATGAATGTACATTTATATTAATTCGACTTGGAAAGACACACAGCTAGGAAGCAGTGAAGCTCCTAGCCTCATATGAAACAATAACAGACTTTTGTATTATTGTTATTATTATGATAAGAATTGTAGGAAATCTGAAACAAACCCAAAAGTCAGACAAGTAACACCTCATTATGTAGAAAATACTTTCTATGAAGGTTTTGAATGACCAATTTTAAAATAAAACACAATTATAGGATTTTCTTACACATAGCAGGTTATTTAATGCTATCACTACACTTATCACTCCACTTTCCTGGCCAGTGATCTTTGAAATGAGATCATTATAACATGGTAGGTTAACTTAAAGTACTTTATTTTTCATCAACCAAACATTTAGAGCCTTTTAGGAGCATGCCTAATAAGGACAGTCATTAAGACAGAAGTTGTGGAGCTGCTACGTGAACTTGACCCAAGCTCAGTGGGAGTTTTTAAAACTCAATCAGCTGTAGCAGCTAAGAGACGCTGTGAGCAGAAGACCCTACTGGGTTTGTCTCCTTCTCTGTAAGATCTGTAACATAAGACTTTCTATTCCTATACTGTGGATAAGGTCCTTGATTTTCTTTCCTGTGGATTGAAAGTTGCAAAGATCTTCAAAACTATATACTTGTTTATCATTAGATATGGAGTATGTAATCATCAGGCCCCTGCTGGATAAAGGTTCGATTTACAGCATCTCTTCTCCAGGTTATGTCACAAAAGCATTTGATTGTATCTTCTATGTGTTTTTCTCTTTTGTTTTTCATTATTTGGGATGCATTTTTTGCTTTACTCCATCTACACACACATTCAGTGTCCTCCACATTCATATCTGTGATGTAGACTTGATCTATTTCATTAAGCTTCACTTCATTATTTTTTCAGCCAACCACACAACGTGGTCAGAGCTGATGAGCGCATTTTTCTTTTTGGTGAATTTCACATTATTTTTATGCACTCAGACCAGCAGTGTACTTGACCCCAAAAAAGTGAAGCTTGTGTGGAGAAGAATGGCATACCCACTGTGAACCATGGTGTCCTTGTTAGAGTTGAGAAACTAAACTCTTCCAAGATACACCAGGATATGTTAGTCCATAAATTGTACACCCCCTGTCAAGAAGATCAAGCTTGATCACAAATTGACTTTTCATTATAATAATATATCACAGTCTACAGGCCTGAAACAAATAGAAAATGTATGAAATAAACAGAACAAGCTATTCAAGGTGAAGGAAATGGAGAGGTCCTGCTTAGTGAAGTGGTTGAAAACCCCTCTGAAGAAGTTATCTGTTGGAAGCACCTCCTCCTTGTTATCAAAGCCAGAAGTGCATTCACAAAATACTGATAGATAGGGTAATAAAAAATGCTATGGATGCATACAATATTGATAGTCATGCAATTCTTTACTTTTTATGTATTCATATTAAACCATATTAGGTAGATCTGCTGTATGTCTAATATGTAAGGTGGTTTAGTTATTGAGACGTAATTACATAATGTCACATCCTGAACAATAACAGTCAAACAGTAACACAGTACAGAATAGGGATCCTTACTCCTTCAAAGCTTGTTCAAATGAACCGAAAGGCATTTGGTTAATCATATACAGATAAAATACTAAAATTGCCCTTGAAGCTGAGAAAAAGTATGAATCTCCATGTGGTAGCACCAATTTACAATCCACAGTCCTAAAATACTTAGTTAATAAAGCATATATTTACTTCATAAACATGTCATAAAAAAGGTGAACATATAATGCAGACTTAGTGACCCTATGAATAATCTAATAGCTTATATTGATTGTTTATAATACATAGAATAAAGGATCCTGACATGTTTATTTCTGCAAAAGCCTGGAGGACCCGTGTGTCTAGTGGTTTTCCAACCGCCTTCTCTGTGACTCAATTGATATCTTAATTTGCTTATTCAGACTGATATTATTTTTTTAAATTATGTTTCAGAACAAAACAATTATGGCAAGTAAATTGATGCTTCAGTTATGGTGTGAGCAAGATGTTTGAGAGCTCAGAATGAAAACCAGAAGACAGAGGGGTCCTTCAGCAATAGGGCTCAAGTCCCCTGCTCTGTTTTATACCCACGGGTCCAACCCTACATCGGAGATTACAATTACAGTTCTCCAAACACAGACTCATAAATACAGTAGACATGGCAGTCATACACTCTAAATAGGCACTTTGGTAGAAAAATTATCATCACAGAGCTGACTTCCCCTCAGACACACCATAAAGTAGCTGGAACATTCAGCTTGCCAATCCGTATTCATAATATGAAAGCAAATCTTCAGCTACGGATATATATATATATATATATATATATATATATATATATATATATATATATATGGAAAGAGAGAAAATATGAAAAGGGGAATGGGACAGACACAAGAACACAGACCAGAAATATATTAGATGGATCATAATAGATGAAAAAACACCTTGAAGAAGACTATTAGAGGTTGGAAGATGAAATATTTGCTGGTGTGACCTGGAAAAGAGATGCTATACATCGAAACATGGAAATATCTTGGGTGGGGCCTTCATCCAGTAGTGAAATGAAAAAGACTGCTGCTGATGTATATATACATATATAATTATTATTATTATGTTTGAAGGATTAATTAAGGTATTAAGTTCAATTTACTACTCAGGTAGTTTTTTAAATATGCTGCAAAAAGAAATAGGAGAATGTGACCCTTTTGTAAAAGCTTGCCTTAAAACATTGACCTTGTACAAGCACGTTTCCCTTCTCCTGTCCTGAGGGATGACTAACAGCCTACAGTTTTGATTCAGCTAGCGCCTAATAATTTATTTTATCTGCAGTAATTTACATAACATATAAAACATTCACATGTTCTACATTTTGAAAAATACATATTTTCATGCAATATAAAGCACTTTAGATACAATAAATGATCAGGGCCGTTAGCTGGTCCTCAGGGCTAGAGTTGGGAAACAATGCTGTTTGGAATGTAAAGGAGAAAAATAAAACACAAAATACATGAAACAGAACCTTTGGCATGCAGATGGAATGAACATTAATATACAGTACCACAGGGATCAAAAAGACTTTGCCTGTTAGATTGGAAAGTTGAACCAGAGGATGACTTCTGACAGTAAGGTAACATGTACACAATATAAAACAAAATGGAATGCAATTTGTATTTTATAATTTTTTTGTAGATCTACTGAGCTGGGTCATAACACTGCAGTCCAGATGTGTCAATATCCCGAGGAATAAAGTATATGAAAAAATACACAATAGTTACTCCTACAATACATTAAATGTGTGTGTCACATACTAATCAGATACATAATAACACATTTGTATATTAATGAGCATACAAGAAAATTAAATGAAGCTGGCAACTCTCCTTTTATATTATTATTGAAAATAATAATATTTTCAACTTATTGACAATAACTACTTTTTCACAAGTAACAATAACACTCAATTAGAAATAAAGTTTTATGCAGATTTTATTTTTCAAGGGCAGATACATAGCAATACAAATACAAAAGAATGCAATTACTCATTTTGGTTTGGAAGGGAAGCATAAAGCCAGGCATTACCTCTAAAACCGAGTGTATTTTTTAATGCTGAAGTATTAAAATTCTTTTAGGTTGATAGATTAGAATGCATAAAAATGCAGAATCAGATCTCTATGAGAATTGAATTCCCCAGCGCAGTTTGCAATTTTAACAAATGCCACAACAGGGAGGGAATTTGAACTTCCAGTCAGCTACATTGATGTGGTATTCAAATAAAGATGTAATGAATGATCGAACACTTCAAACTTTTGACGTGGAGTATTTGTCAGGCAGAGAGTCATAGCACTGCCTTTGAAACAAAGTTAGAAATCATCACTTGTTTTAACTTATTTGCAACTTTGTTCGACCAGTTTTCACCTGAACAGCTGAAGATTCTGGGTGATGTCATTCCTGTGTAAAGGATCTTGAGTGGACCCTCTTAATTATTTAACATATTGAAGATTTGGCATTATCTTGTGAAAATGCATAATACATCCATTATGTTATGATATTTTGTTTAATTTAATTTTAATTTGGAGTTTGCATGTCTGGCTCTGCTGACCACTATGAGCCTAAGTAGCACAGATGGCACTCAGTAGTCAATATACACAGTATTCAACACTGTATATAGGTACTGTTTTTGTTATTTATTTTTTATTTACAAATGTTTATTGTTGATTATTAGCCTATACCACACAGTAAGAACCTTTAAAGTATGTCTTCTCTCTACTTAATTATAAGATATATAAAAGCTTCTTGACCTCTTACAAAATTGCTTCAGTCGGGTATATAGGGTTCCCTCAGTGATTTCCTCCCAATTCCACCACTTTATATATATATATATATATATATATATATATATATATATATATATATATATAGAGAGAGAGAGAGAGAGATAGATAGATAGATAGATAGATAGATAGATAGATAGATAGATAGATAGATAGATAGATAGATAGTGGGGGAAAGGTGAAATTAAAGAATTTTCAAAAACAGCGAGTCTGGTATTCAAAAAGGCAGTCTGAAAGAAGCTGCTTCAGTGAGTCAGACAATGGTTAATCTACAGCAAGATGTACAAGGCATTCAGCACTATAATCAAATTTTGTCACAGGAATTAAAAGCATGTTGACCTTTTTAACAATCCAGGCCTTCACTGAAACAGCCAGAGCCACGCCAGAAAGACATATGAGGTGGCTTTTTTAGGATGGCTAATGTTTATATATTTTTATTCTGAGTTCCTCTCTAACTTGGAATGCACAATTGAAATTTCTAACCACCCCCTCCTTCGCCCACCGGTCTTAGTCTCTAACCTTATCTTCTTTGAACACAGTGAACATATGGTGCCTAGAAGACCAGGATTAGTCTGTCTGATTTTCACCTGACATCACCTTCAATCTAGTTAGCAAAGGTGTCTGTGCCATTGATATGTGAATTGTAGTCTGCTGGTTCTGCATACGTGGCCTACGGGAACAACTTTGTCTATGATGTTACCTCAGTCTTAGGTAGACTGGAAAAACAGGTAAAACTGTTTGAGTCTCACCTAAGTGCAAAGGCTAATCTTGTGAAAATATTTGAAAGTGGGATATACTTCCATTTTGTATTTCAAGAGTCGAAATAGGACATATAAGGATTCCAACCAAAGAACAAACAAAACTTACCGGGTTTGTTAGGTTTACAAAACTAAATAATTTGCATAGTATTATATAGCAAAGTAATTAAGAGTAATTCTATAGCCATATTAAAATACATTCAAAAGTAAGAAATTATACAGAACTGAATTTTGATCATGATAATACTGTTTTATCAATTTCAGGAAAGATAACTCAATTATAAATAAATAAGATCTTTAAATGTTGTCCTGTCACGGAAGAAAACATGTCTGTCAGTTCCATAAACACGTTTGTGATCTCCATAGAAACTACAATAAAACAATTCATTTTGTTACCCTTATTCCTGCCAACAGAGCTTGACCAGCTATCGCTTGAAGCATCTAAAGGGGATTAAGTTCACACAAGCAAGAACATAGATAGATATTGCAATAACTTATTTTGAGATAAGCTACATTGGCGTCATTAGATTACAATGGCTGTATAAAATGAAATACGTTGGAGGGAAAAAATGAAAGATTACTGACTAAATTGCAAATTTAATATGTCACCTTAGTTGACATTATTGTTAGAATTCACTTTAAGAAGAAGAAGAAAAAAACTTTGTAAATGCGCCTGCTCATTAAGATGTTTTCTTCAGGTCTGTATACATACTTACTAGTAATAGAATAGCAGGCATTCATCTCCTTATTTATTTAAAAGAGTCATGCAAATGTACTCTGGAGAAGAACTCATCAATCATAGACGACAGCAAATAGAAAAATAAATAGCATTTTAATTTTTGGAAGTAATTGTACATATCTATCAAAAACTGTGCATGGGAATTATTATGTAAACGTTGACAAAGCATGTCAAACAGCTTTTGTGTGATATTGGATGTGTTCTAAAGGCTGATGGGAAGGAAAAAAAACCTTGGCAGTGACAACCTGGTGGAAAAAAATGATAGTTTTCTTTACATAGGATGTCTCATCAACTGCAATTAAAGATATAACAAAGTTTATGCAACAGCAAAAAAAAAAAGAAAAAAGTATATCACATCTTTGCTAAATAGACTGTGAAGTCCTCCCTACTTTAGTGTCTAATTACTGGTGTCATGCTTATAATAATGGCATCTGTGCACACTCAACACTCTAATGGGCATCTCCTCCTGGACTAATGAATTTTAATTGATGGTGTGTAGCGTGGCTTTTGGCTTCCCTCACTTGTAAAGGAGGCTGTGCCCTTCTGCTTGTGTTGTCCCCGAATGGACGAGCTCTCTGCTGGGGTGCGCACACTTACAGATGGTCAACAAAAGGTGAAGGCTGCCAGAGCTCCCAACCCATCACTCACTTTTGTAAAAAGAACTCAAGACTGATTTGCTAATCAGCTTCCTCATTATCAAGCTGTTTATCCTTCATGGCACTGCTGTTAATCCTTCCATTCAACTAAGAAGGCTTGTTAATTTCTTCTGAGGAAAAAAGAAGGGAGGGAAGACGAAAGGGGTTTAAATAAAAACACATATCTAGGTTCAGCCAATGAAATTCAAATAGCTTTAGATACAACTGCGATTGGACTATCTTTTTTGAAATGAGTTACTTCTCTAGCCACTGCTCTGATCGTTTTTATGAAATGATCCTTCGCCATTTAGGGCGGATATGGGATTTGCAATGTAAATCCAGGGAGGGACTGTGTGCTACTACATTTTAAAACAAAACAATACAAAAAGCAACTGCTGGCTACAATTTAAATTCCACACATTTTTTGGAATTTTGTAATCAAATTTCATAACTGCAATAAGCAGGTAATAAAGCAATTATTTGGCAGAAATATCATCCTGACCTTTGAGATTAATTTAAAAAAAGCAATAATCCCAAAACACTATGTTGGGGACTTTTTGCACTGCCACACATTTTCTTACATTTGTGGATAATGATATTTATTTTAAATTATTTTAAATACATGATATACACCATTCAGTCTCTTTTATAGAAGAACAAGCACCTGCAACCTTGGAGAACATGTGTAATGTACAAGGAGGAACTCAATTCAACTCTATAGCTGCTGTAATTTTGTCATTATCATATGAAAATGTTCCATAATCATCTATCTCATGTCTCCCCTTTCAATGCCTTTACTGTCTCTTTTCTCCTATCCTTTGTTTTTGTTTTTTTCACCCAATTAATTTAATTCAGATATCATAGTGAACCTCCTTTGTCTTTACATTTTTAGTTTATTTGGACAATAGATAACCTGGTATAGTTTTTTTTTTTTTTTTTTTTTTTACAATGTAGCATGCAATCAGTAGGATGGATAAAATGCACTGAAAGAATTAATTAAAGAGCAGATTTTCACAGCAACTTCACTTAGTAAGCTGTTTACCTTACTGCAAAGCCTCATTAACCATAAAAACAATGAGCTCAGTTGATTAATGTGTTCCTAGAGCAAGTTCAGAAAAAAAAAATGTTATTTTATTATCTTCTACCACAGTTCCTTTTTAAATGTCTCTTTCCATTAGTTATTTTCTAAAGCACTGGATATGTAAATTATTACCTTAGTTCAATTTAGTGGAATTTACGGCATACTGAATTATGTACCTTTACTTACACACACACACACATAAATATATATTAAACACATAGATATGCATATACCGTTGTAGTGGAATTTTATTTTAAAAATCAAATACTGATTTGTTTAACTTTTTTAACATTTGTATTTTAAACATTGATTTAAATAACTACACATTTTATAAAACCATCATGAATACAATTAACCATATTATTCTATGTTTACAATCTCATTAAACAAGTATTGTGTAACTCATCCAAAGTAATATAAAGCCTTCTTAAGCCAAATGTACTTCTAAGTGTAGCTTATCTATGAAAAAGTGAACAAGTTTAACTGTGATATTGCAGTGTTACACAGTTTGTGTTTTTCTTGTTTGAAAATTAGCTAAATTAATATTCCACTAATATTGTAGAAGGATATATTAATAATATGGTTTATGTTATGTAACCCCTATTGTTCTTGTGAACACTTTGTTTGGTTTGTAACAGGTGGCAAACTCTGCAGAACCACTGCTAAAGCATGCAGAATAAGAAAAACCCACCCCCTAATGATCAACGCTTGTAACAATGCCCTTGAATATCAGTTAGAATTAGACCTGGAATACTATATAGGTTAAAAGTCTCACAGGATGGATTCTAGCATTTCAAATTTAAAAAATGCATTTTAAGTGAGTGGATGACTCAGCTGAGAGTCTGATTGGCTGCAATCGAGAAGAACTGTGTTTTTGTTTAAATGTGCCAGATGGTATCCATTGGATGCAAAGATTAACAACTGTGATTTAAAGGAAGCAGTGTCATCTGTTGACATGTTTGGTCCTATAATTAAAGTTAAATAACGAACTGGCAGGAAATCTTGTGTCTGAGTTCCTGATCAGCTAATGACGTACTGCATGAACTTGATACAAGGCTGGAGTTGAAGGGTGGTCATTTCCTCTGTTCTTTCAGTATGTATTTTTTGCTTATTTTAACTATCTTGTTCTAACTAATTACTTTGATGTTATAACAGGACATGTTTTAAAGTGCGGAACTCGGAAACAAGATTAAATAGTCACTGGAGAAGATTTGTTCAAGAGGTTTCAAGAGCAGGAGTCATTTAAAAAACACTGACTGTGGAATTAATATAGATCTCTAAATATATAGAAAATAAAGTTTTCTTATTATTATTTTAACCAGGGTGAATTTTACACAAAGGAAAATCTATATTTTTATATATTTTTCTTCTACTAACACAACTCCTAAAAAACTATAGTGAACTATAACCTTTATAATTACATTTGTAAAACAATACATTCTAAGAAATAATATGGACATTGGGAGTCAGAATGAATTCATATCTAACCACCCTGACCCCTTCAAGCTGAGGTTAGGCAACAGGTTAAAAAGACATGCTCTGGTAGATAATTTTTTGATTTTTTGTCTTGAGTAATGTTATGTGTGTATGTGTTCACATTGTTCTCAGTAAAACAAGCTGAACAAGAAACAAATAGTCACACAATTGTACATTTAGTAAATGTAATGTGAATATTTTAGATTGTATCACCGATTTTATTACAAGGAACGATGATGTTGAGCAGTTTAAAATAATCAATTTCAAATGAGTACAAACAAGAATATTTTCATAATATAAGCTGCATGCTGTTCTACCCTTTTTGAGGACTCGACAGAAAACAATGCTAACAATTGAAATCGGTTGAAACCCTGCAAAAGCCTGAGAAATTCGCAATGGCAAACAACAATTTATGTCTTAACAATGATGCAATAATGATGTTCTGCAACTATTACCAGTGAGTTAAGCTTATGTCAATCATATCTGCAGTACTGACGAAAAGGGAATACAGTACCTTTAAAAATCAGCTGGTATATCTCAAGTCACATTCAGTATCAGTTTAGGAAAGTATTCAATTTATAGTCAATGGCCTTACATTGAGGGTTGTTTTGGAAAAGTGGTATTATCAATGGTACTTAGACTGTATTACATACACACTCAGTAGATTTGTATCAGTGGTAATTCTAATGTGCAATTATTTTCTGGAACCACAGTACATATAAACCCAATATAATCATTTGGATATAAGTGGGCATTATATGCAGGATTTTATGGCATAATACAATTTACAAACTTTAACAAAACACATTTTTTATTTTTTTTTAACCTCATTAAAGTAACGCTGCATTTTCTTTTTCTGAAGTAGTCCCAAATGGCTGATCCTTAATGCTTTCCAGCTGCCTACCTTATTTAATTTAACTGACCATAATCTCCACTTACAAAAACTCTTCAGGAGTAATTAGCATGGCTTACCAAACCAAAATTATTTTATTCTTCAGTGGTCTTCAACATGTCGGAAGCTAATTGTCCTCAAATCCCTTTTTCTTTTTTTTAGTTTTGAAAACTTCTATACATTAAACCATTTCTCTAAACCAGGCAGAGTGCATTTCCATTTATCCTCTGTATACTCTTTGAGGCTTGGGAACATTGCCACATATCTCCTGCAATAGGATGTGTTATAATTTCCTATCTTCTAGCACTTCTATCTGATCCAGTAAAAAGTTACAAAGAACAACCATTATCCACTAAACAAAAGTTTACTTTCTTCAAATATAAACATATATTTACTGGACTTTTCACCATAAGGTAAAGCAAACCTTTACGTTTCCCCCGTTTTCATCCTTTGCAAAAAAAAGTAAAAAAAAATACAATTATGCTCAAATTCCACAATGTAGCAAATTCTCTTCTTTGGACTACTTTAGCAATAATAACCAGCAACATTAATCTTGTCTTCGACACTTCATGCACTGAAGCAAGATCCACAAGCCAGGCAATAAAAGTCACTATGTACCATTGCTAACATTTTGGCTTTATGAAACTTCTAATACAATCACACTTCTCTTGCATAAAGGAGGCCAATTGTTCACTCTATCTTTTTGACAGTTACCCGTTATGGAACTTGAATAATCTTATTTTTATCACAGTTATCAAATCTCTACTTATTGTTATTGCGCACAATGATGGTATAACAGTCTAACAAATAACCCCCACAACACCAAAGCACTTCAAACACTCTCCCCATTCCAACGAAATGGAAATAAATCTTAATTATTTTATTTTCAATAGTAAGTTTTATTAGCTTTTCATGACCATTTTTGCACATTACAGACACCAGAAATACAGCAGCTCGTTGAGAAGGTCGACCTGACCTGACAGAAGCCACAAAAATTAAATACATTTTTTTGTATTGTTATTAGATTTCCTAGCAGACACCCTTGTCCAGGGCGACTTACAATTATTACAGATTTTACATACAATTACCCATCTATACAGCTGTGTTTTCACTGGAGCAAACCATTTAGTATCTTGCTCAAGGGTACAACAGCAGTGTTCCGAACCTGGGATTGATCCCATGACCCTCCAGTGTCCAGAGCCCTAACCACTATCCACACTGATGCTAAAGAAATTAACACAATTGCAGAAATTGCAGAAAATCTGAAGTATATTCAAAACATCTAGTAAGTGAATGTTTACAGATATCTCTAGTTTGTGTTCCTATAGTTGTTTCTTGCTTTTCAGTATGTCCTTATAATGAATATTAAGTTCAAGTAAAATAAAAGGTCAGTATAAGAAAATCAATGAGAATTTGAATGTTGATATACAAAGATAGGACTATATACACTGATCAGCCATAACATTATGACCACCTGCCTAATATTGTGTAGGTCCCCCTTTTGCCGCTAAAACAGCCCTGACCCGTTGAGCCATGGACTCCACTAGACTTCTGAAGGTGTGCTGTGGTATCTGGCACCAAGACGTTAGCAGCAGATCCTTTAAGTCCTGTAAGTTGTGAGGTGGGGCCTCCATGGATCAGACTTGTTTGTACAGCACATCCCACAGATGCTGGATTGGATTGAGATCTGGGGAATTTGGAGGCCAAGTCAACACCTTGAACTCGTGATACATCGGACCAGGCCACCTTCCTCCATTGCTCCGTGGTCCAGTTCTGATGCTCACGTGCCCATTGTAGGCGCTTTCGGCAGTGGACAGGGGTCAGCATTGGCACCCTGACTGGTCTGCGGCTACGCAGCCCCATACGCAACAAACTGCGATGCACTGTGTGTTCTGATACCTTTCTATCAGAACCAGCATTAACTTTTTCAGCAATTTGAGCTACAGTAGCTTGTCTGTTGGATCGGACCACACGGGCCAGCCTTCGCTCCCCACATGCATCAATGAGCCTTGGCCGCCCATGACCCTGTCGCTGGTTCACCTCTTTTCCTCCCTTGGACCACTTTTGATAGGTACTGACCACTGCAGACCGTGAACACCCCACAAGAGCTGCAGTTTTGGAGATGCTCTGACCCAGTCGTCTAGCCATCACAATGTGGCCAATGTCAAAGTCGCTCAGATCCTTACGCTTGACCATTTTTCCTGCTTCTAACACATCAACTTTGAGGACAAAATGTTAACTTGCTGCCTAATATATCCCACCCACTGACAGGTGCCATGATAACAAGATTATCAGTGTTATTCACTTCACCTGTCAGTGGTCATAATGTTATGGTTGATCGGTGTATACAAACTGCTACAGTTTTCCCTATTTTGATTGTGTTCCAGCCATTAGTTGAGTTTGCTTAATGCAAGGACATACAACCCATGGCCAGTTTATTATATGATCAAGGGTTATGTATTATTTTCATTTCACTTGTATTCAGTGCTAAATTTGTAAATCAGAAGGTGTCGGAACGCAAAGCGTATATGAGAGCGGAGGCAGGCGCAGGTCCCGGAACACGTACAGAACAGTGCTGAAAACAACATGCTATCAGAGTGCGAAATATACAATGACAACCGGTGACGGTCAAAAACTGTGAGGTGGGGGGGTGACGGTCAAAAACTGAGTGGGGTTCAAGTCTTAATTAGGGGGCTTAGACCACCCCAATCCCCCCCGTAATTCAAACCCTGCATGCTATGTACTCAAATCCCCATTTATTAATGATTTGCATGATATAAATGTTATGGCAATAAGTTAAAATTAATTTAAACTACTCTGTTATAATTTTTGTTTTTTTACCACGTGAGGTACCGGATCGGCGCAAATAAATACCGGAACACAGACATTCAAAACCCGAGCAAATTAAGCACTGCTTATAGTATTGTATTTGTAATTCATTCATTCATTCATTTTGCAATAAAATAAAGGATACCGAAGGGAGAAATACAAATTCAGTTTCATGATAGTGATACTATATATCCGAATACAAAACATGACAGCCAGGAATTTCAAGCTATAGCCCATTTTAAGACGTTTTTAAATTGATATTTTGTAAATGCAGCTTGCCAAACAGGAAAAGTTCAGTTGTGAAAATTTGCCTCTGCCTCCATTTCCTTTGGCAGTGTTACTCCATTGAGATTTGGACTGCGCTTCATTCATAACTTCATAATGAGTGGGCATTACATTTCTCCACCGAATACTGGAATCAAAACCCTTCTATGAGGATTTAATAATCTACTAGTACTAGTAAGGCGAAGCAAGAACATAATCTTGAGTCCATTACACTGTTATGCAAGAAAACTGACACGCTTCCGAACACTTGCTAAGCAGGGTTTTAAGTATTTATGATTGCCCTGATGAGACTAGTCCACTCAAGGAACAAGCTTTTAATGAGCACACACCCAACTCAACACACCTAGTTGGCCCAGATGAGAAGATGGAGACCTTTAAACTGTGGTACTCTCCTTTATATTATTACCAGGAGGATCCTTTTAGATCTTCCAGGAATTCAGTTGCACCACTAATGTAATTTACTACATTCCCGACTGGAAATGTCATACCATCTACAGTACATCGGGGAGACTGACAGATGGCTTACTGTTAGATTCACATAAAATTATTGAAACAGAAGCTGAAAGGTTTTAAAAAGCATATCACGTAATATTTGGCTCCTCACAGACTAGGATGTTAGTGCCTGTGGGTTCCAGATTTCTAATATATATATATATATATATATATATATATATATATATATATATATAATTTTTTTCCCCTGAAATATAAAGTGAATATCAATCCTGTTCAACAAGTTTTGAGTTAATGAGGGCTGTGTGTGTCCACATAAACAAATACACATATGATTATTAATAAGAAAACATAGAAATGTGGTTCTGTATATTGAATAATGTATTTATTTTGTAATACTTGGTATATTTGTAAATGGAACAATAACACCTCATTCTTCATATTAAAAACACAAAATTAGTGGAATGGTTTCTGAGTCATCCTCACAGAACATAAACCTTTAACATTACATAATATATAGTAATAATTCCAACCATGTAAGATATATCACCCAGTGAGATTCAAATGATTACTTCCTGAATATCTAACCAAATAAGCATTACCTATTAAAAAAATACATATTCTTTTTGACCATGTGGTATAATCTTAATCTGATTAATACATTTTTTAATAAAGCTTGATTCGGATTTGAACATGGAGGGAAAAGTGGAGTGTTAAAACATTTTTGTTTGCTCTATTTTATATATTAGTACTATTTTTGCTATGTTTTTTGGTGTTGCTGATTGTACAGTTTGCTGTTTATGATAAATGCATCAAATAATAAAATACTGTAGGTTCCCTGTTCCCTTTACTGTTTGTTGGTCCCAGTATGTGTCTTGAAACAAAAAAATATAAACAGACAGCAAAAAATAAACTTTTTCATAAGTATAATTCTGAAGGATCCCACTGCAAAGATTTCAAAGATATGAAGCCAGAGCGAAACAGCAGGGGAACATTCTTTCTAAGAGCAGGGGACATAAATCAGAGGTTTTCCTTTAAGTTCTGTATAGGATGCATTTCTGGACTCTAAGGCTCACATTCATAAACTGAAAAGCCTTTGTCTCTTCTGCGCAGTCTTTTCCTTCTTTGGTATTCTTTTGAAGGCAGACCATTTTTTTTTAAAGATGCCACAACTTTGGAAGGATGGACTTCGCTACTCAAGAATAATCTCTTATCATTGATTTCTTACAGTACATTTCTCAATTTGGAACTTATTATCCTTGATACGATATACACCTGCCACCGCTGAAAAGGCAAAACTGCCTGAAAGTGACAACAAAGGCATAAAACCTCTTCCCCGAGTGGCCCCAGAGCCTGGCAAGAAACACAATTGAAATCGTATGTGGAGAGTAATTTAGACTAACACCTAAAATTCCAATAATGTGCTCATCTGGAAGGTCTCACAGCTATGGTCAAATCCAGCTGCAATTTCAGTAGCTATTAAAGTAATGAAATTAGATGCACCCCATGAAAAACAAAATCTATTTTATTACCCGATATGTGATATTTATTTTCATAATCATGATTACATCTGTCTCATGTGTGATTTGCAAAGAAAGAGGGCATTGCATATATTACAGCAATTGTAATATACATACATCATTTATGTAACTGAAGGTGAGCTAGAGTGCAATCCATTGCTTTTAGACTGTAGTTATTATTATTATTATTATTATTATTATTATTATTAGTAGTAGTAGTAGTAGTAGTAGTAGTAGTAGTAGTATTAGTAGTAGTAGTAGTAGTAGTAGTAGTAGTAATAGTAGTAGTATTCAGTGAGTGCAAACTGGATTTAATGTAAAGTAGACCACACCATCTTCATTCTAAATGAATTCAGACTAGGGTAGTAGGATAGAATCAATGAAGTACATGTAAAAAGTGAAAACACATTTTTTAGGTTTGTATTCCTGAGAACAGCTCTTCTTACGTTTAGTTGGCAACAATATATATAGATGTACAAAAGCACAAAGAATCATACACATGACAACAAATGGAGCACAGCAAGGAATTTTGTGCAGTAAACAGAAAACAATATTTACAATGCAATCTCCATTTGTTTTATGGATGAATATATACTCTGATAAGATATTTTTAACATCAGTCTTCCTTAAAAGTAAATGTCCTGTAGGAGAGATTGGCAGGATTTTAGGATTTTAAATGCTTATTTCTCATTGCACAGTCCTTTATAAGTAATAATTAAACAATTTGCCAATAATCAGCCAATTTCCCCATTATACAATGTTTTATAGTCAATGCAGGAGGTTTGCAATTACACTCAAATTATAACAATTAGTATTGATTTAGAAGGGGAAGTTGTTTGATAACTACTTAATACTTATTGCTGTGTGAAACTGTTACCATTCCTCTCATCAAATTCAGCTAACTGCGTATTATACACATTGTTGCATAATCCCATAATTGAAATTCCATGAGGTGGTAACTCATAACATACCAGGCTAAACCTTGTTCCTCTTGCGTTGCCTTTAAGCAAGATACTCTTGTCCACTCATGTTGAAATTCAGGGTGATAATTGCATTTTTTAATTTCCCTTATAGAATCATTAATATATTGATTTAAATTCTAAAAGTATCAATAGAAAACACTAGTTTATTATCATTTTTATGACAAGAACTGACTGGGCACCTCACAAAATTTGCATTGTTGATAAGATATTGATAAAGTAGGATAACAAAAGTGCAACACAAAATTCATAGAATCACACGAAAAAGAAAATATAGTACAAGATGCAGCAATGTAGAAAAATAAATGGATAGCTATAGTGCACTTGTAGATCAAGAATAAAATAACAAAGGTGAATAGGGTATGCCCATATCTTCCATAATGGGAAGTGTAAAGTTGTCCCATACTGGTCAGTTTAGAATTTAGTTAGCATTGCAAAAAGATTATTCTTAGAGTCTGCAGGTGCAGTGTGTGGGTGGACAGGTGAATTAGGCAAATTTGTTACGATTACGTTTAAATTAACAATAACAGTGCATTCACTTTCTAAAATCCATTTCAGTCTAAAGTAGAACACTGCAGTCATACCAGATCAGATTTGATTTGACTTTAATATGATGTAAGTCACTGGTATTATTGCTGTTTCTGCTCTTTGTGTTAATGGCATGATTTATGAAAGTGTTAGAATGGCAGTACTGGATACAAAAAAGCAAACGGCACATAAATGTCATGCTGTGATAATTAAATTAATTTCATTTGGAACATTAACAAAGATAATGATCACAGCAAAAAGGTTTGCATATTCATGAACACATGGAT